>NW_026851257.1:600000-1025735 GCF_030913485.1 Colletotrichum godetiae | reverse complement strand
TAGTCCGAGTGCGTATTGGATTGCTCGACCAGTCGGAGGCGCGCGGTACTAAAGTCCGGTTGCAGAGCTACTTACCAGAACGTTTAGAGACACCTTTACAATTGCAGTCGCGTGGTTGCGTTACACGTTACACACGGGCGGCTGAACTGCTAGATTCCAGGTAACGTTCAAATGCGGGTTTCTCGGGGCTCGTGTAGAGTCCGTCCACCTATGTCGGTACCGCGATTGCAAACAGTGATGGCGGTAAACCATGGTTCAGATTGAGCTAAACCTAGCTATGAGGTTAATGGGGTGTCCAATTGTTCATTCGCGATGACTTTCATCGAATTGCATTTGCTAGAGAGGTGAGCACGCAGAAGTCATTGCGTGAGAGCCATATAGATAAGTGCAGTTATAGATACTAGAGTCAATGACATGACAACAACCGAAATATAGTGGTTTATCTATAGAACCGCGCGTTCTATCAACAACTTTGACAGCTTTGTTATCTTGGCGCGCCGCGTACCCGTCCCATCGGACCCATGGTGAACCGGGGATGCCTCCCCCGGCGGTACCGGGGTCGCCGCGAGCTATCCGGAATAGGCAGGAGAATTCAGGTGAACCCCGCCCGATTGTTTGCGGAGTGGACTCCTCCCGGCATTTCGCTCGATATTTCTCCAAAACATTTCCCTCTCGGTCTTCCCCCTCAGATAACCAATGAAGACTTGGGCACTGACAGTTCAGGCTTACGGTTTACACGCCGAATCCCAGCCACCCACGCACTTGACTCGCTGTTTCTTGGCTTCATGTTGGCTTCCATGCAGGTTTCCTGCAGACTGCCCGCACTAGTAGCTAGGTACAGAGTCCAGAGCTGCTCTGCAGTAATAGCTCACCGAACATCGAAGCTCGACGTCACGAACCGGGCCGGGCCCTGTTGCTGAACGGCGAGGCGGACAGGCACGCACGCGGGGAAGCTAGGTTGAACGTGGGACAATTTGACAAAACATCTTTCAGTTCCGCAATCGGTTTCCCTATCTACGGAAACGGGGCACATCTGACATTACCAACGATTGCGGTAGGGTACAGCGGCCGCCGTTGGTGATCTGCAGGCTGCCGAAATGAAGCCATGAGCCTTTTCCACGTTTCCCCCCAACCTGTCGGTTTATGGGCGAAATCGGCGAGTCTGCTCGATTGCGCAATAGAGCGTGAAGCCTCCCCTTCATATTAAAGATTGGCAGCCTCTGCTCGTGACTGCTTTGCTGGTCTCCTGCTTCTCTTGGTTCTGCCAGGCCGTCTCCGGTTCCATTACTGTCGCTTGCTTTCCCTTAGGACCACTAGGTACATCGTGCTGTCCCTTCTCGGCGAGCTGTGAATTAGACAAGACGCCTCGTGAAGCTTGTTCAACCTCCCCAGTCGGCTCGTCATGAAGTTCTCCCTGACGTCCGCTGCCCTCGTGCAGCTCTTGTTCGGCATCACCGTTCAGCCCACGCTCGCAGCCCCGAGCCACAGCACGATCCCGAAGCTGGGCGCCGTCGCCTCAGAGTCCGACATCTGTAGTAAGATCGGTACCGGGCTCCTCAAGAAGGGCGGAAATGCCGCCGACGCGACAGTCGGCACCGTCCTCTGCGTCGGTGTCGTTGGCATGTACCACAGCGGCATCGGTGGCGGCGGTTTCATGCTCGTGAGGTCGAGCAATGGCACCTACGAGTTCATTGACTTCAGAGAGACGGCTCCGGCCGCTGCTTTTGAGGACATGTACACGAACAACACCAGGGCCAGCTTGTACGGAGGTCTCGCCAGGTAAGCTATTTTCTCTTCGTGAAATCACTGCGCCAGCGCAAACAAGTTACACCAAGACTGACTTGATATCTCTCAGTGGTGTCCCTGGTGAGCTCCGCGGCCTGGAGCATCTACACAAGAAATACGGCAAGCTGCCTTGGTCAAAGGTTGTCGAGCCCGCGATCAAGGTCGCCCGCTACGGATGGCGCGTCAACGAGGACTTGGTCCGCTATATGAACTCCGTCACTCCCAACGGTAACTTCCTGACCGACGACCCGTCATGGGCCATCGACTTCGCGCCGCACGGCACCCGCCTCAAGCTCAACGAGACCATCACGCGTAAGCGCTACGCCGACACCCTCGAGGTCATCGCCAAGGAGGGCGCCGACGCCTTCTACACCGGCGCCATCGCCAATGCGACCATCGCCGCCCTGACGAAGTCCAACGGCACCATGACCATGGCCGATCTGAAGAACTACACCGTCGCCATCAGAGAGCCCGCGCAGATCTCGTATAGGGGCTACAAGCTCACGGCCTGCAACGCCCCCTCCGGCGGCATCGTCGCCCTCAGCGCCCTCAACATCGTCAGCGGGTACGAAGGGTTCGGCGACCCGGCCCAGCGGAACAGCACCGTCCACAGACTGGACGAGTCCATGCGCTTCGCCTACGGCCAGCGCACCAAGCTCGGCGACCCGTCCTTTGTGGACGGCCTCTCAGCCTACACCAAGAGCATGATCTCCCCCGAGGCCGGCGCCGAAATCCGCTCCAAGATCTCCGACTTCAGCACCCAGAACGTGTCCTACTACAACCCCGAGGGCATTGAGTCCCTCGAGACCCCCGGAACCTCACACATCGCCGTCGCCGACGCCAGCGGCATGGCCGTCTCCCTCACCACGACCGTCAACCTCCTCTTCGGATCCCAACTCATGGTCCCCGAGACAGGCGTCATCATGAACGACGAGATGAACGACTTCAGCATTCCGGGCTCCAGCAACGCTTTCGGCTTCATCCCCAGCGCGGCCAACTACGTCCGCCCCGGCAAGCGACCCCTCTCCTCCATCTCCCCCGTCATCGTCGAGCACCCCGACGGCAAGCTCTACTTCGTCATCGGCTCAGCCGGCGGCAGCCGTATCATCACGGCCACCATCCAGAACCTCCACAACGTTCTCGACAGAAACCTGACCACGGCGCAGGCCCTCGCCGAGCCTCGTTTCCATGACCAGCTGAGCCCCAACACGGCCGCTTTCGAGTACGCGTACGATAATGGCACCACGAGCTACCTTGCGAGCTTGGGCACGAACGTGACCTGGGTTGCGCCTGGCGGTAGCACGGCGCAGGGTGTGAGGCTGCTGCCCAACGGCACGTTCGAGGCAGCTGGCGAGCCGAGACAGAAGAACTCTGGTGGATTCGCCGTCTAATCACCTCGAAGTGATTGTAGAGTAGCCTGTCTAATAATGTAATAATGTCTTTAAAGTAAATGCATGTGGGCTCGATCCTGACCCAGATGCGTCCAACTCCATGTTTTAAGTGATTTCTGACATCTCTTGTGACGTTCGCTCGAGTCTATTCACTAAATCTCAGAAAATACCATGCAAAATCGCGATGTCCGTATTCACTCGAGCGTCATTTACTTATTCAAACAACACGAAGACGAAAGTCACTGCAGCTCAGCCAATTCATGCCTCCTAGTCTTGGGCTCAACATGCATCTCCCTCACAGCACTCCTCGCTTCCAACTCCGGCTTTGCATGGTACTCTCTCGCGCCATGGGAGACCTCAAAGCTCCCATCCAATTCACTTGGAGGGATGTCACCCCGAGATTTGACTTCGTAAACATGGCCCTGTGCATCCCGGCCCGCTCGCAAAGATTTCTGTTGTCGTCGACGCCACAGAAAGAAGGCCGCGGCACACAACGCGATAGCCACAAGAGAAGTACAGGCGCTGACGGCAATGATCGCTCCGGTAGATATGCCAGAGCTACCGGAACTCGAAGAAGCCGGTGACGAAGACGAAGTCGACGATGCGATGCTCGTGAGACCACCAGAACTTATTAATGAAGCAGACGCGGTTTCCGCCGCAGACGTCGCAGTCGCGGATGCTGAGGTCACCTTAGTCGCAGCTTAAACATCATCACATCAGTATGCGTATCCACCAGACCAAGGGTTCGACTCCGAGGAGTTCTCACAAGTAGTGACTTTGTCAGTCTTCTCCATCTGACAATACGCATCAAAGACGCTCGTCGCACTTTCAACCTCGGCCCCAGACCGCCCGCAATCTTCGCGACCGACGTCGCGATAATCTCCCTGAACCTGTCGGAACTCGCCGTGCAGAAACAGCCATACGACGTCGTCCTCCCGCCGTCACCGCACCCGGCCACCATGTCCCGCACAATAGAGCTGATGGGCGGCTCCGCACATGACGGCAGTGAATCGTACCCGTCGGCCTGGTTGAGGTAATAGGTAGCGTGTGCTTGGCGGAGATTGCTGAGCAGTGTAAGCAGACTGTAGATCAGATACGTGCTATGTTCGAAGGAGGCCCGCATGTTTCCGTTCGTTCGGCGGTGCGCCGGTGCCTTGTCCTGTTGCCGGGACAGACCTGTCGGCGGAAATAAGGTTTGGACTTTGGTTCCAAGTAGAAATTGGACAGGGACTGGGTTCCAAGGCAACGAACTACGCCAAGTCCCTGGACAGCAGCAAAAGGAGACGAGAAGTGTCAAAACAGGAGCAAAATCACGGGGGGCTCTTCAGATCATATGTAGCTTCTCGAAAGGGGACTCACAGGACCTGAAACCTGACTTCTACGGCAAAGGGGCAGATATTCTCGTTTTCGATCAGCTGGGGTCTAGACGCCACGTGCAAAACATCCAGCTGCCGGCCATGAATCTGCTCACACACTACAAGTACACATCCTGCCAACCAATGAGGAAAATCAAATATTCACAATAGATAGAAGGTAGTCCCTCGAGCGAGCGAGCTCTATACCAGGCGTCACTTACTAGTTGGGCTGTCGACGGAGCAATCTTAAAGAAGCATCGGGGCTTTTCCCGAATACCTACGGAATGTCTCAAACCTCAGCCCAAGTAAGAGACAGCTAACACCATCTGAGGCAGATGCCTGAGTACGGCTGAAGTGCAAGACAAACACGAACGCTCTTCGATGATAACCTGCCAGCCTCCGACGAGACGCAAGAACGACGATGATCGTATTCAATAACCATGTAAAGCTTTCGCGACGTAGAAACTTTTTAGCTCTTCTAGGATAGTCTACGAATACCCGTACGTGACGTGCCAAACAAGGGCCCGGGAGTGGGTTCCAACTTCCCAGCGTTGCATCGGTGGGAAGCACGCGTGAGATTGACTTTGAACAGGCCCCAGAGCCCCCTATTTGTAGCACATTTGCCGATCTCGGTCTTCGCCGGCGATTTACTAGCGTGCTTTCTCTGAAGAAGCAAGCATTTTCCAGGCAAGACAGGGCTGGGGGCGCAGGACGCTAGTTAAGCAGGCTGTGAGAAGCTGAACGGGCATGGCTCTGGTTGGAATGCGATTCTGCCGCGCGACCCACGACTCATGGTGTAGTTAAGCACGCAAGATAGGAAATTCCGTGCATGCTTGTTGAAGCCTCAGCATATATCTCTCTCAACGCTTCCAACATGGTGTTCGTGTGTGGGAGTGCTCGAGGTATGAGACGGAGGAAAGGGGGGAGAGAGAGACAGAATCCAGAAAAATGCATACTCAGAGCGTTGAAAGTTCATCGGCACATGGCGTCAAGACTCTTGCATTTACTGGGCCGAACTTTTCAGAATTCAATGAGTAAGTCGGTCGTTCTAGTCCTCTAGAAGGCACTCGTGAGTCTCGTGTTGTATCAGTTGAGCGCAATGTGCAGGATGTTAAATCATCAGACCTGACATTGAAATCTTTGGCGCACGATTTGTCAAATACTTTCGACGACATCAACAACTCCCATTCGATGGCAAAGCAAATAGAAAAGGCTACGGTAGATATCCTGCTAAGAGTAAAGGGTCGACTAGATTCAACGACGCCTCTTCGGTATCGTCCCAGAATATGTAAAGATCAAATTCACTTCCCGCAACGAAGCCAGGCTGTTGCACTGGTTACTTTTGACAATGATGTCTTCGTATCCAAGAAAGATTCACAAGTCCTGAAATGACTTGACAGCGCATTTCAAAGCAGATGGGGATGGAAATAAAGCTACCTAAATGAGTTTAATCTCTTCTGCCTCGTTCCTGAAGATATCTATGCCCCCTTTGTGTCCAGATAACACAAAAATGCCAACTCTTACGTACGACCTAGGCTCTTCCGCAGGATGAACAACAAGACCCCACCAAGTACGCTTGTGCATCGGATCCGAGCAGTATCGGCACTGACCCGTTTCCAAAGACGGCATGCAGTCAAAGTCTGCGTCACTTGGCTTCCAGTTGTCAAAGTCTTCGTCGTCGCAATGTGCAAAGAACTTCATGCGCTTCCAGTCCACCATTGCCGAACAGCAGCTCAATACTAAGAATAATCGCATGCTCTCTGGCATTTCAACCGAGACTTGGTTGACGTACCAGTCGAGCATGCAAGTCCCGATCCCGCCTGGAAATTGCCCGTATGACAAACGGTAGTTTATGTTCGGCCCCACGGTGTCCCTTTTGACATTCGAAGGGAAGGATCACATCCTGCCTTTCAACCGAAGGAAAGCTCCGCTCGGAGGGCCGAACGGGTTGCTGCCTTAAGTGACCATGCGGTAGTCTATCAGCGAAATTCGGGGCGATGATGGGCAATATAAACTTGAACTTGTGACCCAGGTGACGCCGAAAGCGGATATTCCATGTGCCTACCTTCAAAAGATTGTATGTAGTTTTGCCGTGCTGCCCAGGTCCACGAAGGAGCGATGTATGGGTCTGGGTGTAGCAAGCCATCCACTAGTGAGCGCAAGTTGCCAGGTGCCGGACGTATGATGCTCCAAATCAGCTGACGATGCAGATCATGTTTCCATAAGCCTGCAAGATATGTGTCCCCGGTGATTGCAGCGAGTCCCTTGGCAATACCAGCAATTCCGGCAAAGATATCCTCACGAAATGTCCAGATCCTGGTCGTGACCTGGTTCATGGTAGCATTCCAAGCCTCGTATATTTCGGACACTCTCTGGTCCAAAAGCTCATTGCCCCCTCCTCCAAAAGCATTACTTATCAAAGACCGCAGTTGTCTATGCCCGAAGTTCGTGGGCCAGTACCCATTCTCCGACTTTGAATGGGTCTCGCAGGAGAAATGGCTCAGAGAAGACCCGAAAATGATCGAGCGAGGTGAAAGAAGCCGCTCTTGGAAAGTCCAGCCCCGATGGTCCCATGAGGAGCTTCTGAGATCTGCCCATAATCGCCTTGGAAGAGACTTGTTCGTCGCCTCTTCTTCAACATCGGTAGAAGAGAGTACGAGCGTGTAGGTACCCCTGATATGTTCATGGTGCAATGATTGGAACGCGATGTCAAGACCTTGAGGTCAGACTTCAAGATAGCCTTGAAGACAAGACTTCCAAGACACGGGGCAGATAGTTAGTGAGCCAAAATAGTAGATGTGGCCCATCATCTGGCTCTCCTGACCCCAATCTACCTTATCTCCCTGAATTATACAAAGAGCGTCAACCCAGAGATATTTAATATTGAGTGCCCTAAAGACCTTCACAGTGTCGCGGACGAAAGGGCCCATAGGGCTAAGCGCTATTCCTTGAGAATGGGTCGACATCGTATCTCTTGTGGATTTTACTTGCTTTAGAGCATCTTGTTTGGAACCCCAACAATAGCTCAGTGCCGCATACCGGAAAGTGTCAATCGTCACCGAGTTGAGCGATTCGAGCGAGTTGAGCATGCCTCCGACATCAACGAGCCGGGGAATATCTGTCTCGCACTGGCCCCCATCAATTAGCCTGGTGGGCAGGAATAGTGATGAATCCGATGATTGGGTTAGATGGCCGCATTCATCCTCGCAACTCCAAAGTTGTGACAGCCATTCATTGTTTTGTAGATCCAAATGCTCTGGGGTGCGCTTCAGGCTAGGTCTTAGACATTGAATCAATGCGTCTTGCAGAAAGACATTAGAATCGATTGATAAAGGGTGATGGTGATACACTCACCGTCCCTGGTCTCAACATCAAAATTAAGCACTGCAATACCGCGCGCTTCCTCAGTGTCAAGCTCGTAGGCCGTACATCTCCAGTAAACTAAACCGGGACCTCCGACGGTGAAAGAATATAACTCTCGCCCGTCAAAAAGGTAACTCCCGAATACAATGATTTCTCCCTCGTAGATAATACTGCGTCGTATGAGCTCTTCCCGGATGAAACCACACAAATGGCAACCAGAACCAGAGGATTTAGCCATCACGGGCAAGTCAGGCAGTTTGTCTCTCTGAGTGCGAGTGGATTGAGATGCCAAGCAAATTATACCGTTTTACCCTCCGCGAAATGTCGGAGGGTTAGCTGGTTATTCCCATTCGTTCCCTCGTAAAAGTCGTCGGCGCTATCGTCGAAAACAACGACCGAACACTCTTCGTAGAGGCTCTTATTTATCCAGAAATCAGGTTCTTCAGACCGTTCGGGACCCATGTTTCGCTGCTTGGATTCAGAGTGATTCAGTGCCTGATTTATCCTCGGTACAGTCTCAAAGAAACAGACGCTAGCAGAGAACTCACTGGAACGACGTTTGCAATCAGGCTGTGGGGTGCGTGTTGATGGAGAGTTCAGCGGGTTGGAATAAACCGGGCGACGGGTGGGAGGTGCTTATGTATCTGCAAAGAAGCCCTCATGCTTTCAACTGCAGGCAGGCTGAGTGGTGATAGGCCGCCTGCTAGATATATGAAGTACGCACACGAACGTGGCTGCCTCCTTGCGCAAGATGGCTGGGCTGCCCGACGAGCGTTGGAAAAAAGACAGTGTCAACTAGGACATCATAAAGCAATAGAGAAAGACAGTAAGATTACGAGAAAAAGACATTACGATTCATCACTACGAAACCCAAACCTCATAATCCGTAATCATCACCAACCCCTCTTCCCCTCCCCTAAACCAATGTGAAATTCCCACTCGTCCCCTCAAAAGCCGAAATACTTCCAATCAACGGCTTCGAATCACCATAATACTTGATCCTATATGTCCCCGGCCCAGCCCCATCACTCGTCCCAGTCTCCCAGCTAATCACAACCTCACTGTACCCAAGCAAGAAATTCGTCCTCGTCCAAGTGTACACGAGGAACCAATCCGCGTCGGTCCGAATCTGCACCCATTTTCCGCTCTGCAGCTGCTCTACCGCAGCGTACGTCCCCTCGAGTCTGAGGTTGTTCCGCGGGTTCGCGGCTTGGAATGTGGCGTTGACTACCGCGCCGCGAGTATACGACGCCGATGGCTGACCGATAGCCTGTCCGAAGGAGCGGCCTGCTGGTGCGCCGTCTACGACGACGCCGGTGATGAAGGAGAGGGAGTTGGCGCGGTTGTCTGGGGGCGAGGGGCCTGCTGCGGGGGTGGATGTGGAGGAGGGGGAGAGGTAGGCGATGTTGGAGACGGTGAGGTTGATGTAGGCTGGGAGGGTGTTGGGTCCGAAAAGAGTTGATGCGCCCTCATAGCGTTGGATTGCGTACTCTTCGGGAGTGGCGATGTAGTGCTGGGAACTGTCAGTGACTGGCAACACGAAGTAAACGCATTGCAAAACTTACAGCATATGTGTTGGCAGGGCCACCAAGGACAACAAGAGGATCATTAGGAACAATGTTCTTCGCAGCCTCCTTGACTGCAGCCTTCCATCTCCGCCCACTCATGGTTGTAGCTTCACCAGGCGCAACGACGATGACCAACTGCCCAACACGGAGCATTTGGATGTCTACAATATTGGGACTCCAAGCATAAGGGGTGCTCATCTCGCCAACGTCCAGCAAGACAGGCTTCGGCTGTTGACAAGCAGCCTGCTCGGCGCTGGGCGTCCTGAGAAGACCAGAGACGACCGCCCACAGGGGGTTGGCATCGGGAGTGCCAGAGTCGGCCTGAGTGAAGTCGAAGGCGCCGGGACCGTCCGAGGTTCCCGCGGCGAAGGAGTAGCCGAGGGCGGCGGGGCAGGTCTGGCCGGTGGTGCCGTCTGCGAGGGGAAACTTGAAGTAGGACATGTCTTGGAAGAAGTGGAAGGACTTGACACTGGTGCCGGTAACAGGGGTTGAAGTCGTAGAAAGAGCATTCTAAGGAGAATTAGCCATGTTGGATCCCGCATCGGGCATATCATAACTTACATATACAGATTTGGCACCGGCGAATTGACGACGGCCGATCTCATAGCAGCTCGAAATGCCCAGATCCAACTTCTGGAACGCAGGACCTCTACCATGGCACGACTGACTCTTACCGTCGGCGCAAGTGCTGTTCTCCAGGCTACACTGCTGGCCGGAACCATCATCGCAGTAGGCGCCGAGTACATTAGGCGTGGTATCACCAACGTTTGCTTGGCTGAAGCCGGCCACGAAGCCCGGCGCAGCGCTCGCGTCACTCGCGAGGTCCTTCTCAAGAAGATACGCCGCGACTCCCTTGTTGTCGCCCGCTACGTGCGTGCTATTTTGGAGGATCGAGGTGCCGTGGGTTGGGTACCAGGTGAGGACGCCCATGTTCTTGCCATCAGAGGCGCGCTGGAAGCGGAGAAGAGTCAGGGTTGTGTCGGTGGTGGCGCTGTACTTGGCCCTCTCTGCCGCAGGATTGTTGAGATAGGCGTATAGACTGCGGTTGATGGCGCCGTCAGTGACCTCGGTGGTTCCGACGTCCAGGTATCCCTAATAGTGTCAGTCAAAAGGCACATCTTTCGAAGACGACCGACGTACCTCTTGCAGTGACTCGTGCGCCCTCTTGATGGAGAGAACTGCCCCGTCAACAATAGCTTGGTAACTCTGCTTGTCGAAACCCAAGCTGGTGACCTGCGGCAGAAGGTAGTTGAACCAAGCTCCGGGGCCAGCATGGCTGTGAGTGCCCGTCACGGCAACATTGTTCTTGTTGTACACAGAGTATCCCGAACCAAGAGCTGCAACACCCTCAAGAATACCCTTGCGAACAGCTGTATCACCACTCTGAGTATCTAGCACAAGATAAACAAAGCGATCGCTCGGCTTGCTCACATCCCCGACTATGAAAGCACGGCTGTAGATCCGCTGTCTCAATCCAGTTCCAACCTGGCTCAGATCAGCGTACCCTGCAAAGCCAATCTCGACAACAGGGCCAGTGATGTCGGCCTTTCCAACACCGAGAAGGTACTTGTCACCCGCCGCGGCACGCGTCTTGGGTTTGGCATGCCATTCTCCGTCGGCATTGCGTTCAAACTTGAGGTTGGGGCCTTGTCGAGTTCCAAGCTGGGAGAGGCTAATGGTGACGAGCAGCACGAACGAAATCAAAGCAAAGACGGCGAAGAACGAACGCCTAGGCATCTCGAGGCCAGAACGAGAGTGACGAGGCATCGTGGGCAATCAGTCTGTGAACTCGGGCTTCCAAGCTCGAGATCTGTGGGCAACCATGACGTGTCACCCACTCTTTTATGGCCCGCCTCGACGAGCTCGTGGCTCGTGGACATCGTCTTCCCCTCCATGCTTTTTGGAGCTCCTGAGAGCTAGCCGACCTTCTGACTAACAAACAGGACGGGTACCTGGCCATCATAATGCCGGTTCTGCGAAAAGGGGAAACTGTGCCGATGGTTCGGACGTAATGATTTGTCCGTGTCTCCTGAAGGGCTGCGCAACATTGACTAGCTGGCAGGTGGTATTTCCAAGTGAGGAGGCCAGGGGGGCCATCGATACTCGATTCTCGATGAAAAATCAGGGTAGAGCAGCGAGCTAGAGGGGCAAGAAAGGGAGAGAGACGACCTGAGAGGACCAGCGAGGGGAGCGAGGCACACGAGGCAGCAAGCGGTCAACTCTCGCGTCTCTTGAAAAAGTGACGAGCTAGTCTGAGAGATGAGCATTCGCCCTTGCCAGATGCAATCTTGCGTCACATGGCGCCCGGTGATGTCGGCGTCTGATTGGATTTGGAGGTTGTGGTGTGGTTGCCATCAGGATGCGGGGAGTTGCAGTTTGGGGTCAGTTGCTATCGCCATTGGGCAGGCCAGTCCTAGCTTTTTGGAGTTTTGGAGGGCGATGACCGTGTGGGAGGGCGTATTCCCCTCGGCAGGATGGGCTCTGATTTGATGTTGAGAAGGAGGATGATGATGAACGCGAGCTGGGTTGTCCGGGGTGTTCGCAGATGCTTCGCTCGAACAAGCGTCCAGCTCGTGGCAAACAACAAGACTAAGCACCCGCCTCCAAGACATTTCCCCGGCTTTGACGCTTGTCAGCACCTTGAGCTTGGTCCTCGAACTCAGCCTCAGGGTAGGCTCAAGTTTGAATGATAAGACTTATGGAATGTCGAGTTGAAGAAGAAGCGAGGCCTTGGCAATGCAATATGGCAGCCAACCGCCGGATGGTGCTGTAGATAGACTGATAGAAGACGTGGGAGTCAGCCATGAGCTATGCGTATTCTGCAAGGGGCCGATAACAACTCACATGTCGGGCGGCACTCGAGACCCGTTCCAGCAGGCCATTGCTGCAACCTTTCTCGATAACCTGGCAAAAGGCCCTGTCGCCGTGCCCATTCTGGCGATCATGTGCCGGGGCGGGACAAGGAAAGTACGGACGGACGTTGGGATTGACCGTTCGGATCCGATAAGTCTAGCGACCGTTGCTGCTAGCAGTCTCTAGCGCATCTAGTGCAGGTCGAACTGTGTGATTGCCCGTCTCTCCCTACCCCAGCTATCCGTCCCTTGTTAAATGCGTGGGCGGTGGGTGCCAAGGTCCTGTGCAAGTCGTCAGTGTGCAGTGTGGTGTTGTCGTGTTTAACGTGCCGGTATCTTTGGCCGGGTTGGGGGGTCCCGGTCTCATGCACCTTTGAAAGGTGGAGACGTACCTAAAAGTACCCACGATCACCTGAAGGGGCCTTGCCGGGTGGTGCCCAAGGGAGAAATAAGCGGGTTCATTTCCCTCGACTGCCGCACCACGCACCGAGAGACTCCGATAAACTTGCATCGCCTCGATGTACTTGTCCTTCTAAATTACCTTGCTTCCAGGTATGCGAATGCAGAAAGAGTACTTGCTCAATATGTTCTCCATCCAATTCGGCCCATCTCATCTCATCCCTTGAAAATCCCGTATCCCTCTTCCCAGTGTCTCCTCTTAAACACTGCCCAGTCCCATCCAAAGTCTTGCCATATGGTCCTAGAGAAGAACTCCATCAACGTCAGCGCCGTGATCAAAACATCAGACATCGCATGCTTTCCTTTCATCTTCTCATCAAACGCCCTTAACCATCTCGATGCTCAAAAACTTGAACAGAGCGTGGTGACATTCCGCCCGTGTTGAAAGAGGAAAGTCGCCTGTGCCCTCCACGACAGAGTGACATGCCCCCTCGTTGCAACCCTCACGGAGACAGCTGGCTGGAATGGGGCAAAGCTCCAGGATGCCCTCCATCTCCACCCAATGCAGTTCACCGTCACCCACAAACAGACTCCAGATAACAGATCAATAGTATATGCAACGAACACATCGTCGATATTGATTCTACATAATGGCAGGCCCCATGGCCCGCATATTATAGAGAAAGAGAAAGTTTCCCATCGCAACTTTTGAGCCGACTTGTATATATCCCCAGACCGTACCGTCCGTCTCCGTCTCCGTCTCCTGTCCCGTTCCATGACAGTCCTCGTGGGAAATCAATGTCAGTCAGATGCGACGTCCCGTCTCTGCTCATGCAAAATCCGCTGGTCCCATCCTTTTCCAGCCGTAAGTCTCGTTGCTTTCCTTGCAAAATAAACGCCAGTCCAAGACATACGTCCACCCCAATAGTGACGCCGAGCCCCATGCCCTATCCATAGAAAGTACAACAAGAGAAAGGAAATAAAATGTATCTAGTATGTAAATAAGGGGAGATACCGCCTCTGGATATACCACAAACATACAATTTCGTCAGCAGCCGTCTTCTTCACACTCGCTCATACTTCCGTAGCCCGTGTCAGTCTCCATACCGACAACGCTCTTGGTGATGCTGAGGCAGCGGTCCACCATCTTGTGACGGACGTCCTGCTCGAGACCGCACTTCTCACCAGGAGCGCTGCCAATCCAGATTCGGAGGCTGCCGGCGACGCGCTCCAGAGACGTGCTGAAGTTGTCAGAAGCCGACTGTTGGGCGTACAGTTCTTCCATGAGCTTAAAGAGAGCAGTGCATCCAAGGAGAGACATGTTGGCGGTAGCGCTGGGGCGGGCAATCTTCTCGATGATTCCGAACCCCTTTTGCGATGGAGTGGCCGCCAGCTTGGCACGTTGAAGGTGGGCAATGGCCATGGCACAGTCGAGAGCCATCTGGACATCGGGTGATTGGGCGATAGACGAAGAGTCGATAATGGCGGCAATCTTGCTGAGAGACTTTTGTTCGCTGGTCGGCTTGATGTTCTGAAGAGCAGCGGCGATGTTGGCTCCTCGCTTCTCGTCAACGAGCACGGCGCGAGCCACCAGAGCGCGCGCCTGCACACCAGAACCAATGGGGGAAGTTTTCAGAGCGGTAGCCAAGCAGGTTGACACTACTCTTGGGGCATCACCGTCGTCCTTGGTTGCTTCGAGACTGGTAATCAAAGCACGCTGGATGGTCTGGCTCGACCACCAGGCAGCAACGGCATCCAGGGGCGATCGAACGGCTTGGTCATCGACGACCGTGTCCATTCCGTCGTTGTGCTCGGTAACTCCCTCGGTAGTCGACAAGTTCCACGCCAAGTTGTAGGCTCGCTGAACAACGCTGTTGTTGAGGACGTCGTCGCATTCTTGCTCGATAAGGGCAGCTAGGTGCTCGGGAAGATCATCCTCAACCTGCTCAGAGTTACGGCGCAGCTGCGAGAGAACGCGGTTCTGGTTTCTCGCCTCATTCCATAGGGAGCGGGCGACCTTCTTGGCGACGATGTTGTGGAGTCCCTTGGCACCGAGGTCCCAGAGAAGTACACGGACGTGAAGGGCCTTGAGCATCAGCCGGGAAGGGGTATCGGGAAGGGTGCCTGATGCCAGGAGAGTCAAGGTCAGACGGCTCTTGTTGATCTCAACATCGCCTCCTGCAAGCTGGGCATCCAAAGCAATCGACCAAGCCTTGACACGAGCAGCCTCCTGCTCTTCAGTGAGACCAGTGAGCATTTGGTAGCCGTGTACACCGATAGCATTGCGCATGCTGAGCTTCATCGTCTTCATGATCAGAGCGGCAGCCTCGAGGAAGAAGTTGTGCTGAGGAACCCAGACGGTCTGGATAGCAGTCAACCAAGCTTGGCGACGGACGTGGATCGGAGATGCAACGGAACCAGCGGCCTGGAGCGATTCTCGAAGACGCTGTGCCTTCTTGGGTTTCTTCTCAGATGGCACAAAGAGCGAGGGCACAAAGACCCACAAGCAAGTGCCGAGGAAAAACAAAAATTTCAGATGCGAGATGATCTGCGCAGGAGAGATGTAGTAGCCGCCAATGTGCATGTGAGAAGTCGATCCAAGGTAGCTGAGTAGTTGGATGGGCAGGGCAAAAAGACCGCGGCCCTCTGGCGACTCGTTGCTTTGCTCGTTCTCTCGCACAGCCTCGACGATCATGAGACCGGCGAGCGAGCCGACCATCAACTTGCCGAAGTACTGACTACTGTTGCCCCAGCGTCCTTGTTGCTGCATCTGTTGCTGCTGCTGCTGTTGCTGGATTTGTTGCTGTCGCATGACGTTGGGGTTTCCGCGGTAGTTTTGCTGCGGCATGGGATAAGGCTGACCAGCCGCCATTTGCGCAGAAATAATGCGCTTCATGTCGTCAGGCACGGGAATCATTCCTTGTGCAGACTCGCCGCGCGGCGTTCCGATGGGGGTGCTCATGTACTGATCCTGGGGATACTGCATAGGAGTCGGTGGTTGCTGGAGAGGGCTCATTGCACCATTCATCGCGCCAGCCATGAAAAGCTTCTCAAAGGCAGCGATTCGGTTCTGCATAGCATGGTTCTCATCGCAGAGACGGTTATTCCTCTTCTCCAAATGCCGTATGTACTCGGTGGCCTTGCTCAGAACCTGCGATTGTCAGTAAATCGTCTCGTCATAATGCATCGTCTGTACGACTTACCGTAGCCTTGTTTAGCTTGTGAGCTGGCGTCAAGCCGTGAAGCTCCTCGCGGTCCTCGGTTGTGTCTTCTCCCCTAGCACTCTTGGACATGATCCTCAAGCTGGGGACGCTATCTCGAAGGGCGGCAATTTTGTCATTGAGGTTGGTGCGATATCTCTTCTCAATCATGTTGTGGGCCGTCTTTTTGATGGGCTGACCATCTTCATCTTCCTCATCATCATCATCTACATCAGCCGAAGACTTGCGCTTCCTGCTGGCCTTGCTAGAGTCGTGGGCATCGGGAGACGACAGTCCTGCTGCCTTGTGGTCGCTGGTGGCGGATCCGGGGCTCGGCTCGCTCTTGGGAGATTGATACTGAAGATGGGCAGGCATGGCGATATTTCTGAGCTTTTCCTGCTGAGCGGGAGTCAGACGACTCAGCGTCTCTTGCGCGACGGTTGAGGGTTGGCCTCCTCGGTGGGATTGCTGGTTGTTGGGGGCGTGAGTGGGAGCGGCATAGAAGCCAGCCTGGGCGAGAGTCGAGTGGTCAAAGCCGGAGGTGACCGCAGGAGGGCCGTGTTGTTGGTGTTGGTTATTCGGAGAGAAATCCCACGGAGCGGCAGTCTGGAAGAGAGGAGTGGCGCCAGCGGCTGTGGTGACGGCAGCGATGTTGTAGGAGTCGTACGGGGGGGTGTCTTGAAAGGGCCAATTGTTTGCGTCGTAGTAGGCCTGATTGTCGTTGGCGATGCTGGATCCAGTTCGGTCAGATTTGACGTTCTGGCCGTCGGAGTCGTCGAGGAACGACGGGGGCACGCCGAGGTTCGAGTCGTCGAGGCCAAATAAGGCGTTGGGATCCTGGTCCGCCATGTTGCAGAGCGGTCAAATATGCAACTATGGGCTGATGCTCAATTCATCGAAGTCGAGTCGGGCCTGGGATTCTTTGGGTGCGCTCGGCGCTGGGAATGGGGGCCAGGTCCCGAGTCTGGAGCGGGACTCGATATGAGTGGCCGGCGAGCAGCGACGGGATCGGTGGACGAGGCCGCAGGGGCCAGAGATTGGTCGTGTCTTTTGGGTTGGAGTAGTGAGGTATCGGGAATGCGAGAGCAATTGACGGCAATCAGCGGCGTGGTGCTCAGCGGGAAGAATGTCTGGTCGTACGACTGTCGGCAGAAGGCGATGGACAGATGGGGATGGAGGAGTGGTGTCAGCCGGGAGGCAGAACGGAGAGACCCAGAGGGAAAACAAGCGAGAGGGTCGAAGTCGTATGACGCTGGTCTGGTTTTGCGGTGCCTTATTTTTCCTCTCACGGATGCGACGCAGCGAATTGACGGGACTTGCTGGGGGTGGGCCACTGCTCAGGGCCAGGCGCTGCAGGTCGAGGGAGGGAAGAGAAGAGGGGCGGGGGTTCTGTCAAAAGTTGTGTGTGTGTGTGTGTGTGTGTGTGTGTCGGGGGACTCGGTGGTTTGCTTGATGTTCCTTCTGATGCATGCACATTCAACGTGCAGAGATTATCTGTAGTCGTAGTCGTACTCTGTCTGTCTACGGATACAAATTGTCGAGAATTCGAGATGTTCAATTGCGGTTTGACAGTTCCAGTCAATGGGTGGAGGGCAAGCAATCGGTGATCGAATCGAAATCGGGTGGGAGGGTCGAAGGAGAGCGAAAGAGGGAGGCAGAGAATTGGGAGAGGGAAGGAAACGGGGGGAGCATCGTACGATTATCTAGAAACTACGCCTGATATGAGCCCAGAAACCGCAGGAGCCCAGACCACCACCCGTCCCTGCCCGTCCTTGCCAATGATCCATCTCGCCAGGTACGTATTCGTGCCTTCCCCAAGTGCCCAAGTCCCTTGGTACACCTACCCATTCGTACCTTCCACCTAGGTATCCATGCCCTTTAGACTCGACACAGGAAGGGCAGTCTTGGGTACCTTACCTTCCGCGACCCGTAGCCCGTCGTGCCCGCCCGCTGCCCGTTCCTCTCACACATTTGACTCGACCGTCGAAGGTACGAAGTACGTACTGCCGTCGTCGACTCGTCCCTGCTTTGCTGCCCTGCGGATCCGGGATACTGCCACCAACACTGCCTTCCTGCCAGGTCTGCTTCATTGAGCTTCATGAGGAAGTAGGCACGTAGGTAAGGTACTCCCAAATCTCAAGACTGCCGGCTGCCGGCAATGCTCCCGCCGGCTGGCAATTCCAAGAAGGTCCACCACTTTGACAGCAGGTACGTATCCTCACACGTTGTTTAATATGAGACGATACCTTCCTCCCGTCTGCCCGCTCGCCCGCCCGCCCTGACTCCCCTCAGGTACCGACCTTACCTCGGGCACCACTCAGTACTCCGTACACTACCTACTTATCCAGGCGCGCCAGGCCAGGGAAGGCAGATGAACGAGAACTCAGTCAACTCACTCAAGTCCCACTCGCAACAACGATGTGGGACGCCAAAAGTCTGGCAGTCTGTCTCTGAGTCTTGGGATCAGCGCTGGGAGATGCCGGATCGGACTTGGTCATGGACCCCGGGGGACCAGGAACATCGCGCCGGCCGCACCCTCCCTCACTTTCTCAGTGACAAGCGTCTCTCTCACCTTCTCGCCCTGCCCCCTCTCATCATTCAGAATACGCATCGCTCATCTTACAGGCTTTCCCCACTCCAGAAACGCCACTTTACAGCCAAGAAATACTGCGCCGTGGCACGCCTGAGAAGTGAGTACCTAGAGGGGAAAAGGGCATGAGGGACAAGTCAAGAGTGAGAGAAGTGTGTGAGAGTTCACCCTTCGGATGAGAGGGGGGCCACCCGGAGCCGGGAACGCCTTGGTAGCCCAACGCTTGAACGCTTCCACATGCTGTCTACAGTTACGGACCGAAACTATCGCTTGATACCGAATCCTGAATTCCTATGGATTTTCAATACACAGTGAGGTAGGTACTACAAGCGCTGTCCACGAATCCGGTCATGTCCTCTTGCCCCTCACCTCTTGCCTGTACTCGTACTCTTCAGGCACAGGTAGAGCTCAGCTCCTCCTCACAAACACCTGCCAGCCAGGATCACCGCCCAACTCCAGCTCAGCTCGATGGGTGTCCCATGATGACGACGGGCATTTTCTGCCCTAGCCTTTCTCTGTCTCCACACTTCATTTGCGATCGTCTTCGTTTCTTCTCAGTTTCTATTGATCTTCGATTGTTCGTGGACCGTACGTAGGCACGTAGGTACTCACCAATCTATCCATACTTCGACCCTCGATGGCCAAGACTCACCGGCGCTCGCCGTAGCGTTGGGTCGCCGGATCACAAAAATTGCAAGACACCTGAAGAAAGAAAGGAAAGAAGACTTCGCCTCAGCGGCCCTCACTAAAATTGAGAGACACTAATCAGCCGTAAGCTAGTAGAGCTTGACTAGTTCCAATATCTCCCGATGCTGAAAGCCTGAAAGCAGCTGTGGCTTTTTCCCACTATCACTTTGTCACCGGTGGCGCCTCGGTTTCTCTCTTTTCGCTTCTTGCTTCTCTTGGGCTCGTTCAAGAGTGTTTCTCGTGTCCGGACATGTCTCTTATCTCCCCCACACAAGCGCGCGCGCGTCACGGTCCTTTTGGTGCTTCATGCTTCTCTTCCACTCGGGGCCGTGTCCTCGACTCGTGGACCGTGTTCGCCCGCCTGTGGCTGTCTTTGCTTCTAACTTCTCGGTGCTTTCACTCACACCTAGTGTGCCAGTCTCCCCCCCGTCCACCACACCTAGGTAGCACACCTTGCCCTTTTGATTCTCATCCAGCGCCTCAGTAAGTGTCTCACAATCGAGCATGGCTGCGACTCACCCTGCTTGAGCCTGTCGCAACACCACCAAGAGCGCAGAAGGCCAAGCAACTCACCCCGCAAACACGCTTGACGTTCGCTTCTAATTATCCCCCCCAGCCCGTTGTACCTCGTGCTCCAACGTCTTCAGCAACTTCCAAAGAACCGTAGAACTGTAAACGTCTGGACAATGTCTCCCTTCATGATGAATCGTCATCAGTTATGAACCTTACAAGTACCATCTGCCTGCCGACCAACACATGCTCTTTGGCTCCCCTCACTTCTTCACTGTGACTGAACTTACTGGGCAACACTACCCCTCCCCCATCCGAGACACGAAAGACAATCCCTTAACCCTCCGTTTGGACCGTCTGAAACGCCTATTCGTCCTTGACAAGCATGGCACGAACCCTGAATTGCATTGTGCAGCATTGCAAAGGTGCGAAAAACGAGGAGGGCAGAAAATAAAAACTTAATCATTAAATACCTGGATACTATCCGGTTATTAGATCGTCTCGTTCCAGAGAAGGAGGGCATGACAGGTCATCTACCCTTTGTCCTGCGCGTACTGACTCTTGTCATAAACTTTCATCATTTGAACCGGAAACCCCTCTTCCCTTCTTGCTATGTAAAATGGTATTTTGCGTATATGCGATAAGAATCCGATGGAAGAAAAACAACATGATCCAATCAAGAGACAACGCCAAGAAACGTCTCTCTCTCTCTCTCTCTCTCTCTCTCTCTCTCTCTCTCTCTCATTTCCCCTCTCCTTCATCCCGTTTCCAAAAGGAGTAAAAAAAAAAAAACCAGTTCATCATGACATTACCCTACGGTCGCCCGCCAGGCCCTGCTTTGCGTTGTCCACAGTCTATATGGGTATTTTGCCCCCTTCTCCTTTTCTAACCTCCCCGGAAACCTGCCCACGAGCTACACCCCGTTTACCAGATGTCATCATCACTCCTGACCATCTCCAACGTCGGCGTCTTGGGCTCCAGCTTCTTCATCCTCTTCCGGTCAGCCTTGGTAATAAGCGACGGCGTCATGGGCACGCAAGGCGTGAAAGGTTGATACGGCGAGTAAGGCACCGCCATGCCAGTAGCCGGCGTGCGGGCTCCCGACGGCGACAGAGGTCCCGTGCGCGTGAACACGGTCTGCTTGGTGGTCTGCGACGCCAGCGAAGGCGAGCTGAGCGCGGGCTCGTACGCACGCAGAGGCAGGGATCCGCCAGTGCGGACTGCCGAGGGCGCCTTGGACCGGAACCCGGCGCCTGGCAGGGGCGATGCGGGGAGCTGGAACGAGGATCCCGGCTTCGGGGACGAGGGTAGGGTGGAGCTGAATCGGGCTCCCGGCTTCGGGGATTGCGGGAGCCCGATGAGCGGCGCGGTCGATCGCTCCGAGACGGCCGAGTTGGGATCCATTTCGGAGGGCGCTGCTGACGGCTTGCGGACGTGGCCGATTGGAATCTGGCCGCCGATCCGCTCGTCGATGCTCTGGGTGCTCTCCGGGGAGTGGTCCGGGCTGACGGGTGATACCTGGCCGTTGTGCTGGTGTACTCCGTACGGCATCTGCATCTGGCTCATGGGTACTGGAGGTGGCGGGGGCGGCGCGTACTGCCGCGGCGGGATGGCGTTCATCTCTTGAGCCTCCTGTCTCGGGAAAGTCCCCGTCATGGGCGTCATGATGGGTGATGAAATGCTGATACCTCGTACATTCTTGTCCTTCTTGGGAGAACGCAGGGCCGAGAAGATGGACGAGGCCCTTGACTGCTTCTTCTCCGGCTTCTCCTCTGACAGGTTCAGGTTGCCTGGTTTGTGCTTTTGCTTCCTCAGGGACGAGAAGCTGGCATTCGTCGGTGTTGGTAGCTGAGGGTTGGCCGAAAGTACCGGTGATCCTTCCAGCTTGATGCCCTGCAGTTTGGCCTCTTCCTGCTCCATCACGTACTTGTACATCTCCTCGAGTTGCGTTTGCGCCATTTTCTTGTCCTTGGCGACGATACTCTGGTCAACGGTGAAGTCTACTCCGGGCGCCTGAAGCGTTGACGTTGGTGTTGGGTTGATGTAAGGGGTCTGGGGAGTTGGGTACTCCGGGGTCTGGTACTCCTCGGCACCGGGATACGAAAAGTTGCGAACGGGACTCCGGGGGATGCTCCGGGGCGAACTCGGCACCTCAAGGGTGAGTTTCGGGGGTGATTTTGGATCGTCGAGTGGCTCGTCGAGTCCGACTTCAAAGTTCACCTCGTCGTCACCGGCAGTGAGGGCCTCGCGACGTCTTTTCGATAGTATGAGCAACAAACCGGCGACCAGCACCAATGATACTCCGTAGGAACCGACGATGGCGCCGATCTGGTAAGGGAGATATGCAGGGTCTCTGAGAGCGTTTGCAGATGCAGGCGGTCCGTCCTCTGGTGACGGTGCGGGATCCCAATCAATGTTCAACGGATTGTTGTTGCTGCGAGTCTCCAGGACAGACGGTGACGGGGCTGCGTGTGTGATGTAGCTGTTGCTGCACAAGAAGAAGAAAAGAACGAAGGTCAAGAAGTGAAGCCGAGGACACGAGTTAAGAAGGGCTTGGACGGGTTTCATGGTGAGGTGGTGAGGACACCGCAACTCTTTTTAAAAGTCAAATCCAGCTTTGATGATCTTACCTCCTGGAGGAGGGTCCGAAACACATTGTGATGGAGAAGTTACATGGAAAGGCACGGATATGCGGCGTACAAAGGGTATATAGCGGCTGGTGAGGTTCGGCAGTGCGTCGAGATTGGCGCTGACCGTGTGCTCTGGACTCTGACTTGCTGAACACCCAGGCACGACTCCTGCGAAGCGGTCGCACTTGCATGATGGCGACGATAAAATAGCGCCCAAAATGGCTCGTGGCTATTAATGTCGTCTGCAGAGGAGGCGGGAGCATCAAGGGCTTCCCGAGATGTGGTTGGACGGATCGACGTGATGGCAGGGGGCCGTAAGCGCCGAGGATGGCTGCCGGGGGCATGATTGGGTTGCTCCGTCACATTCAAGTTGATCCAACCCCGCGCCGTGCCACCCTTCGTTGTCGTTCAACAAGAATTCTGCCAACTCAATTCGCCCTCGCAGGGCAATAACCATGTCCTGCCATGGCCCCGAAAATGGGTGACCACTAAGAGCCGGAATCACCGTGGTTTGTCGTGAACAGTGGTGAAAAAGAGGAGCGGTTCCCAGGTCAGCTGTTCAGGTGGTTCCGCCTGTCGTCCTCGCTTCTCATCCTGTCTCTCAAATCTCTCAAGTCTCGACTGTCCAAGGTACACACATGCGAAGTGAATCCAGTTCCCCGATTCCAGGTCCAAGTCCCGGCAGCGGGAAGGCCATCCCTGCGTTTGGCCCAGCACTATCTCTTTCTGACCGCATAAGCAGCTGCAATAGGGCGCAACGTTATTGCACTGGCCTTGCCCTCTGGGGCATCGTATCACAGGCGTCCTCGAATGGGATCTCTGCCCAAGTGTGACTTCACATTGCGGGCAGCATTAAAGCGTGATGATCGTAACTTCATCACTGTGATAGGACCGACGCCCTTTCCCTCCCGTACATCGAGCGATATCGACCGATGGAACGTTGACTTTTGTTTCTGCCCGTTAAGTCGCTCCTGTTTCTCATCCTCGACGGATGGGAAAACTTTGGGCGAGCACGGGTGATTGTCCGTTCGCTTTCGGCGGGTAGCGAACAACCCTTCGCGAGTCATCAAAGCAACAATAAGGGAAACAGACTTTGTCCGAGCGATGATTATTCGCTTTACCCAATGGAGCGTTCCATAGTTCCTTACACCCTTCCAGCCGGTCTGGCACGTCTGTGTGTGATGGAAACGGCGGGATGGGACTCTTGATCGAGGAAACAAAAGCCAGCTTGTCGAATCAACGCCTCGCATGATGGTCTCGGAATAGAGAAAGGGGGCTGTGGTGTTCACCCCGCGGAGCTCAACCGACAAACCGTCGGCGAATGCATCCGAATCCGAGAGCAGTGTGACTGCGCCGCCTATTGAAACCTGTGGATGATTGACGCAATAGGGCTTCTTTTGCCTGAGCGTTGGAGGAGCATCGAAGCAACGGAAGAAGCCAAACTGAATCGTCGGGTCACCGAGTGGTTGGGTAGGATGAGTAGTCCATATCTCAGTGGGTGACTTTGAATGCCACAATGAAAAGGTATGTATTCGTCTGAGACTCAAAGAAAGAAGCCATCGACGAGAGTTTAGCGGTCCGGTATGGGAGCGTTCCTCAGCTGCTTCAGTGCGAGCGTCGTGCAGGTGGGTCGCGAAACTATGCGGATCTGCGGATGCACGTGCGTAGCGAGGGATCCTAATCAGAGTGGGGCTCCTTCCACGTGAGCGGTCACCTGATGTCGTGTGCCAGGTACTCAGGTACCGCGATGTTGACTTGGGTACTGGTGCCACGGTCAAGTAACCGTTAGACGCGTCAACTAAGCCATGGGACGCGACCCTCTCTGTCAGAAGATGAAGTCAAGCAGAGCATTCACTTCTTAACCACTTCTTGTATGTCAATCTTTGCATTTGATGCCTCTTTCTCGCCAATGATCGCCTTCCAACAATGAACTCGTCAAGTTCGGCCCCAGGCCCGGCCGAATCCATCCTTGCTACGTTGAACCCAGCGCAATGTCGCGCCGTAACGTCCAAGAATGCCACTGTCGCCATCCTGGCCGGCCCTGGAAGTGGCAAGACGCACACCTTGACATCGCGTGTCGTTTGGCTCGTGGACAACGTCGGATACGCGCCTACTGACATGATTGTCGCCACTTTCACGGTCAAGTCTGCACGGGAGATGAAGGAGCGCATCTGCAAGGCCCTTGGGGATGACCGTGGAAAGAAGATTGTTCTGGGCACGTTTCACAGTATTGCCCGCCGTTATCTGGCTGCCTATGGCAAGCGTATCGGGCTTCATGAAAAGTTCGCCATTGCCGACGATGGAGACTCGAGGGCCATCATCCAAAGGATTTGCAAGCGATTGCAGCTATCAGTCGACCCCCCTGCTGCAAGATCCTGGATCAGCAAGAAGAAGGCTAGAGGTGACAGTCAGGCGCCATTGAAGCGGAATGGCAAGCCAGTGCCCGAGAATCGCGACCTGGAGACATGCTTCCGAGAGTATCAGAGCCACCTCGAGCGGTCCAACCTGCTGGACTATGATGACCTATTGACGCAATGTGTGGAGCTACTACGAAAGCATCCTTCATGCGTCGCCAACGTTCAGGCTGTGCTTATCGACGAGTACCAAGACACCAATGGCATTCAATACGAACTCATGAGGCTGTTTGCTCAAGCACGAGAACGAATCACCATCGTGGGGGATCCCGATCAGAGCATCTACGGTTGGCGGTCCGCCGAGATCAAGAACTTGTACCGTCTTCTAAAGGACTATCCCAAGGCGGACGAAATTTCACTGGAGGAGAACTACCGTTCCTCGCAAGCAATCTTGGATGTCTCCCTGAAGGTCATTCAACAAGACAAGAAGCGCTACCAAAAAGTCCTTTTGCCTATCCACAACAAAGGCACACGACCAGTTCTTCGAAGGCTCAAATCTGCGGCTGTCGAGGCCGAATGGATTGTGTCGGAAATTAGAAGAGCCCTGCTGATGGCCGGCAAGATGCTGACCAACGATGATGTGGCCATTCTCCTACGGTCGGCAGCGCTTTCCAGACACGTCGAATCTTGTCTGGGCAAAGCCGGCATTGCATACAAAATGGTTGGCGGTTTCAAGTTCTACGAGCGCGCAGAGGTCAAGGTGATTCTTGACTACCTGCGCGTCATTCACCAGCCCGACAACAATGATGCAGTGGCTCGCATCATCAACATACCTCGCCGCGGCGTCGGAGACACAACTATCAAGTCCCTTCTTGAGGAAGCCGAGAGCTCCAAGCTCAGTGTCTGGGTGGTACTCAACAAACACTGCCGGGGAGAGCGTCAAGCAAAGACGAACATCAAAAAGGCTATGGAGCAGAAGATTAGCGCAGAGCTTCTCAGACTGATTTCTGGCATCAGAAGAAAGATCGAAGAGCCTCCTATCGGAAGTCCGTACTACCATTTGGTCGATCTCATTCAGAATCTGCTTTCACAGCTCAACTTTCAAAAGTACCTTCAGGAGAATTATCCCGAAGAGCACGAGACGCGATGGGCCAACGTCCAGGAGTTCATCAGTCTGGCGGGTGACTTTATGCGAGACTTGAGCGCCACAGCAGAGGAGGACCGCCTCCCAGTGATCCATGAAGTCCAGCAGGTGCAAGAGAACGACGCCCTAGGCCGGTTCTTGGCAAACGTATCCTTGGCGTCGGATGCGCAACAAAAGGGAGATGCGGAGAACAAGCCGACTGTAACCATATCAACTATACACGCAGCCAAGGGCCTTGAATGGCCCATTGTATTTGTACCAGCAGTGTACAATGGATCCATCCCACACTCGAGGTCCGAGGATCTCGACGAAGAACGTCGGCTGCTCTACGTGGCCATGACACGGGCGCAGACACTCCTCTATCTCAGTTGCCCAATGTACAGCTCGCAGAATGGAGGAAACGGTGGCGAGCGTACTGAGCCATCGCCTTTTATCCCATCAGAGATTCATCCGTATTTCAGGAAAACCGGACCATCTTTCGAGCCTGGGATCCTACAAGAGATGGGGCGCATACTCCGGAGGGAGTCCGTAGTGCCAACCCAAGACAAGGTGTACAAGGACCTACCTCCTATGGAACGGCCCGAGGACAACTTGTGGCCCGAAGATCCAGAAGACTCTTTTGGCGAGAGGGGTGCGGGTGGAAGAAACATACCCTGGGCGCAAAGACGCCCTCGGGCACAGGCAACTTCAGCATCGGAAGAGGGTGATTCCCAGCCGATACCCACTTGGCACACATCTACAACAATGGATAGTGCTTCCAACTTCACTTTGCCGGGCTTCACGACTGCAAGCGCGGCCAGGGAGATGCTGGCAGCTGCAAGGGAAATGGCCGCATCCGCTCAGCGGAACGACTCTGGCCCACAAAAGTCGGCCGCGCCCAAAAAGGGGACGACGAAGCGGCCAGCTGATCAGCGAAGTCTTCTGGGATTCGTCAAGAGGACCAAGTCCGATTTACCGGACACATCCTATCCATCAGTACATCGACCATCTGCTCCCGAGCCACGATCGGTTGCTCAAGAGCTCCCAGAGTTGCCAAACTTGCACCAAGCGCAGCGCCCTGTGCCTGCCATCGAGCCAGGCCTCAGTGGTCACCGACTCGGGCAGGGAAGGTTACCCGCCAAACCAATAAGACCTGCTTTCGAAAGCACCGCGGGGCCAAAGAAACACTACACAAACTTTTCGAGCTCCCCGCCTCGACCAATATCTCCCGAAAAGGAGAATCAAGACACAAGTGAGCCACCGCCGGTCCGGGAACGACCGGCGAGCTGCTTACACACAACTACGACTACGAATGGCTTTGGGGGATTCAAGAGGCCGGCGGCGTTGAAGAAGGAAGGGGGCCTTGCACCGATAGACCGGCTGAGGAAGCCCTTTAAGCCGCTGACGATTAATAGATCATGAGGGCTCAAGAGGGCGTTTTGCTTGGACTTTGTTGCGGCGCTTACTACAGGCATGGCATTGCTCAGGTGTTGGCGTAGCATGACGATGGAAGAACATTAGATTAGTACTATGTACATGGAACATCTTAGTTGCGGAATATCTTACCTCGGGCACTTGACCTTAGTGATGAGCCCAATACAAGCCGAATGGGGTAAACCA
Organism: Colletotrichum godetiae; assembly: GCF_030913485.1. Lineage (NCBI taxonomy): Eukaryota > Fungi > Ascomycota > Sordariomycetes > Glomerellales > Glomerellaceae > Colletotrichum > Colletotrichum godetiae. Next base: position 998,308 of record NW_026851257.1, on the reverse strand, counting down.
AAGTCCCTGCGACATAACATTGTTCCTCCGAGCTGACGGAAATGTCTCCACTTTTCCCGGGTGCAGTCGGGGTGGGTGTGCCACCTTCACGCTTAGGCATATCGTTTTACGATGACTCCAGCGCATCCTTCGTAAAAAGGGCAGACGCTCGGGTCGTAATTAACGGCGGATGGAGAATATAAGCTCGTCGAGTGCAATGCAACAGATGAAGATGCTGTGGGTATTATCAGTCACAACAAACCATCTAGGCATAGCTCTCTGCCAGTAGACTACATATATTTGCTTTTCAATTACTTGAAAGCACAACAATCAGATTTAGAAGCCAAGGGCCATGTCCGCAGCAGCAGCGCGTGTCATCACAAGGCCCCAAGTCCTTCCCGCAGGTCTTCGGCCCCGCCCGCTTCAGCGCATCGCCTTCTCCACCACGCCGTTCCGGACCGCCGGCGGCACTACATCAGGCAAGACCAGCAACGGCAACAAATCTGGAAGCGGAGGAGGAGATCCGATTGAGATTCCGGTTTTCAATCTCCGACATATTACTTCGAGTCCCAGGGCACGGTTTTGGTTGATTACGGGGTTTTGCGTGATTGCGAGCGTGGAGATGTACGGGTGGTATAACTTTGGGCCGAAGATTTTGGGGTGGGAGGGGAAGGGGGAGGATGAGTGATGGAGCTACCTGTGAGCATCAAAAGACTCTGAGGATTTGTAGTTCGCTCGTTTGGGAAATTGTCCCTAGACGATGGTTTCTCTTATGTACCTACAGGAGCATCAATGCCATCAACCATGGCTTTGAATTAGGTGCTAGCAAGACCCGCCAAACGTGTACTTTTGCGAATAGCTCTCTTGTATGCTTATGGTATTGCTTATGTCTTAATATGCATACCATCATTGTATCAAGCGCGATCTGCATATCCCAAAGCTTATCGTATTTCCTTTCTGTATCTCACTTGTGCCAAAGACCACATGTTCTACTTGGAACATGTGAATGTAGGACAAGACTCGACAAGAGGCGATTGAACTCCGCCGAGGCGAAAGATCCAAACATTGCATTGAAAGGGCATTTCACGCGAGAACATACCCACTCAAGATCTCAGCAATAGCTTGTGCGGATGAATTCCCGGGGCCATCCGCATCACTCATGGCCAGCATACAGCTGGTCCAACCGTAAGTCTGGTCAGGTCGTAGGGTATGGATTTATACTAGGTACCGTTGGAATTTCCTAGACAGGGACAGTGTGAATGGTGGTCTCTCGGAAAATTCTTCTTCTCAAAACTTCTTTTTAAGTACGGATAAAGTTCATCAGAATCCAAGCGACGATTCACACATCAAGCGTCCAGGCGACCACAGGGACATGCCAGTGGTGGTCTAATTATTGTTAACAAACAATTTGCTGTTGCCTTAGTGATTATGAACTATGCTCTGCCATGAATATTCCGTATCTAAAACAAGGTAGGTGAATGTTTGGAAGGCCAGGGCTAGTTGATCGGCTGTGACACACTGAGTGACGCAGTAAGGCACCTGTTTGTGCCCTGAGTGGTCTAATAAGCACACGATGCTGACCGTGATGTATTGTTTCTATCGGCTCAGAGAAACATCCAAATTTAGAACCGAAATCTCCGGTCCGAGCCTTGAGCGGGACTGAATTGAAGTGCCCGGGTTAGAGGGTACGGAAGAGGCCCTGGAGTCCGGGGATTCCCCGCGTGGGCCTCCGGGAGGGTAGTCGACCATGTTCCGCATTGGGCAGGTACCTGACTAAGAGATGCCACGTGACTGTCATCGTGACGCCATTGATTCTGCGGCAGTGACAGCGGAGTGGCTGGGGAGCAACCCGCCAATGGAATGGTCCCCAAGCTCCCCCCAAGGCCCCAGCCGAGAGCGAACGATGGCCCCACTTCTGCGGGCAGGAAGCACCTGCAGCCGGGGGGGTGGTGCGGCGTTGCGCACCTCAGGCAGTACCGCAGTAGACCGTAGTGGGTGCCAGCACTGAGACACCCGCTGCCGCTGCTGTTTCTGGTGCAACTTGAGGTGGATGACGCAGGCACGCCGTAAAACGCGGGCGGAAGAGTCGCAAGTGCAAGGGCAAGTGCGCCACACGAGCAGCAGCCCACCGCACCTACCTTACCGGAGCTCCCAGAAAGCTTGCTACCTAGGTACCTACCCCAGCGGCAGGCGCACCCGGACGGCATCGTGTGTCACTGCAACCGCCCAACCTCCATCCGTCCCTCCCATTCCACACTTCACACTTACCATCTGCCATCAAACTATCCACCGTCCCTTGCTTTGGGATCCTTTTGCGCGACGGGCGTTTCTTTCCTCTATCTCTAGTCATCGTCGCGTATTCTCAATATTCTCCTTCTTCAACACACTTCTCCATCAGTAACCCGACCCTAGCCGCTGAGCGGCATATACGACGCTCACGATGACGCTGTTGAAGCTGCTCGGAGCCGGCGGCCTGCTACTGGCCTCCCTGAGCAGCGTTGCAGCAGAGCCACTAACACCTAAGCATGAAGCTGGACGATGCGCAATGCGCGGCCATTGTGGCAAGAAGAGCTTCTTTGGCAAGCAGCTGCCCTGCCCCGACAATGGTCTGGCTACGGACCCCGATGAAGACCTGCGAAAGCAGATTGTCGACCTTTGCGGTGCCAAATGGAACGCCGGTCCGGTTTGCTGCGATGCTGACCAGGTAAGTTATTGCCATCAAAGCTAGGCTGCTGTCCACCTTACTGATGCGTGCTGCTCAACAGGTCGAATCGCTCGCCTCCGAGCTCGGTACCCCGAATCAGATTGTCTCTTCCTGCCCGGCTTGCAAGGACAACTTCTTCAACCTGTTCTGCACCTTCACATGCTCTCCCGACCAGTCCCTCTTCCTGAACGTCACAAAGACCCAGGAGAAGAACAAGAAGACGATGGTGACGGAGCTGGACCAGCTCATCTCAAAGGAATATGGCACTGGTTTCTTCGACAGCTGCAAGGAGGTCAAGTTCGGTCCCTCCAACTCCAGGGCCATTGACTTTATCGGAGGTGGCGCAAAGAACTACTCCCAGCTGCTCAAGTTCCTAGGAGACGAAAAGGTCATCGGATCGCCCTTCCAGATCAACTTCCCCACCGAGTACAGTGAGCCGAGCATGGCCCCTCGCGACATGACGCCCAAGAAGTGCAATGACGAGGACCCCAACTACCGTTGCGCTTGTGTCGATTGCCCTGATGTCTGCCCGGAGCTCCCAGCCGTCTCGAAGCCTGGCGAATGCCATGTCGGCCTTCTGCCCTGCCTGTCGTTTGCGGCTATCTTCACCTACAGCATCCTCCTGTTCGCTGCCATCGCTGGCGTTGTGGGACACGTTGTGTGGAGACGTCGTGCCAAGAGAGAGAGCGAGCGCCTCCGACTCCTGCAAGATGCTTCTCCCAGCGACGACGAGGATGAGGGCGATTTGGTCCAGAATGGCGCCATGTTTGACAGGCCTCAGAGATATTACAAGATCAACACCTGGTGCGACGCGGCCTTTAGCAAGCTCGGCCACGCAGCGGCACGCTACCAGGGAATCACCATTGGTGTGACACTCATTGTCGTCATCATTCTCAGTGCCGGTTGGGTCAGGTTTGACCTTGAGAAAGACCCTGCGCGCCTCTGGGTTAGCCCCACGTCTCCTGCTGCTCAGGAAAAGGCATTTTTTGACGAGCAGTTTGGACCATTTTACCGCGCCGAGAAGGTCTTCTTGGTCAACGATCAGCACTCCAGCGGCCCTGCTCCTGTTCTCAGCTATGACACGCTAATCTGGTGGATGGGTGTTGAGAAGAGCGTCAAGCAGCTGAAGGGCCCCAAATTTGGCGCCAGTCTAAACGATATCTGCTTGAAGCCCACTGGCACCTCTTGCGTTGTCCAGTCTGTGGCGACTTACTTTGGCGACGAACCCTCGCTTGTTAGCAAGAATGGCTGGGAGGATCAATTGCGACAGTGCGCAAAGTCCCCCGTCGAATGTCGTCCTGATTTCGGCCTTCCTCTCGAGCCGAACATGATTCTCGGCGGTTACGAGGATGATCCCGCTGCTGCTCATGCCATGACTGTCACCTGGGTCGTCCAAAACGCAGCTGAAGGTAGTCCGGCCGTCGAGCGTGCTATGGACTGGGAAGTCGCACTCCGTGACCGTCTTCTCGAGGTTCAGCAAGAGGCTTCGGATCGAGGACTTCGACTTTCTTTCTCCACTGAGATCAGCTTGGAGCAGGAGTTGAACAAGTCTACCAACACCGATGCCAAGATTGTGATCATCAGCTATATTATCATGTTCCTCTACGCGTCGCTTGCCCTCGGATCTACTACGCTGTCGTTCCGGGATATGATCAGGAACCCAGCTGTCGCTTTGGTGCAGTCCAAGTTCTCACTCGGCGTGGTAGGCATTCTGATCGTTCTCATGTCCATCAGCGCCTCTATCGGGCTTTTCTCCTGGTTCGGACTAAAGGCAACGCTCATCATTGCCGAGGTCATCCCCTTCATCGTTCTTGCTGTCGGCGTAGACAACATCTTCCTCATCGTCCACGAGTTTGAACGCGTCAACGTTAGCCACCCCGATGAGATGGTCGAGGAGCGTATTGCCAAGGCCCTGGGACGCATGGGGCCGTCGATTCTTCTCTCAGCTCTGACTGAGACTGTTGCTTTCGCACTCGGAACCTTTGTGGGCATGCCCGCGGTGCGCAACTTTGCCGCCTACGCCGCGGGTGCTGTCTTCATCAACGCTATTCTTCAGATTACGCTCTTTATTTCAGTTTTGGCCATGAACCAAATTCGCGTGGAAGACCATAGGGCAGACTGCATCCCTTGCCTCCAGGTCAAGGCAGCCCGGGTCCACCTGAGTGGCGGAAATGGAAACGCTAACGCGCGATTCTACGAAGTCCCGGAAGAGAGCTGGCTGCAGCAATTCATCCGCCGTACATACGCACCGGCCATCCTTGCAAAGCAAACCAAGGCCATTATTATTGCCATCTTCTTGGGTATCTTTGCTGCTGGAATCGCACTTATCCCCGAGGTGCAGCTTGGCTTGGACCAGCGCGTTGCCATCCCCGACGGCTCCTATCTCATTCCCTATTTCAACGATCTCTACAAATACATGGAGACTGGTCCTCCTGTCTATTTTGTCACCAGAGAGTTCAACGGAACTGCGCGTAAGAACCAACGCGAGATTTGCGCAAGATTCACCACCTGCGACCAATTCTCCCTCTCCAACATCCTAGAGGGCGAGCGGAAGAGACCCGATGTCTCTTTCATCTCGTCGCCCGCTGCCAGTTGGATCGATGACTTCTTCCTGTGGCTCAACCCTGACCTTGGCGACTCGTGCTGTGTTGAGAACGGCAAGGCATGCTTCGCTGATCGCAACCCACCTTGGAACATCACCCTTTCGGGTATGCCCCAGGATGGCGAGTTTGTTCACTACCTCGAGAAGTTCCTCAAGGCGCCCACCAACGACGACTGTCCGCTTGGAGGCCAAGCATCATACGGTAACGCGGTGGTGGTCGACTCGGAGAAGGACACCATTCCTGCCAGTCACTTCAGAACGATGCATACCCCGCTCCGCAGCCAGGACGACTTTATCAACGCCATGTCGGCAGCCCGAAGAATCGCATCCGACATTACAAAGTCAACGGGTGTTGAGGTCTTCCCCTATAGTCTTTTCTACATTTTCTTTGACCAATACGCCAGCATCGTCTCGCTTACGGGAGCTCTACTCGGCTCGGCTGTGGCAATCATCTTTGTCATTGCATCGATCCTCCTGGGATCCCTCATGACCGCTCTGGTTGTCACTGTCACAGTCTGCATGACCGTTGTTGACATTATCGGGGCGATGGCAGTCTTTGGCGTGTCATTGAACGCTGTGTCGCTCGTCAACCTCATCATCTGCGTCGGCATTGGCGTGGAGTTCTGCGCCCATATTGCGAGGGCGTTCATGTTTCCGTCGCGGACCGTCATGGAGCGTGCCAAGAACCGCTTCCGGGGCCGCGACGCCCGTGCCTGGACAGCTCTGGTCAACGTGGGAGCCTCTGTCTTCTCCGGTATCACCGTCACCAAGCTTCTGGGAGTGTTCGTGCTGGCCTTTACGAGGTCAAAGATCTTTGAGATCTACTACTTCCGAGTGTGGCTGTCTCTGGTCGTTTTCGCAGGCACTCACGCTCTCATCTTCCTCCCCGTTGCTCTCAGCTTGTTTGGAGGCGAGGGATACGTTGACCCTGAAAGCGAGGGCGGCATCGAGGAGGATCTCGCCAGCCGCAGATACCGCGCTCTCGTCCCGGACGAGGACACTGATTCGGATGACGACTATTAGAATGATTATGGCTCTTCCTAGGTTTTGTAGTAATAGTTTCGAGACTTGGGAGTAAATATAGTGGGATTTTGCATTACATCTAAGTGTGCCTTTTGAGACTGTGTTTGTAAAAGTGACAATAGATCTCTTCCAATCACAGTCGCCCAAAGTCAAATGTGCAACATCGGAGATTTTGTCAGTAGACAGGTCATCGCGTCAGGCTGAATGGCCCTTTATGCGATTCTACTGTACAGAGGCTCTTTGTCCGTGCCTTGTTGAAGAACTGGTGGCTGGGCATTTTGGACGACAATCCCTTGATGTATGCAGTATAAGGCGAACCACAAGCCTGGCGTGCCGGCAACGTCTGGCTGCCACCAACGGCGAGGTGCCACATCGCGGGCGGGAGTAGGAGTGGATTGCGGTGACATGGTTTGTACAGCGCATCATGCCCATTGGGTGTGGGTTGGGCTGGCCGATGTTGGCGGGGGGTTAGGTAGTACTGTGTACCGTGGTGTTGATGTGGCATTGGGCTGGTGATACGCAGTGTCTGTGGATTGAGATGCGAGACATGGGGTTGGGTTTCTCAGTCGAATGCGTTTGGATCTTGAGTTGTCGAAGGTTGTAGAATTACACTCATTGAACAGAACTGAGGCTTCAGTTTCAACCCCCCCCCCCAAAAAAAAAAAACCCCCCGTACGTTCAGTTTCCGTCCCATCTTTTCCGTAAGACCGAAAGGGTTATACGGAGACTTTGGTCACGAGTGAAGCCAGATTTTATTATTTTATTTTTCAGACGAAGACAAACCCCCTACCTTGGATACTCTGTGCCGTTGTACCTAGACGTACTCTGTATACGAAGAGGGAAATACAAAGAAATCAAAAAAGTAGCCGGGGGTTGGCTTTGGGGGGGGGGGGGGGGAGCTTCACCTGAGAGTCAAATTTCCGTATAATAAATTGGCGGGTTTTCTTGTCGCTCGTGCCCCTTTGCGACTCGTAACTTTTTGTAAGGGTATTGTACTCTGCGCCGCAAAGAGAACACCGAACATAAGTACAAGCACAAGACGCGTTCCTCTTCTAGGAGAGGGCCAGAGTCTGCGGCGCGTGTGATGGTTGATAGCTAGTCAGGCTAGTTCAGGGGTTCGCTGATGATGGCCTCGGTATTGGGGACCGGTGATGGGCAGCCTTATTCGCAGTGTTCGTGCCTCTGCAACTGTAGAGAGGAATAATGCAGCATCACTACCTTACTTTGGCCCTCCATGAGCCCTCTGGACCCTCTCATCTGGTACTTGCTGGGATGAATGGACAGTAGAGGACGGACCAGAGTTGGGAGCCAGCGAGGACTGGACTGGACTCAGTGGACCGTCCGACTCAGTCAATGCCATACCTGCGCCGATCCCGCGAGGGCAGAGAGCGGGAGAGAGAAGTCTTGTGACGCCGTTTGGGGCCTTTAGCGAACGGAAACGAGTTATCCAGAGGTTGCATAAAGATGATGGAACAGGCGCTTCCTGGGGCCGAGATTTGGGGGGAACAGAAATGTTTGGAACGTGGAGAGTCGAGAGAGAGAGACAGCGTGCACGAAAGACGAGGTACAAGGCAGAGTACATAGGTACATACGGTGGAGAATTTGTTGAAGCCAATTGGACGCGCCAATATCCTGTTAGCGAATGACAGGTTGCGAAAATGGGATCCACTGCCCGAGCTCCCGAAGCGAGAGCCGCCCGCTGTCAGCACTGTCTGCGGGTTGGCTCACCTCTGAGAGCTCCCGTCAGGATGAGAGGTACCTTATCGCTGGTGCTAGGCTGTCAGGGGTAAGGTACCGGTAGACTTGTTTCCTCTTCCCGACCTGGAAGACGAGAAGCTTGAGAAACAGAGAAGGGCGAGAGGGTGTGAGAGCCTGAAGGATGTGTGGCAAGACAGGCTGTGAGAGGCCCTCGATAAAATAGCAATAGAAGTTCAGGCATTCAATGGCTGTGGCTGCATCTGTCTTTCGCCCAATATCCCGACATACCTTACCTTAGGTGGCCTGCTCTGGCTGTACGGATACTTGCTGCTTTCGTCGGGTGTCAGTGCTTCAGACACCTGGGGGCTGCATCCTCTGCCTTAGTGCAGCGCCTGTCTGTGCCGGGCATGCATACATTGGATCGTCTCTACATAGAGTCTAGAAGTACGGAGTAGATAGGTGCGACATCCTACCTATGCTTGGCTTGAGATGATGGGAGTCCAACGTGGGAAAAGGGTCCTGGCTGAGGCGTTAGGTACCTGGAGCTCATGACTGAATGTTGGACATTAGCAGCGTCGTCTCCAGCGTCTCCAGCGTCTCCATGTTCCCCCATGTTGCTCCATCCGCCAATCTCGAAGCAACCCTTTTTTCGTTTTTTTTCTTCTACGGAGTACTGCGTAAATCCTCTACCAGGAGTCAAGGACCCATGGCCTTACCTAATTAGACACCTCACCTTTCTCTCTCTACCTCAGCAAAAAGTACTGGCTCAATTCCTTCCTCTGCCTGACCTGACCTTACCTGACCTTACCTTAGCCCGGCAATCTCCCAGCTTCCCAATTCCTCCTTCACCCCTCTCACTCTCTCTCACTCTGTTCAGCTCCTTTGCCACTGTTCAGAGCTTCCCAACCTGTAGATATCACGACGGCATTTCCGTGTCGTTTCGTGCGTCATCTGTACTCTTTGTTTCGGGCTTCCTTCCAATTCTCTTGTTGCCATCCGTCTGTTGATTTCCCCGCGGTGAGAGTTTAAGCTTTCCCAAACAAGGAAAGTCAAGCAGCAAGGAGAAGGACAAGAAGCAAAAGAAAGAAGAAAAAAAAAAGGAGACGATCAAGCAAGACACCACCACGTCCGACGTGTCGCAAAGTAAGTCACAACAACCAAGCACCATTTGAGTTCCTCGCTGGCCTCAGTTATTGTCTTTGAGACCTCAATGCAGCTCTGCACAACCATCTTACTCCCCCCCAGGAATGCTGGAATGCTGTGGCTCCCATCACACTGTTCCTCTTCCGCCTTCTTCCCTCCTTCGTCTCTCCCAATTCCTGCAGCTACCCGAGAATCCCTTCCCCATCACTTCCCCATGAACTGCCCTGGCTAACCTGGATACGCGCAAGCAGAACTACCCGAACGACGACACCCTTTCCTCCCGGACGTCCCATCATCGTCTACAGCAATGTCCGACACCGGTAGCTTCGAGGTCGTTCAGCACGACGAGGCCCCTAAGCCCGCCGCCGCTGCCCCCGCCACCACCTCGCCGAGCACAAAGTCCACCGTCTCGACTGCCTCCTCTATGAAGAAGCCTGCTTCGAGCTCTGGAACCACCTCCGCCGCCCGCCGCCCGACTACCTCCACCTCGAGCACCGGAAAGCCCGCGAGCACCACCTCCTCAACTACCTCCCGTGTCGCCGGCGGCCTGGCCAAGCCTCCCACCCGTCCCCCTGGAAGCAGCTCTAGCACTACTAGCAGCACCGTCCGCAAGCCAGCAAGTACCTCGTCTACGGCCACCCACCGCTCGCGACCCAGCGTATCTGCCTCCGAGGACGAATCCAAGAGGACCGCTCGCCGCACCTCCACTGTTCCCAGCAGCAGTGCCGGCTCTCCGAGCAAGGAGAGGAGGACTTCCACCCTCGGTTCCGCCACGGCCGCCGCCAGGAAACCCGCCAGCTCTACTGGCAGCTCGTCCACTGCTCCGCGACTTTCCTCGACGACATCGCGCACCCCGAACTCCGTAGCCCCGCGTCCCTCCTCGATCAGCTCACGCTCCTCGGCCGCCACCGGCCCCGTCGCCGAGGCCAAGAAGCGCCTGTCCACCGCCTCCGCCTCGACCACCTCCTCCTCCGCCGCCCCTAGACGCTCGATCCGCCCCGATTCGTCCGGCGCCTCCGAGGCCCTAGGAAAGGAGGTCGAATCTCTCAAGGCCCAGCTCACCGAGAAGGAGACCCAGCTCGCGGACAAGGAGTCGCAACTGAACGAGCTCAAGACACAGGTTCAGCAGACCCAGGACAAGCTCACCCAGTACACCGACGGGGTGAACAGAGATGCCGTTCAGGTGAGGAACGCCGTGTACAACATCCAAAAGGCCCACCAGGACCAGGTTTCCGAGTTGAAGGCTAAGCAGACGGAGCTCGAGAACCAGGTGGATGAGGCCAATGAACATCTGATGGCCACCGATGCTGACTACGAGAAACAGCAGAGCGACTACACTGAGGCTGTTGCCGCCAAGGAAGCCGCCGAGGCTGAACTCGCCTCGATGAAGCAGTCCCTCGAAACCCTCCAAGCGGAGCACGAGGAGAAGCTCAAGGAGAGCGAGTCCGCCCTGGCCAAGGCCTCGGAAGAGCACGCCGCCAAGCTCGAGGAGCTGCAGAACTCCCTATCGGACCAGCACAAGTCTGCCATTGACACTCTCGAGGCCAAGCACACCGAGGCGCTCAGCCAGGGCCAATCCGCCTCGGCCGATAACGAGGAAGCGCTGGCCAAGATGAAGGACAGCCACGAGACCGCCATCGCCGAGCTCCAGAAGAAGATTGACGAGCTCACCGCCTCCCAGACCGAGCTTGAGTCGGCGCACGAGAGCAAGGTCACTGCCGAGGTCGAGTCGCACAACACCAAGCTCGCCGCCGTTGAGGGAGAGATCGCCGAGCTCAAGACCAAGCTCGAGGCTGCCGAGCAGACAGCAGAGCAAGCCAAGGTCGACCTTGACGCCAAGACGGCTGAGCTGGCCGAGGTCCAGGCCAGCGTTGCTGATCTCGAGAGCAAGCTTGCGGCTGCCGAGTCCGACGTCGCCAAGGCCAAGGAGGAGGCTCTCGAGTTCCAGAAGCAGATTGACAGCATCAAGGAGGAAATCACCGCCAAGGATGAGGCCCTGGAGAAGGCCAAGGCGGAGCACTCTGCGCAGGTCAAGAAGCACGACGCCGAGCTCAAGCAGATTTCTCAGGATTACGAGGAGGAGATTGAGTCTCTCAAAGGAGACGCCTTCTTCAAGCGCAAGTTCCAGGACCTCGAGGTCAAGCACACCGAGCTCGAGACCGAGCACGGCGACCTGAAGACGAAGCACACCGATCTGGAGTCGCTGCATAGCGACCTCACCAACAAGCACGGCGAGCTGGAGTCGAGGCACACCGAGCTTACCACCAAGCACGGCGAACTCGAGACCCAACACGGCGACCTTTCCAAGAGCCTTGCCGACGGTACCGAGACAAGCACGAAGGCTCTCGAGGCAGCCAAGGCTGATCTCGCCGCCGCTGTTACTGCCCTGGAAGCCCGGGAAGCCGAACACCAGAAGGCTCTCGACGCCATCCGCGCCAGCCACGCCGAGGAGCTAGAGGGCGCCAAGAGCGGAGCTTCTGCAGACAAGGACGCTCAGCTTGCCGAGCTCCAGAGCCTGAAGGACAGCCACGCGAAGCAGCTCGAAATCCTTAAGACCGACAGCGAGGCCAGCCTTGCCAAGGAGCTTGAGGCTCTCAAGGCCTCTCACTCTGAGGTCGTCGACGCTCTCAACGCAGAGACTGCTGGCGACAAGGAGAAGTTGCTCGCCGAGATTGCTGCCGAGCGGGAGAAGGCCCTGGCCGAGAGCTCTGGTAGCAAGGAGGAGCTTCTTGCTGCCCACAAGAAGGAGCTCGAGTCCATCACCGAAAAGTTGCGCGCCGACCACGAGGCCGAGCTTGCCGAGGCCAAGGAGAAGCTGGCGAGCTCCCACGAGACTGAGCTCGAGGAGATCAAGGCCAAGCTGCAGCAGTCGCACCAGGCTGAAATTGAAGAGGCCAAGGCGAAGCTTGCCGAGGCCCACAAGGCCGAGCTGGCTTCCGCAAAGCAGGCTGGTGACAGCGCACACACCGAGGAGCTTTCCACCCTCAAGCTTCAGCTTGATGAGGCTTTGACCCGCATCCGCGAGACCGAGACGTCAAGCGCGGCCGCTCTTGCCGAGGCCAAGAGAAACCTCGACGACTCTCACTCCGCCGAGGTTGAGAAGCTTATCTCTAGCCACGCAGAGCAGGTAGAGGCACTGAAGCAGCAGAGCTCCTCTGGAGCCCGCGCTGAGCTCGAAGAGATCAACAAGGCTCACTCCAAGGTTGTTGAAGAGCTGACGAGCCAATACGAGACCAGAAATGAGTCGCTTGCCAAGGAGATTGAGAAGATCTCGGCCGATGCCTCCAAGCTCGAATCTGCTCTCCAGGCTGCCAAGGCATCTGTTGCCCAGGCAGAGGCTGACAAGAACAAGACCCAGGCCCGCGCCGCCGAGCTCGAGGCCTCTCTCTCCGCTGCCAAAGACTCTGTCACCAAGGCCGAGGCGGAGAAGTCCAGTCTCGAGGAGGAGTTGGGCGAGCTCGGTGCCATGATCTCGACTGAGAAGATGGCGCGCGCTGAGGCTGAGGCGGCTCTCGATGCGGTCAAGAACAAAACGCCTGACACCGCTGAGGCGGACAACCTCCGTGAACAACTGAACAACACCAAGAAGGGACTTGAGCAGGAGCTCACTGTGGTGCAAAAGAGCCTCACCATTGCGAAGCAGGAGGTCGAGGACGTCAAGGAGGACCTGCTGCTCGCGCAGAAGGAGCTTGAAGCATCTCAGTTTGAGGCCGACAAGCAGCTCAAGACATACAAGGCCGACTACGAGGAGCTCAACGACACAATGACCAAGATTGTGGAGGAGGAGCAGGCCAAGCGCAGAGCGCTGGAGGAGCAGGTTGAGAGCCTGAGAAAGTCATTGGCCGACAAGGAGAAGGGCGTCGAGGAGTTCCAGGCGCAACTCAAGGTCAAGGATGCCGAGATTGCAGAGGCCAAGGTACATTTTTGTTGTCTTAGGTGCGGCTCGGGCGAATAAATCACTAACACGACGTAGGCCAACGCATCGGCTGCCAAGCCTAAGGGACTCGCGGCCAGCAGATTTGCCGTTGGCGACGACGAGGACGAGGCGGACGGCTCAGCGGCCAAGCCCGCGGAAGGTGAGGAAGAAGACCATTCCTCCGAGGCACTGGCTGTGGTGCGAACGCCCTGCTTGATGCTCCCTTTGTTTGCAGAGACGGGAACAAAATGCTAACTGTGGAATTTGCAGCTACAACGAGCTAGAGTGAACGCGAATCAGATCCACAACATGGACCGCGACATGCAGGAGAAGAACCTGGCCATGCTTGAGTCCATTACGGATTTCCAGCAATCACCGCACCTCAACAATAACAACAATAACTAAACACTGTCCAGCACGGATTTCAAAAGAAGAAAGACGAGCAATTTGAGGACACACAAAAAATGGCAAAAGAAATGTCTAGTTTGGCTAGCAGGCTCGTCAACGGCCTCACAGCCCCCGCAACTCAAGGCTCGTTGGCCGCTTCTCCTCGCACCCCCCGCCTGGCCGGGACCGAGGTTTCTTGTTTTAATATACAGCACGGGGGTTTGGAAATTGTTGGCGCGTCTAGTAGACATGTGCAAGTATTGCACTTGCTTGACTACAGGCGCGCTGGCAACGGAAAGGGAAGAGAAGTGCTTGTTTTGCGTACTGGTACCCAAATTGATTTGCAGGAGATGGATAGAGAGAAGGGAGAAAGAGCTGGCTGTTGTTGGTCGTGTTGGTGCTGTGCTGTATTGCGTGTCAAAGTAAGTAGCTTGGCATGTGGTTGATGCTGCGATTCTTGCACACGGCGATGGATGAGGAAGTGTTTGTGTGTGTGTGTGTGTGTGAATATTTGGAGGAATTTGCGTGTGACGGGACGAGGTAGCAATGGACGATACCCCCTTTTTCCTCTCGCATGCCCAATTTGCCAGTTCCCAACTTTCCGAGTCTGAGGGTCTCCATTGCGACATTGTAACTTTGAATATTGAGTTGCCGTGCCTGGTGATGTTGCCCTCGGCCGTGACACCATGGCTACAATGCCTATGGACGTATGGGAAAAAAGACTATCTTCTTCATGGTAATTAGAATCGCACCAGACCCCCGAACTGAGTCGAGAGGGACGGGTTCCTGGTCCGATTTTCCACATTCAGGTTCTAAGTCCCATAGTCCAGGCTCTGCCATACTGACTAGGTAGTAGTAATTACTTATATTCTAGACAAAGTAGACAAAGCCACAAGGTGCCGTGGTGGCAGTGTACGAAGGAAGCTACGAGTGGGTAGTGCTGCTCCGGTCTCCCGCGGGCCGGGTTCCCTGCTAGCTACCTTAGTCTAGTGGTCTACAAGTAATGTTGACGCGGCTCGTGGAAGGGGGCTTTTGGAGCTAAGATTGAACTTGGTTAGGTAGCCGTGAGTAGTCTTTGTGTGTTGAAGATTGCTGTGGTCCCCTTTTTTTTCCCCTTTGGGGTCACTCTCTCTTCTCTTTCTTGGGGCCAGACCGAGGTTGCGGTTTTTGGTGATGAGGTGTTTTGGGAAGTCGGGTTGGATGTGGTGATGCGCCACGAAGGCTTTCGTCAGCGGCCTGGCCCCGAGTGGAGGTGGGATACCGTGAATTACCTATCTTACTTACGCGGGTAAGTTGCTTTTTGGCCGCTGAGTAAAGCTGTCTTTTGTCACATTCTACTGCGACATTTCCCCATCATTCGTCAGATCTTTCGCCTTCTCTCTCTCTCTCTCTCTCTCTCTCTCCCCGCCTCCCGATCTACGGATACATACACGGCAAGCTGTTTGGTTTCACGGGATGCGGGCGGGCGGGCGGCATATACAGTAGAAACAACTGTAACACAGTCCCTAGAGATGAACAGTGGCATGACCACACACTGCCACAGGATGGCATTCTTGATGCAAAGACATGAATCGCTTCTACCCAATCACCTGCAAAGAATTGCGGCGGGACAGTGGGGGAGGGAGGGGTGGACGCGCGCGCCGGTGGAGGATTAGCTGATGATGGATGGGTGGATTTTCTGCCTCTGCTCCCCTCTCTCTTCGTTGAGAGAACGTGTGAGAGTGGGTGAGTGAGGTGACTTCGTTCCAAGACGCGATGAAACTTCAACTTTGTCCAGCTTTTTTTTCTTTCTCCTATTTAACACGGAATTGCCGTTGAGATTCCTCTGCTAGCCGTTGGAGTATCTATAATTTGACCGACTCCTCTTCTGCTTTGACCTCGTTACTTTGTGTTTATCCACATTCTCATCTACCGAAAGGCAATTGTCGTTCGATTCTTGCATTCCAAAGGATTGTTAGCGGGAAGATCTCTCTCTTTCTATTCCTCTTGGGACCTTTTCGGAAGCTTATCCGGCTTAAGCTTGCTTTCATAGCAAACAAAAACCAGAACCGCAATTCGTCCCTTTTCGCCGAACATTATTAACTCAATCTGGTCCAGCCGCATACCTACTACGCGGTGCTCGTACTCCGTACCAAACCCCCCAGCTACCCGGCTTGGAGCTCCAGTCGGCCGGCAGAGTCTAGACAGGGCCCTTTTCCTACTAGCCAAGCACAAGCGAGGCGTGCGAGCCCCTTCGAGGTTACGCAGACTGGCAGGCTTATCCAAGCTGCTCGTAACACCTCGTTTGATTTGATAACGACTAGCGTACAAACGTGAGAGAGCTGGGGGCTTGTCTTGCGAAATCCGAGAGAAGTCCTCCTGGTTTACGGGGAGTGAGATAAAACAAACAAATAGCTCTCCAAGGGACGCAGTATTTAGGGCTTTTGAGGCGCCGCGCTGGTTTCCCTTCAGCTAAAAAGGTGCCTTTACCCACGTTTACTCGCCCATATCGAGTCCAAACCAATCCATTGAGAGACGAAGGACGACTACAGAAAACGGATTCCATTGAAGCCCTACACAAGCTTACATTATCTACCTACGCCCGCCAAAGCTCAGCTTGCATATACTAGACTCGACGCCTTCCTCCTCCTTGGCCCTTTGAGTCTTTGTCAGGCAGCCCGCGCCCGGGACCCGGATTCAGCTCCAGATTTTGCCGGGAATACCAGGGCCCGATCCGTTGTCTCAATATCACAAGCTCAAGCCGTAACGATACCTACGGTCTGCCTTACTATCGAGCAACAGAGGGGAAACCCCAGCAGCAAAGGAAGAGAGAAGCTTGGACGAAGAAGAACCAAGACGGGACGGAAATTAGAGCAAGACGCCATCATTCTTTCACACCTAGCACGGAAACACCCCGATCTGAACGCGGCTCACCCCGCGATCTACGATACGACTCCTTATAACATCCCACCAACCCGCAGATCCTGCCTTGTCCCCGAAAAGTCGACTCAATGAGAATCCCTCGACTCGCAAAGATGCAGGCGGAACAGCAGCAGCAGCAGCAGCAGCAGCAACAACAATCCTCATCGGCCGCCGCGCCCCTCCCAATTCTCTACGCAGAAGACACCCCCTTCTCAGAATACTCCACCGCCGTCTGGGGCCGCGTCTTCAACGCCCGCCGCGACTTCTCCCGCCGCCCTGCCGCCGTCGTCACCGCCACGCGCAAGGCCCACGTCGTCGAGGCCGTCAAGATTGCCAACGAAAAGGGGTGGCGCGTGAGTGTTCGCTCGGGAGGGCATTCGTGGGCCGCGTGGTCTGTTCGCGATGAGGCGCTGTTGATTGATTTGGGGAGTATGGGCAAGGGGTTGGCGGGCAGTGGGAACGAGGACGGGATCGCGTATGATTCCAAGACGGGGGTTGTGAGTGTTGCGCCGGCGAGGACGGGGAGGGAGGTGAATGGGTTTTTGGCGGGACAGATTGGCGGGCCTGGGGATGATAGTGTCGAGGGGATGGGGAGGTGGTTTGCTGGTGGTCATTGTCCTGATGTTGGGCTTGGAGGGTTTCTGTTGCAGGGTGGGATGGGGTGGAATTGCAAGGTGAGTTCTCTTGTTATTGGAGGCGAACGTTTGGGATTTGTGGTATGATGCGGTAAAACTGACATAAAGACAGAACTGGGGTTGGGCTTGTGAGAACATCATCGCCATTGAGGTCGTCACGGCCGATGGGCGGGAGCTCCGGTGCTCCGAGACGGAGAACGCCGAACTCTTCTGGGCCGCGCGCGGCGCCGGACCGGGTATGTCAATCCCGATACCCCGCCGTCCTCCCCGAATCACCAAAGCAGAGAAAGGAAACCCAAGCTAACAACTCACAATAGGCTTCCCTGCCATCGTCACCCGCTTCCACCTCCGCACGCGCCCCCTGACGGGCATGTTCCAGTCTCTCTACTTTTACTCCCTCGACCGCTTCGAGGAGATTCTGAACTGGGTGATCAAGGTACGCTCTTTCTCCTCCTCTCCCTCCCTCTCTCGATGTACCCGGCATCATCTAACCAACACACCAAACAGGTCTGCCCAAAAGCCTCGCCAGAACTCGAAATCGTCCTCCTCGCCCTCACACCACCAGGCCAAACCACCCCGCAAATCATGGCAAACTTCCTCTCCTTCTCCCCGAACCCGGAAGCTCTCATCCCCCTCCACTCCTCCCACCCCTCCCGCGCGCTCGCCACCGTCTTCGCCACCCCGACCTCCCTCCCGCAGCAGTACGTCGAGCAAGACGCCGCCAACCCGCCCGCGCACCGCTACATTTCCGAAAACGCCTACGTCTCCAACGACGCCGACGTGCCCAAGGTCCTCAAGAAGGCGTTTACGGAGCTCCCTACGCCGCAGTCGTTTGCGTTGTACTTTTCAATGAACCCTTGCTCTCGGCGCGCGCAGCAGACCGCTGGCGAAACCTCCAATGGCACCAGCAACGGCGCGGCAAAGACCACCATGCCTGATATGGCTCTTAGCATGCAGTCGGACCACTACTTTGCCCTGTACACAATCTACCCGGACGCCGAGGACGACGAGCGGTGCCAGGGGTGGGTGAGCGACGTCATGGCCGGCGTCGAGAGGCACGCGGCGGGTTCGTACCTGGGTGACGCCGACTTCCGGTACCGCAGGACCAAATTCTGGGGTGATGAGCAGGGGAAGAGACTGATGGAAGTGCGCAAGGTGTGGGATCCCAAGGGGCGGATCGCGGGCTTCTTGGACGTTGAGGATGGGAGTGGTGTTGAGGGGTTGAAGAATGAATTCGAGTGGGCTTGAGTGAGCTTTGCTGTTTCTTCCTTTGCCACCCACCTCTTCTTTTTGAGAGGGAGTTATCAGCCCTTTCTGTTATTGCTTGGGCGTCTAGACGGACGCATATATACCTGTTGCCGAAAGATATCCTGTTCGCAGATTACATTATACAAAAGGAGGAGCCTATGAGATGCGAATTGGTGTAGACAGCCGTGGATGAGGGTCGCTAGTCATCACTGCTTGTTCTTGGAGGAGAACAAGACCTGTTGCCGAAATACAATCCTGTAAAAGATAACTCACGAGATGATGCAAGTACATGTGCATGTCAAGGACAACATGGTATGAACAAAATGTGGTTTTTGATATATTTACTTCTATAGTGTCGTCAATCTCGTCAACCAAGGGTCCATTCACAACCAACATTTCCCAGAGTCTATGACTCGACCTTCTCGCTGGCACTCTCCTTGGTAATGATATCCCTCCTGTAGAACTTGGCCTGGAAGTTGTTCTGCTTGACGAACCACGCGTTGACGAGCTCCCACTCTTGGCTCGGGTCCTTGAAGGAAATCTGGTAATTGTCAGCATCAACAGTTCTTTTCCTTCAATGTAGCAGGGTGTAAGTAACTTACGTCAAATCTCCTGAGCAAGCTCGGGATGACCTTGTAGATCTCCAACAGACTGATGTTCTTCCCGATACACGTCCGGCTGCCCATGCCAAACTGGAACATGTGCCCGTTCATCTCCTTGATTCTCTTCTCCTCCGCCGCAGCATCCTTGCCCTCTTCCGGCAGCCAGCGCTCGGGGCGGTAGGTATCGACATCGTCGCCCCAGATCTCCGGTCGGCGGTGAATAATCCACGCGCTGCAGCCCACAATCGTACCACCCTTGACAAAGTGGCCCGCAATCTCGGCGCCCTGATCAGGGACGATGCGCTCCAGGGGCAAACCGGCGGCCGGGTGCATACGGAAAGCCTCCTTGATACAGGCGTCGAGGTACACGAGCTTCTGGCTCTCAGTCCACGTCACGAGTCCCGTCTCGTTATCACTGAAGCCGCCCTCCCTCGCAAACGAATCCAGCTCCTCCCTCAGCCGCGCCAGCGCCGTCGGGGTGCGGAGCAGGTAGTAAAACACGGCAGCGAGGCTGATGGCGGTGGTCTCGGAGCCGGCAAAGGCCATGCTGACGGCCATGGTCTGGACGAGGACGTCGGACATGAACTCGGGGCGGGCCTCGCGCGCGGCCAGGAACTTGGATAGCAGGTCGGGCTGGTCGGCGAGCTTCTTGCCCGAGGTGACGGGGAGGAGGGGTTCCTTGCCGTCGAGCTCGGGCAGGCGCTCGGCCATGCGGTCGCGGGCGAAGCGGGCTACGGGGAAGGTGGCGTCGATGAAGCCCCATTGGGAGAGCTTTAGGTAGATTGGGTTCTTGAGGAGCAGGAGGTCGAGGAAGGGGATTTGGCCAATCTTTGTTGAGACGTGTTAGCTAGTTGTCTCGAGCTAGCTCATAGCGAGGTACAACTTACCGGTGCAACGTAGAGGAACAGCTTGCCCAGGTAGGCTACGATGCCATCAATGTCCTCGTTCTTCTCAATGAAGCCGTGACGCTTGCTGTAGGTGATTTCTCCGATGACGTCGAATGCGTAGAACTGCAACCACGTGGTGAAATCACATCCCTCGGGGTTTCCAGCAAACAACTTCTCCGTCTGAGAGAGGAAGAGCTTTGTCGTGTTGTCGACAAAGGGCTCGTACTGAACCAAGGCGGACATGGAGAACGCCGAGTTGACGCAGCGACGGAACTGAGAGTGGAAGTCATTGTTCGTCGTGCTGAAGAGGGACTCCAGTCTGAAGCCCTTGGCAATAGACTGTTGAACGATATAAAAGTCGGACTGAGACTGTTAGCTGCAGTCAAATTTGAGAAGGCAACCTAATTCTACCTTTACGAAACCCTTGTTCAGGCCGTAGATGCTCTTCAAAGCAGCCGGGTCGGCAAACGACAGTGTATTGGGGCCGAGTCGGACGACGTCACCGTATTTTGCGTGCAACTTTTGATGTGTGACTTCCGGACGGCAACCTTTCACGTCGAAGAAGCGCCACCAGTCTGTTAATGAGGCCAGGATAGGTCCTGGGTACTTGTTGAGGCCATTGTTATAGCGGTTCTTCACCAGCCAGGCTACAATAAGTGACAGGCCTATTGAGAGCCAGTGCTGTGCGAACGTTTCTAGTATGGTTTCTGTAATGCCGTGCATCTTGACGGAAGTTGTGTTGTCATGAGACGGATCTTGGCCGTTGGGTATAACAAGCGTGGTGAGAGGCGGTGGTGGTGGCGGCGCCCTTGGTATAAGAAGTCTGTCAAGCAAACCTCCAAGCGGGTGGATCCAAGTAGATGTAGCCGGGCGTCAGATGGAATTCCCGGGTCAGGTACCGAAGTGCAATTTACCCTGTTTCTATGTTGGGATGTATCGACCGGATCCTATGGGGCATACAGGAAGAGGTATGCGAGGGGGCATGCCGTGTGGTCGACGTGCAGGTCCTGCGGACTGTGCCTCGGCGGGGTGGAGCAAAGGAGGAACAGGCGTCACGTCGAGATGGCAGATGCGCTTAGCTTTTTCGTGTTGTGTGTGTCTGGGTTTTTGCGGCGGCAGGTCGGCAAGTAATTATTGGAACCTCTCGGCGATCTATGGGCACCGCCAGTAATGTAGCCAAGACGAGACGGCACCGCGGAAGTGCAAGGTAGGATGAAGCTCGGAGAGTAAGTGGAGGGGCAACACTGAGAAGAGCCTAGGAGGATAAACTAGGAACTTGAGAAGGTTTCCAACCCTTGACGAGGTATCCTCTGCCTAGTGTATGACTATGAATACCTTGGTCTCCACGGCCGAGAGAAGAGCGTTGGACATACGGCGCAGAGTCTCGTGCGACATGAGACAAGACAAGAGGGCGGGAGCAGAATAAAGTTAGAATTCCGCAAGGGTGTTTGCGCTTTCTGGGATATGGGTTGGGGGACTGGCGGATCCGAAGTGGGAAAATGTGGAAAATTTGGAGAGACCTGGGAACTTGGGAGACAAGAAGGCGGTAATGGTAGGCGCCGTGCCGAAGGGAGAGGCGGCGGCGGCGAGAGTGAGTAAGGTGTCACAGACTCACTGCTGTAGGATAAAGCCACCCGGAAGAGGCTGGAAGAACACGAAGATGAGGTAAGATGGGTGTCGTCGAGGCCGAGAGGTGCCGTTCGGGGTGACCAGGACTAAGACTTTACCAACCGTCCGGTGTCCCAGGCCACGCGAGTTTAGAAGATGAAGACGTTGACGATTACACTCATCACCAATTGTGGTGGACTAGAATCGTGTACTAACGCAGTAGCTTGGTAGACGGGTCGTCGGCTGGTCGTTTGAGGATGGAGTGAGTCGTCCGGTCCAACAAGAGAGCAGGACTCACAGTGTGACAAGTCCAATAGGGAGGCAAACATCAGCAGAGAGTGTCACCAAAGGCGCCGGCGTCTGTTTCCAGAGCCGTAGCCGTGGCCGTACACTAGAACTTAGCCGTAGGGCGTTGGCATAGCGCGGGAAGAAAGCAGCCCATCGAATCGCCCCTAGACGACCCGAGGAATCAAGACTCTACACGGTACTCCGTAGGCTTTAAGAGGTACGAGTACTTTGTACAGGTGGGAATCCCCAACGTCATGTCATGAGAGAGAGAGAAGACGAGAGCAAATGGAATGCCACACCTTACGCAGCAAGCTCGTCGACGCTAGCTCGGGTCTCAGGTACCGCAGCTTGCGGTGGCCACTCAGAGGCTCGCAGAATGACACCGGCGGGATGTTCTAGTGTGAGTGGTACAGCATGTTCAGCTCCCACTGTGCGCGCGAGGGATTCCAGCCAAGGCGTGAGAGATCCTGGGGTAGTAGCCTGTAGCCTGTAGGGGGAATGAGAGACACTAGTCCAAGCCCGCCGTCCATCGTCTACGAGAGAGGGTGTGTGTGACCGCTGCCGAAGGGACCGAGCCGGGAGATGCTGTGGGCGACGGGCGACGGCAGCTCGTTGCTGTCATTGTCATCACTCATGTTGTGCCATCATGGTCCTCCTCCATCGGGGGGTCGCACTCGCTGCGAGACAGATCGGCTGTCATCCAGAGCTGGAATGAGGGGTTCGATTGCCTGCCGAAGCAGCGTCAACGTCAACGCTTCGTGTTGGCAAGGACACGGACACCCACAGGACTGAATGAAGTCTATAAGGAAGAGTTGCCGCCAAAGCACCCCCCCCCCCCCCCCCCCCCCCAGCCCGGTCGAGGGGTGCTGGACACCTTGGTCGGGATGTTGGAGGTTGGTCATGACTGATGGAATCTTCGGCAGATGCATTTCTCATATTTCTGTGGTGAGGACAATCGTCCCAAGTGCGGGCACTCGCCTAACCGTACTGCTCACTGACAGTAATGAACCCGAAGATACGATCCTGATCGAGACATTGAGCGCTGATTCGGGATATCCGAGGGCTTGGCCGGAGTCGTATGATATCCAGACGCATTGCTGCCGCCTGAGAACGAACCCCGCGAGACTCGTGAGAGACAGGCACATCGGAGGCGGAAGAGAGTGCAAGAGAGCTATGCAGAAACGGGAAGATGGAGCCGCCTCTCCCATACCTGTCTTGGATAATGCTCCAGTCTCAACTGCGCGACCGACTGCTCAGTGCTCCGGAGCACTCCTCATGGCATCCCGTCAGCTGCAAGTTGCAGCATCGTGTCGGCGGTAAGCTGCGCAGGACTCCGTGCGGCGCGCCGACCCACCGTTGGGGTACCTTATCTGCGGGGGAGGGGCCCCGTAGGATGCTGGAAACAGGCATGACATGGCCATGGCATCTGGTGGGGGGCACGGCAGTTGTAAATGCGCTCACTTGCTCTCTCAGGCTGTCTCTCAGGCTGTTTCTCAGGCTCTCTCTTACACTGAGTCTCACTCTCACTCTCATTCCCGTCTCACCTTCATTCTCACAGTCTCACTCTTGGCTGTTGATTCAAGCACTCATACTCTCATTCTTGGGTAGATAGTTTTGAATCTTGACGGCCTCAAGCATCACAGCAGAGTCATCCTCTGCCATTGACCAGGCCTTTGTCCACGAATTCTCGGCCTACCAGACCATGATACTGATCCATTTTACCATTCTTGCCATCCATAAACATACCGAGTGCCCTTTGTCAACGTGTCTCACTTTTTTGCTCCTCGCCGACACCGCCGAGACAAGCGAAACAACTGACATGTTTGCCTTCGTTTCTGATTATCAATTCATAATCTCATAGCAATCAGAGACATCCAAGCTCGACTTCGATCCGACTTTCATTTGCCGACTCTCTGGCCCGAAGTCCATCCCAACTCCCGTAGTCCAAGACATCACAGGGCTCCACGGGTCCCCAACTTTTGGGGTTGATCCATGTAGACCCCTTCCCTAGCTACAGTAGGCCCTAGGCCCTGACGCAGTGTCGCTTGGAATGAGGCGTGATTGGTGCCGGGGGCGACGGTCAAACGCTTTCGGCCCCGAAGGAGGGGGAAACAGGCGCCGCGGCCCCCCCCCTTCATGCCATGATACCTTGTTTTCACCGTGGACACGG
The DNA here is from genome assembly GCF_030913485.1 of Colletotrichum godetiae. NCBI lineage: Eukaryota > Fungi > Ascomycota > Sordariomycetes > Glomerellales > Glomerellaceae > Colletotrichum > Colletotrichum godetiae. Next base: position 974,517 of record NW_026851257.1, on the reverse strand, counting down.
AGCTTCACAAGCTCGAGATTGTGGAAACGAGATACTCGTACCCCGTAGCGAGCGGCACAGTTGCGATCCCATGCGAATGAGGGCTATGCGACGAGCTCTCGAGCTTCGGTCTCGGCGCCCATTCATCCTCCGCCCTCCGACTAACCCGCTCCTCTCGGCCCTCTCGTAGGCTCTCTCTCGTCGGAGTTTCCTGTTCTCATTCACGGTTCTGGAACCTCCCCCTCCATGCGCCGCATAGCCGCTCCCGCCCCGGACATCTACCTGCCTCTCTGACAACTCAAGGGTTCCCCGCACATGCATCACCCGGTGACGCCTTACCGCCGCAAGGGTTAGGTAGCCGAGGGGAGGTGTAAAAAGAGTAATATCTGAGATGTGGTTGGGTTACAGCACATGAGCTTGCCGTTTACGTTGCCTCCTCCCAACGCGCGTTCTTGACTCTCCGTGCTGATTTGAGGAATTCCAGTTCGTGACGACTTTGCTCGTGATTACCTACAATATCTAAACCGCACGAAAGAATGGAGAACCAATCCACAGCGACTTGGCTCAGGGTTCCCTTTTACACTGTACGTACAGACACCGTAGCAAAGAATGGAAAAGCAAACCACAATCGGACAGTTTACCGCCCCGGCTTTAGACTGGAAACTTGAAGCAGAAGCTTCGAACAGGAACTACAAGCCACAGTAAGATATTTCGAACGCTAATGACTCAACCAAGTTCCAAAACAAGAAGCCTCGAGATTCAGTTTCCTCGGCAAATGATCCGGCCAGCTCTGTTGATCGCCCCCAAAAACACACTCCAAAGCCAAGGCCTAAAAGCCGCCGTCTGGTCCTAACTCCCTGGCCACCCTTCCATCTCACGTGTCGAAGGCCGAAAGAACCGTACGCTTGTGCGCTGGCGCGACGCCCTAAATGCTACCCCAGTGGTATGCAACCGTTCGCGAAAGGGAAAGTCGCCGGTCCGGCGGTTCACACAGTTAAAACGTATTTTGTATTCCGTAATTAGTGTAAGTGTCTGATGGAATTCAAATCCCCTGGGCTTAGGCCCATGCCTGAAAGGTTTCTGGTATGTCGGCAAACTCAACCGTTCTCTCTTGTCTTATCTCCAGCTCGTGAATCTCACTCGCTCCCAGAAACTCAAGCAAGTGGTCGCTCTCGCGATCTTCCCTTCACTATACGAGATTGAGAGAGCGAGAGGGTTGTTTACAGACTACTGCGTACAGTTGACAATTCCCTCCACAGAGTGAGACATCCCCGAATCTTCCAGGGACCAGCCCTCATCCCCCATCTCCCACTCTTCCAAATCCTCCTCCCAAAAACCATCTGCCGAAGGCCCCACGGCCAGCGCACCCCAGTCGTACCCCCCATCCCCCCAAACCAACGGGCCCCAGTGTCACGGCGTCGCCTACGTGGCTTATCAGCCCCCCCCCCGAAGCCAAAATCTTCGGCAGATGTTTTTGCGCGTGTTCTGGCGGCCGCCGCAACCAGAGGAGGTGGAGGTTCCAGAAGTTCCAGAGCTCGGGGTGCCTTTTCCCTTTCCCTCACTCTCTAGTGTAGGTCGGTAGGTACGGTATCTCTTCTTGTCCTTACGGCCATTGTTTCCCACGCCCCCTTGCGCCGACCGTCCGTTTCCTTTGTCCGCCCCCAGCCCAGTGACACGAACAGGTGGGATCGGATCGGAGGTGCCCACGTGGGAAGAAGAGGAATCGACACCACACAGACTACACTGTGGCCGCTCACCTATGCCGTTTCCGGATACTGCTATAGCCCACTTACTTCTGTACTAAGGAGACCACCTCACGGCGTCATTTTGACTTCGTATCGTGATATCGTCTCTCCATGGTCGAATCCTGAACACCGTCTACGTATCAAAGTGTTGCTGTTGTGTCCGGTAGTTGAGGCACGATTCATGCTGTTCGCTTACTGCAACTGCATAGAGCAAATGGTTTGGTAATAATTGAAATCTTCCGAAACACCGACTCCGAGTCATCACCGCCGATTAAGCGTACGGTAGTAGGCGAAACCCTGCGCGCAGACATGAGTGAATATGATGAATGCAGGCTTTCTTGTATGCCCGAAATAATGATATTGAGACGCTCGATATGAACGCGTGGGTATCCTCAAAAACAATAAACTCGCAGCTAGTGTATCCCCAACAGGCGGCCCTTTCCAGCTCAAACAGCTGCAAATGCCGGAACCTCCTTGCCTCTCTGTGCTGCGTGTGCTCTGGCGCTTTGCTTGAGCAAACTGATCATGGCTATGACATCGTCTTCGCTGCGTTCAAGCATCATTGCAAGCGCTTGAGAGTCGGTGTCTGGCCTTGCGGACAACGTCTGCAGAAGCCACTTGGCATCTGCTTCAGGCCAGGCACAGGGCTCAGCATCCACCGATCCTCGCGTTGCCTCTAGATGGCGATTCACTGGCACGCGCTGCTGTCTCTCGTGCCTGCCTCTTTGACTCTGTTGCGGGGAGCTTATCCCTCTCCGTGCTTTCTCGGCTGCAATCCGCTCCTCCAGTCGCCTATCACAAAATTCCCGTTGTCGTCGTCTAGTCTCTTCGTACTCGTGTCGTTCTCGCTGTTCCTTCTGTTTCTTTTCAAGAGACCGCTGCTCGTAGAGTCGTTGCCGCTGAATCGTGTGATTGACCTTGTTCCAAGTCATATCCAGCTCTAGTTTGAAGCCTTTCAAATACACGGCGAGCTTTTCTCGGCTGAGCTTCTTGGATAGCAGTTGTTCCTTCTGTCTCCTCCTCGCAAGGTTTGAGAGCATGCCATAGTACAGCTTCTGAATCCAAGCAACCAGTCTGTGCATGATTTGCAGCATCGGCTTCGTGAATGTTCCGGCATATTGGGATCCATCGTGGTCAGTACCCTTTCGGAATACATTCCCAAGGGTAACCACAAGTAAAGGGATGATACTTTCGTACAGCTCCTTGACGAAACGTGGGGCCGGCATATCAGATTCGTCGCCGGGGCTGGGCTTCTTCGCTTTCGTGGCTATTTTATGAACAAGCTTGTCGACTTCCTTGAAAGTGAGCCTGGCATCGACCGCATCTACATTGATCGAATGCAAATAGTCGCATTGTCTGCTAAACAGGGGCGCGCGAGGGGCTCCTTCCCAGAAGATGTTGAGTGATTGAATGCGGTCCCATAGAGGCTGGGTCTTCTGCGAGAGCTGCGCCGGCCCAGTTGTAAGGTCAACTGCTCTTCCATCCTTGGAACGAGTCCAACCCACTCCGTTCATCAACTCCTTGATGCTCTTCAGGGATGGTGATTTGACCGGCGCCGCGGTCAATCGGTCTTGATCTTCAGGCTTGTGAAAGATAAAATGATCGTCCGGGTACTCGTAGTCAACCTCAGGGAAGAGGTCAGGAGTTGGCGGGTCCAGATCACCGACAAAACGACGAATCTGCGCAGTTGCCTCTACTGGTTGTGGCTCCATTTGGGAGTCTGTGTCGCCCGGATAGGCAGCATCTTCCCTTGCTTGTGCAGACGGCGGCAACTCAGCCATAGTCGGATCGTTGTAAAGTTGCTCATCATCATCACCCTCCTCGTCGCCCTTCTCTGTGCCCTCCTCATCTGTGCCCTCCTCATCTGTGCCCTCCTCATCTGTGCCCTCCTCATATGTGCCCTCCTCATATGTGCCCTCCTCATATGTGCCCTCCTCATATGTGCCCTCCTCATATGTGCCCTCCTCATATGTGCCCTCCTCATATGTGCCCTCCTCATATGTGCCCTGCTCATCTGCACTCTGAATCTCGCGCTCAACAAACAACCCATTGCCGGTGTCAGGGTTCTCTGAATCTGATCGCGAATCGGACGATTCAGCCTCTTGGTATGATGACATTGTAAGGTCAACTGCGACGGCAGACCCTCTAGGTGGACTACTCGCAAACTCATAATTGTCCGTCCTGACCTTTGCAGTGGCGGCTGGTTCGTCCTCGTTATCCGGGTCTGGCGTTGGTTGTGAAGCTTCGGGATTCGGCAAGCCTTTACTTTGTTTCTTCGCCTTCATTCTCGAAGATCGACTTGACTCTTGAGTCGTCTGCCCCTTCCCGACACGGCTCGCATTCGTGCGATGGGTATTTGTTGCTTCCTTACGCAACGTATCTACCCGGAGATCCTCACGTATCTTTCTCGGCCGGCCTCGTTTTCTGGCAGTCTGCAGCAGAAACTGTTAGCATCTTGAATTAGTCGGTCATGGCTCGAGCTTACTGGTGGTTCGGCAGGCGCCTCCGTTGCCAGAAGTAGAGCTGCGTTTTCGCGATGGTCGTCTATTGCTTCTTCTCCGTCTTCTCCTTCTTCGTTTTGGCCGTCTTCCGTGCCCTGGTCGTCGTCGTCGTCGCCTTGGTCGTCTTCTATGACGCTGCCTTGGTCTGTGTCCACCTGATCTTCTTCTTCTTCTTCTTCTTCTTCTCCTCCCTCCACAGCCTTCTGACTTCTTCGTCTCCTCTTTACTCGTATGGCCTCGAAATGTCTAATGTCTTCCACATCAACATGACCGAGACGCTTGCTGCGCCGGGTTCCCGCCGGAAGCTCATCGATTCTGCTGGTCGGTAAAGCCTTGTCGTCGTCCCCCGCAGCTTGACTTTTTGTCGGCCGACCAAGTCGTTTCCTGGTGGCTACCGGCATCGCCGCCTTTCAACCCGGGTTCCGGTGATATCCAGGGGGAAAGCTGAAGTAAAGAATGTGCTCTCGAGCAAAGCGACGTGGCTGCAATTGAGGTCCAGTGCTCTTGGCGTCTCATTGTCGACGATCCGTCGTTCGTCCAATGACGCGGATGAAGCAGCTACCATGGAGCATCGCGACTGGAACGCGCTTCATTAGGTATGCCTTCCGACCAGAGCGCGTGCCTGGGCAGGGATTATCATGCAAGTGCCCGCAGGCGGGGCCGACCAAGGCCCGTCCTTCTGGCTGAGTCAGCAAGAAGGGTCTTTTAGATGCTGAATACAACGTAGAGGCATCGATGTTTCTTACCTCAGCATATTCAACACCATCCTTACTGTTTGTGCTCACGGTAACACGTACAAGCAACCCGATGGCCATTGCATCCGAGTGCGGTTTCGGAGGCTCTTCTCTACCTAGGACAACTGCGTCCGCCAACCGGATTTCACATGTTCACTCCTCTCCGTGCTTACTTGACTCGCTCTCCTCCCCGACGATAACTCATCGCTCCTTTGGCCGAGACCTTCTCCAAAATGTTGATCGAGGTTGCTTCATTCCGTTCTCCAACGCATTAGAACATTCTGATTCGGCGGCTTTTCAATTGGTCAAGTCTTCAAGTGCCTAATGACGAATACGACTACCTGGAGTGATTCCTCCGTCTGAGCGTCATCAACACGGTAATCGAGGAAGAGACCAAGGCTTGCATGTGCAGCCCTTATCATCATGAACAACTTTCTCGCTAATCCCTATTTATGAAGTTGGAATACAATCAATGCAAAAAGGCATCAGGTCTAGCTTAAACGTAGTGGTCCGACATGGGAGGGCCTCTCGATCTTTAGCTTTCATGATAGGCTCGCGGATGAGTTTAAGGTAGTTCGACGAGGCGGAAGAAGCCAGCATCATGGCAGAGGCAACCCTTACCCTCACACCACTTCGAAGCGTACCCGTGTAGCCGTGATGGGAGCTTTACTCTCTTCGACCAACACACAGACTCGTCGAGCATGGAGGTCCATGTCAAACAGCGATGTGTTCCAACCCAATCGCTATCCAACTCCACCACGTTTCACACACCACCTGTCGGACGCTAATCTCCTTCTGCACCTCTCACTCGTTCATCGGTCTTTTTCAGCTGAAGTGGTCTTTCTCTCTCTCTACCTATATACTTGGATCCTGTTGAAAACAATCGTGCCGATCGTGCATGATGCGGCTCAGCAAGTGGAAGAGCCAACAGGCCCACAGCCTTTTTTTTCGTCTGAAAAGCTGCGACATGTCCCGTTCCCGCCCTCAGCTTCCCGGAGCTAGAGCTTCATGCCGTCATGTAGCGTCGAAGTTTGTTGGCCATAGACTTCTAGTGGCGACCGCGTCCGTTTCGTCCCTACTCGATTCTCGGCCAGGCACGCCAGAACTGTGATGGGAGACGCAAGGAAGAACGAGGCCGTCCTTTCCGTTGTGGGTGTCGAGGTGCCGGACAATAGATAGGTTCTTCCCGTCCCGGACACGACCAGATAAATCTTGTTGCCGGAAGCAACGGTCTACTCGATCAAGCAACTCTGCAAAGCAGGTTTTTCCTTTTTTTCTTTTTTGACTTTCTCATGAGATTCGAGAGTTAAAGAAAAGTTCCAACGGGGCCGGCAATTTGTACTCGGCGAAGCATACATTCCCTACCATTGTTTTCTTCGTTTCCGCTTTCGCTTTGGTAGCCTATCTACTTATGCCAGCTATTTGTCTTTACAGAAAAACTGATTTAATGTCGATTGCCCTCCAAGTCAATCATTCACGAGCTCCTATCGCCGAACGGCGCCGTCGCCCAAGATGCGGTTCAGCGTGGGAATTGTACTTCTTATCGGCCAGGCCATGGCTTCACCTCATTCGCTCCAGCAACTTCAGCAAAGACAAGACAATAAAGACTGTCCACCAATCCACATCTTTGGGGCACGAGAGACAACGGCTCCGCCAGGCTTTGGTGCCGCGGCCGGCATCGTCGACGACCTTACCAAGGCGAATCAGGGGGCGACGAACGAGGCTATCAACTATCCCGCATGCGGAGGGTCGTCGGACTGTTTAGGCATCAGCTACGCGGACTCGGTGAAGAATGGAACCGCGGCTGTTGCCACGGCCGTGAACGATTTCAACAAGAAGTGCCCCAAGACGAAGATTGTTATGTTGGGGTTCTCTCAGGTAGGTTATGCACGTTGTTCACTGGCCGTGTAAAGTCAAGACTGACGGAACTAAGGGAGCTCAAATCATGGACAACGCATACTGCGGTGGTGGAGACAGCATCGAAGGGGTCAAGGACGTCAACGTTCTCATCTCCAAAGAGGCACTTGGCGCGGTGAAGGTAGCCATCTTCATGGGCGACCCACGTTACGTCGCTGGACTTCCCTACGAGGTTGGCACATGCAAAACGCAAGGGGTAAGTTAGTGGAAGGAAGAAAAATATCAAATGGAAGAAGAAGAGGAAGCATTGATTAACGTACTCCAGTTTGCACCACGACCTCAGGGATTTCAATGCCCGAACGGAGGCAACATTAAGTCATTCTGCGATTCAGCAGACCCGTTCTGCTGCAACGGCAACGATCCCGTTGCTCATCTACAGTATCCAAGCATCTACGGCGACCAGATTAAACAGTTTGTAAGCGACAAACTGAAATAGAAGAAACGAAGAGAAGGGTGAATTCCACCCTACCGATATACCAACGAACTCAACTCAACAAACTCGCACTTGCAAACACCCGACCTGGGTGTCGCACGAACTCCAGGGCCGCTCGGTCTTGGATCTAATAGATGGCTTCTTCGCAACAAGCGCCATAGTGTCCTTTTCGGGTCATTCTTGTCACCAACCTTTTACTTTTTTTTTTCCTTACCTGTACCAAAGAGTTCAAACAGAGGTACATACAGTCCATAATAGGGAGGCCATAGACGGCGCTCAGACAGACCAAGGTTTGGATAGAACCTAAGCATAGACGTAATTAATACATTTTGATACATGATCTCGGTCTCGCACTGGAAGGGAAGTATGAGCCCGTTTGACACATCAAGAATTCTGCTTTGAGCCGAAAGTCAATTCAGTGTGTTGTCAGGAAAGTCTCTCGTGTTAGTAGACCCTGAAGTTGCGGCCGCTGACTAAGGCACTGTGTCGTCACTCCTCACTGTTCACCCCTCCATCATCTCAAACGACGTGCGCCTACAGAGTAGAGCTCCAAGCTATCACCCGCAGCCAAAACCTCACACAACCACATCCAACCCAACATCTCGATACCCCCTTCGGCCCTTTCGTCCCAACCCACGCATACACACACAATCAAATCAACAATGGATCCTCCAAAACCATCGCCATCAATCTCATCGACAACACCACCCGACAAACCATCCTTCCCCGCCATCACACCCCTCCCAAAGACCCCGCGCACCTTCCAAACCCCCACCAAGCGCATCAACACCGGCACCGACCTCGCAACCTTTCTCACAACAACAGCCTACCGCGACATCCTCCTCTTCCTCCTCCAACTAAACCGATCCCTCTGCCCGCGCCGCAACCCAACCCGCCCAACAGGGCCCTCCACAACCTTCCCCCTCTCCTCCGTCCCCTCCACCCCGGAACGCGGCCTCCCGCCCTCCATAGCCCGCCTCCAAACCCTCCTCGCCGAAGCCGAAGCCCTCATTGACCTCGCGCCTCCGGACCCGGGCCCCCGCCGCTTCGGCAACGTCTCCTTCCGCAAGTGGCACGAGCTCCTCGCCGAACGCGCCCCTGCCCTGCTGTCCAAACACATCCCCGACGCCGTCCTCGCTTTCCCCGCGACCCCGTCCTCCGAGCCCCCGGCCGCCGAGCTCCTCGCCTACCTCCTCGGCTCCTTTGGCTCCGCGCAGCGCCTAGACTACGGAACAGGCCACGAGCTCGCCTTCCTCGCCTTCCTCGGCTCTCTCTACAAACTCTCCTACTTCTCCGATGACACCACCACCACCACTACCACTACCGCCGCCGCTTCAGAAAATGCCGAGCCCACTACCGCAGCGGCAGCGCCAGACACATCCGCCCTAGACCGCATCATAGTCCTCGGCGTAATCGAACCCTACCTCCGCGTCGTCCGCCGCCTCATCCTCACATACACCCTCGAACCAGCAGGCTCCCACGGCGTATGGGGCCTCGACGACCACTCCTTCCTCCCCTACATCTTCGGCTCCGCCCAGCTTACGGCCCCCGTGTCCTCGACCTCGGACCCGATGCCGACAGAGGGCTCCGTCCGCGGCGCGCCCAAGACGGGGGATATCGTCAAGGCCGCCGTCGTCGAGGACCAGCGTTCTGAAAACATGTACTTCTCCGCCGTCGGGTTTATCAATGATGTCAAAAAGGGTCCGTTTTGGGAACATAGTCCCATCCTATTTGACGTGTCTGGCGTCAAGGACGGTTGGGGCAAGATCAACAAGGTGAGTGTTTTCCCCATGTTCTCTCTCGCATCATTGTAGGCAAGTTGATCGCATAGTTACTAACAAGCTTCCCAGGGCATGCTCAAAATGTTCAACGCAGAAGTCCTCCAGAAATTCCCCGTCGTCCAGCACTTCACCTTTGGCTCCCTCTTCGCCTGGGACCAAGACCCACACGCCGCGCCCGTATCCCAGTCCGTCCACGCCGCGAACCAGCCCTCGTATAACTACCCAGCAACGGCGCCTCCCCCGCCTCAAGCAGGCGCAGGCACGGCCGCGCCGTGGGCGACAACAGGTGGCGCTGGTGCTGGTGCTGGTGCTGTCCCCATGGGCCGGATGCCCCCTCCCCCTGGCGGCGCTGGTATTCCCTACTCGCGACAACCGCCACCACCGCCGCCGTCATCAGCGGCTTCGGCGCGAGGGCAACCTCCTGGTATGATGTCCATGCCTCCTGGCGCGCAGCAGGCGAGGCAGGGAACGACGGATGCGCAGAGTTCGTTGACTAAGGCACCGTGGGCAAAGTGAGAGGTCGAAGAGAAAAGAAGAATCGAAAAATAGGAGTTGTATGAGATAGATACCCTCGACTGGTTCTGGCTCAAGTTAAGCAGAACTCAGTCTGAACGCCTGGGTGGAGATGGAACTTCAAAGGGTCCAGATGCATGTCTAGATACGGCTGAATGAGACCAACGGCATCTACATATCCTTTGATACACCGCTTTACTTACTCCGGTGCGTCTGTACCGTATGAGAATGGGCTTACTGGACGAGTCGTCAAAAAGGAAAAAGATACCATATCAGTATAAGTAAAGTACGCTCGATTCAACTACTCGACTAATGGGTATCCGACAATTAAGCAAATGAACATGAGTAGACCAACGGTCTGAAAGCAAGAAAACCATCTAACCCCCCAAATGTGTGTGTGCCGCTTTTCTCCTCCTGTGACTGTGGTGGTTTCGTTATGGTGGACGGAGGTTCGAGAAATAACGCTACGGGGTTAAGTCGCTTGCATCAATCGCCCTCCCCTCCTCTGCCAACCAAATCCCGTGGCCTCTGGCCGACTCTAGTCCTCCTTTAGCCCAGAAACCAGTCACTGGGGCCGAAATCCAGCGGCGCAATCTAGGCGGTGGCAGCGGTCTCCTTCTTCTCCTCAGGCTTGGCGGCCTCGGTGGGGGCAGCGGCGGCCGGAGCAGCGGCGGCAGCGGGCGCGGGCACGGTCTCAGCAGCGGGGGCGGCGGCCGGGGCGGTAGGGGCGGGAGTCTCCTCCGTCTTTGCGGGCTCGGTGGCGGCCGGAGCAGCAACAGGAGCGGGCGCGGTGGCGGGCTCAGGGGCCTTGGGGGCCTCGGCGGCTACGGCAGGGGATGCGGGCGCGGCGGGAGCTGTACGAGAGCATCGGGTCAGTCATTTGGGTTTTTTGTCTTCATGAAGATTGCGTGACGGAGACTTACCAGCCTCGGGAGCCTTGGCGGGCTCGGTAGTAGCAGGAGCATCCTCCTTCTTGGCCTCAGGCTCGGGGGCCTTGGCTGGCTCAACAGCGGCAGCAGGAGCGGGGGCAGCAGCGGGCTCGGCTGTTTGTAGTCGGTCAGTAAAGAGCTTATCAAGGCGACAACCCGGCAGAACTATGTTCGCGAGGACGAGAAGAAAGGAGACAAGGAAAGGAAAAGAAAAAACATACTGGCCGGGGCCGCGGCGGGAGCAGCTTCGGTCTTGGTGGGCTCGGTGGCAGCGGGCGTGGTGGTCGTCGCAGCAGGCTTGGTCTCGTCGGGCTTTGCCTCGGCCTTCTTCTCCTCCTTCTTCTTGAAGATGGCCTTGAACTTGGACTTGAGATTGTCCAGGGCGTCGATGGCTAGGTGGGAAACATCGCGTGTTAGTGATTTTCCTTGGCATTTTTTTTTATCAAGGTATTGTTTGCGTCGCTGCCTCGAGCAACGTCATGTGCCTTTGGGAAGCTCTGGCAGTTTCTTTGCCGCTTTCGCAGTAGATGCCCAAGGGAGAATCGGGCAAGGGGGAGAGGGCAGACTTACGAACTCCAGGCATGATGACTGATTTCGAGTGAGGACGTGTGTGTGTGTGTAACAGCTGGTGTGGTCGTGTACGAATATACGGTGTGTAAGCGATTGCGGCAATGGAGTTACGATACTCAGCGACGATGGATGCTGGAGAGATGTAGTTGGGACGACGACGGGGTCAGGGCAGGTCTATGTAAGAAGCAAGAAAGTCAAAAAGAGGCCACCGACGATGAGGTGGGCAAAAAGGGTCAGGGGGGTCTTCCCATTAAGAGAGAGAGAGAGAGAGAGAGAGAGAGAGATGGAAATAGACCATAGACGCCCACCGCAGGCCTCAGAGAAGGGTCTCGTCTCCAGGTCTCGTCTCAGCACAGCATAGCACAGCACAGCATGGCAGTCACGCGTTGGGCTTGGCATAATGTCTCTCTCCTCTGTACATTCAGTAAAAGGTAAAGTAGTGTACTTCCCTGGGCATGACGGCAGACGGAGCGGGCGGTGAGTGTGGGCAACCAAGGGAAGAGCCCAGGATGCCATGCCGGGACTTTCCAGCCAAAGGCAAAATGATCAAGGTGGGAACCAATGGGGCTGCATAACTTTCCATGGCTGAGGCAGTGACAATCAATGGGGATTCGGGGATGGGGGTGATGGATACTTGGCCTGTACTTGTTGGCGATGCTCGTCATTTCTCGTCTTTTCCGTAGTTCTTCCTTTGGTGTGTGCCTCCTCTTCAATATGTTGTCTTGCTCGCCTTGTTCCTCGCCATGTTGCATTATTGAAGTGATATAAAAGAATAAAGAACGAGGACCGTCTCTTTGGGCATCTCCCAGAGTTGTCTGTAAAGTTCTTGTCTGTCTGTACCTTAGCCTGGACTCAGAGGTACCTTATGGAGGTAGGTAGTGAGAGGTGGTAGGGATGGCAGCTGCACGGCCTTTCCACTAACAGATGCACGGGGCCCGTAGGGGCGGTACGTATCTGAGCTTAGCCCACGATAACTCGTCAAGTCCCGTCTGGAGCAGTGGAGAGAGGGACTCGTGGAGAGCATCTTATCCACCAGACAGACACCTGAGCTTGATTGATCCATCAAGCCAAGAAGAGACTGTTCTGGCGTCTGTTGTAGATATGTCTCAGAGCGTAGAGAGTTCACTCTGCTGTCGAGCTCGCTTCTGGACCGTGTACGACCTCGTTGTTGAACATCAGTCGGGAGGGACCAAATGTCCAAAGTCCAAAGTTCAGAGTTCATCCGTTATCGGAGATTCGCGCGCCAGTTCGTATCGATTTCCGCCGTAAGTTTGATGAACAGGATGGGCACTCGACGGGATGCTGAAACCCTGCTTTTCCTGCCCACCATCTGCCATCCATCTTCCCTCTGCCCTCTCTGGCTGGCCGTCGGTTGCTTGCTCACTTGCAGCTGCAAGCCAAGAATATCCCATAATCTGCTGCCGCCGTATCTGGTGCTGCTGCTGCACCCAACTCTCCTGTCGCCTGCGAATCTGCCCTGACCAAGGCATCTCGTCTATATCATTCATTCCGTCAGGCAGACTGCAGACTGCTGCCCTGGAGGGTGGCATCCAGACGCATCGTACGTTGGGGGTTTTCCTGGTTCCAAGATATGTGTGTGTGTGTATGAGCTACCTTAGCGTTGCGCGCATGGTTGAAGAGAGACACAGAATCTGACGGAATGCCGTCATTTCACTCACGCCAGATTCAGGACCAGGGTCCTTTCAACACTACACAAAATCGAGGCAACCCAGCGCACTAGGCACTCCGTGGTCTGGTTCACCAAATTCTGCCATCTGTTGTTCGGGTTAGCTATCCCCCAAGAAGAATAGCGGGAATACTCTGTTCTCCGTACGTAGTAAAGAACAATCAGGCAGGCGAACCACCGGATACCAAACGTTGGATCGATTTGCACCCGGTGGGCTTCGAGATTGCTCGAAATTGGCGCGGATGGGAGGGGGGCGGGCAGCCCTGGGGCTTGGCCAAGCCTGCTGCTTTCCCTCGTCCCGCTGCGACGCCGCTCATCTCGACTCGTCTGTTGATCCTCACATTGCAGGTTCAACGTTCCCACGGACGGAGATGCATGCAAAGTATAGAAAAAAGGGCTGTCAAGTGTCAGCACGTTGGTGGGTGCACTCGTCTGCACTCACCACCACTGCACAATTTGTATACACCACGACGTTAACTTCAAATCCAACCCGAACTAGAACCAGGACCGAAACCGACATCATCAGTACTTGGTAAATGATGCGAAAAAAGAGAACAAGAACCGATTGGCAGGGTCAAATGCCACAGAAAGCAAAAGAATGGGGCTCAACCGGGGATCGAACCCGGGGCCTCTCGCAGGAGTAGATTCCGAGGAATCAAGAACCCAAAGCGAGAATCATACCTCTAGACCATTGAGCCGAACCAAGCCGTTTAGCGACCAGGAATGCAGGGGGCTGCGATGACGAGAGAGCTCGATTGGCCGCCTATGTTGCGTGTCAGGCGCAATAGTGGGGCAGACCTTTTTTCTCAGCGTGTTGGCGCCGCACTCAGCTTGCCGTGGAGAGTCCTAGGATCTGGGGTGTGCAGAATATCACGATCTCATAGGCCGCGGGCAAGAAGATCCGAAGAGAGGATAAGTTTCAGACGGGAAAGATGATCCAAATGCCAGAGCTGGGTATTGATAAAGAATGGATCTCAGATTTATTTATTTTTTTCTCTTTCTTGGCCGGGTGGCAGAAATTAATTTTGAAGCGTTCGGGAGCTGGCAGGCCGGCCCTTGCTAGATGCTTTCCATCCTCCAATCAATAATTAGCCAGTCTCCGCCCGCCGATATGATTTTCCTGGCTAAGGACTGACTACGTGCCTTTACAGTGACAACTGTCGGGCGGTGAAGGTCCAGATCGAAACGAGCACGCTGTTGGTCGGGTAGGTATCACCTTCAAGTTGGTTGTAGCGGGAACGTACAGCCAGCACACTAGACGTCATTTTCATCCCAGCCAGTAAATAACCAGTACATTCAATTCGAGAAGAGACTCATGGAATGAAAGTGTTTTTTGAGGTCGATATAACATACTTGCTCGTGCCGTCAAGCATATGATTTGCTAATATCAACTTGGCCCTGCCAGACACATCATCAGAAACAACCTGTTTCATCCAGCATTATCAACGTATGCAGCCCACGAATCATGGTACCAGAATATCAAGTCCTCCAAGTTTTGCTTTATTTCTAGTGAGATGCCGCATCCTATATCATTTCAATGGAAGACCTTGTCTCGATGAAAGAAACATCAAGCCGCGATCCTACATGTAAGTGGCAAGCCGAGTTGATTCCTACATCTCGAGGGAAAAGTCCACCCTGACGCCCGTGATTTCTTCCCCAATGGACAAGGGTTTGTAGGACTTTGAATCATGCAAGGTCAGTCTACTCTAAATCAAGAAGTTCTGGCGCTTACATTGTCATCGAAACTGGGGATACGGTCGATCTCCATGTTTTGTGTCACATATTGATTCGACATGCAAGAACTGAACACAACTGAACCTCTCAGAGGCAAACATCATATAGAATCGAAGGAAAGTGGACTTGAAGATTGCTCCATCGTCGCAAGAATTGTTTACTCGCCTTTCATATACCACCCCCTATTAAATCCGACTACCACTTCAGCCGTCTCGTATATGGCATACATCATATAGCATCGAATATACAAACATTTCATCAAGTCATCAGTCATAACAACGTCCAAAACGTGCGAATACTGTCTTCACCCCCTCCCACCTTCATCACCACAAACCAAAACACCCTCAGTTACTATTATGAGCATTCAACACCAACAACACCAAATTCGCGACAACCATAATAGTAATCATCAACCACAGCAGCACAGCCAACACCGTAACCCACCACGAATTCGCCATCTTCACGCCCACAGCACTAAACCGCCGCGCCGGCACAACACCCGTATCAGACCCGTAGCTCGCCGCCCCAGGCACGACAGTCATGTACTTGTTAAACGAAGTGAAATAGATAAGCGGCGCCGTGATGACGGGCAACACCGTGCTCAGCACGACCTGCGTCCCCGTCAAAGCATTGCTGAGCCCAGATTGCCCCGCGACAGCAACGACGACGATGGTGGGGGTGACACTTATAAGCCGCGTCGCGAGGCGGCGGAGCCAAGGGCGCATGCGCCAGTTTAGCGCGCCTTCGCTGACGAGTTGGCCGGCAATGGTACACACCAGGCCCGCGGATACACCCGAGAGAAGCAACGCAAAGGCAAAGATGATTCCAGCGGCAGAGGAGATGCTGTTGGCGAGTAAATCGTGCATACCGAAAATATCAGAGGCGAGGGAGGTCTGGCCCTGGTAGAGCGCCGAGCCCGCCACGATAAGGATGGCCGAGTTGACGAACAGCGCAAAGATGAAGAGGGAGAAGACGATCTCGGCGATGGAGAATTTCATGCAGTGCTTTATGGCGGCCATGGAGGGGAAGTAAAAGACCTTGTGGTAGCTGTCGACGGTGGTCATTGTGTCGGAGCGGGGGAGTTCTTGGAGGTTGCCCTCCTTCATGTCAAAGTCTTTGAGGCGAGATTGGACGACGCCTGAGCCGAGGTGGAGGCTGTGAGGCATCACTGTTGCGCCTAGGATACCGCAAGATTGGTATAATCTGTCATCGTTTTTGTTAGCATAACCCATTGGATCGTAGGGGGTTCTTTTCTACATACCCCTGAGTCTGGATGATGGAGCTGGATGGGAGGTATCCGCGGAACACTTGTCCAACAGTCGTATTCTCAATCAACGAAAGCTGGATGCAGAAGCAGACGACAACACCGAGCACAAGGAAACAGACGCCAATCTCAAACAACCGCAGACCGCGCATCGAGCCGTCGGGGCGGTAAAATACGACAATGAAGACGACATCCACAATAGTCAGGACGACGCAGGCGATCAACGGCAACTTTGGTATCAGCAGGTGTATAGCCGTAGCGGTTCCGATGACGACGGCCATATCCGTCGCGACAATGGCAATCTCGGCGAGCGCGTAGACGATGATGTTCATCCATTTCGGGAGGAAGACACGGCAGGCTGTCGCCAGATCGAGGCCCGTAATAGTCCCGAGTTTGATAGCCAGCCCCTGGAGGAATATCGCAACAACGTTGCTCAGCAAGACGATGAAGAGCAGGTCAAAGTGATAGGAAGCACCGGCGGCGATGTCAGTGGCATAGTTTCCGGGATCGACTGTATCAGAGGGTCAGTCGTCACTACATTCTCAACACCTCATTCCCCGAAGAAACCTACTATATGCGACGGCAATCATGAACCCGGGCCCTACAAACTTGCCGAATGTGAGGAGATCGCTCCATCTCCTGTTGATCCACCTCTTCTCCCTCTTGTGAACGGCGTGACTCGGCAAGGGAAGCGTGGGTCCCTCAAGGAGCGAAAACGGGCCCTCGCCGTCGATCCGCGTCTGCTTCTTGAGCGTCTTTGGCGGAAAATCCTCAGTGCTGGCCGACGTACCCTGCGACGACACAATGGCATTGAGGTTGATAAAATCAGGCGGCACGTCCCCGCTCAGGCGCCTAGATTCCGAGTGCGACTGACCATGGAGGGTCTGGCTGATGGTGTAGTCGGCGGTGAAAGGACTGACGCTGGATCGGCGGGAACTGCCCCCTTGCTGAGCAACGGGCTCATCCAGCCAGGTAGGCTTCATGGTATCCCAGGTAGCAACGACAGATTTCGATCTGGTCCGCGAGGCTACATTCCACGAGGGTGGTCAGAATCGATGATAACGTGTGACACCAATGAATGTAAGCAAACTCTGTCAAGACTTACCATGGGAGCGCTTATGAGCGGCAGCGTTGGATCCTCTGCAGGAACGTCAAAGAGGGGAGGGAAAAGAGAACAAAAGAATCCTCGGTTTGAGGAAGAAAACGGGAAACAGCATGTTTTTGTTAGCCCAAAGGTGCTGATGCCGAAAGCAGACTCGGAAACACCACAAGATCCTCACTCAACGGCAAACAACATTCCGAATGCGGTCTCCGCGATGGCCTACGGCGCCTCCGTATGAGACACCACATCGTCATGAGAGCAAGCCGCGGGTACCATCCGACCGAGCCACCGGGACGCTCCAGGAAGACGGAATTGAATCCAGCAGCGGGTTACTACTTGGAAACAAGTCCAGATGTACGTGGGTAATCTTGGCTAGTGCGTACGAGGCGGGACGAGCAAAGAAGGACGCTCCAAGAATCGCCCGCCACTAGCAGTCGGTCGAGTCTTGGAAGAATGCTTCTGGACCAGGTGTCCTGAGACCTTCTGTCCGCCTTCGGCATAGCCGGTGGGAGAGCCCATATGCTAATGTTGACCAACATGGCGAAATCAACGATTACGGAATGGCTTGCCTGTTCATGTATGTGGGAGTGGATAAACGCAGAAGTGGAAGCTGTGGCGTAACGGAGGCGCCCAACCATATGTCATGTAAATTGCATCTTCTGGTTGGCCTGACTAGAAGCGAAGTTTCTTTGGTCTGAATCACGAAAAGTAATAGGTATTCGACAGCCGAACTCTGTTGAAGGCTGATATCCATTTTTCCCTCTTCTTCCTTGGCGGGCCGTTTTGGGCTTGACTCGGCCGGCCGCCTTCGGGAAGATGTGTGTGTGCGTGTGGGACGGCCAGCTCACCGGACTGACCGGGCTCACCGGGACCCATATCGTCGCATGATTCCCCGGCGGGGACCTGCGTGGCTCCGTACACCCCCTGCCGCCCGGATCTTGCGCTCGGCCCCGATCCGGAACGGGATGTGGAGATGGGTTTTGTGCTGTTGAAGCTGGGCCTCATTTTCACATTCACCTAATCTTCTTGGTGTCCTTGCCGGCAGCACGTTCGCGGTCTCTCTTGGCATAGATGCCAGCAGTGAAGGGGTTCTCATAGCGCAGGGCAATTTGGTAGACGATGAAGACCCAGACGGTCAACAGGATGCCGGCGGGCTTGCCGTAGATGAGGGCGGCGCCGAGGAAGCTCATTGTGGAACCATTGTACATCGGGGCGTCGGTAATGTTGAAGGGGAAGCCAGTCACGATGCTGTCCATGAGGATGCCGAAGTAGTCACCGAGGAACGTGCCGGTAATACCCAGCTGCCATGTCGAAGAGAGAACGAGAACGTTGCCACATGCCACGAGGGCGTATCCGACATAGGTCACCGCATCGGACGCGAGAAGTGGGTGGGCTGGCTGGAAGCGCAGGGCCCGTTCGTATAGGAGATCACGGAAAATGCCGAGAGAAAAGATGGTGGCAGCCAGACCGTAGCATGCAGCTTGCGAGCGTCCACCAGCGAGCTTGGTGAGAATCTTGTTCTTGTACTCTGGGAACCGGATTAGACGGTGGCTACTTGGACACGACGGCGGCGATTTCACGAACCTTGTCTCGCGACGATGCTACGCATATGTTAGCACACAACTTGGCTGAGGCACGTTGACAGTGGTAGGAGAGCAACTTACTTCCAGAACAACGGGTTAAAGGCAATTGCAGCGGCAGAGACTGTGTGCAAGGACCTGGGTCAGCGAAGGGCAGTCGACGAGAAGTGAAGCTCGATGAGAGGAAGCGAAGGGCCCAAGCTCCACGGGGACGACATGACGTACCGAGTAAGCTCTTCTGGTCAAAGTCGACCAGGGCCTTGTTGTCAATCTGGACGGGCACCATGGTGAATGGCGATGTCAAGTGAGAGGAATGCTGATGCAAAATGCAAGAAATTTCCAAGGCAATGCAATGAGTAGTTTTCCTTTCGAGAGCGAGAAAACCGTTGAGGACAGAGAGTAGCTTATTTAGGAAGAAGAAGAAGGATGGGTTGGGAAGTCTCGTAGGCTTGTGACAGAAGCTTGCTCCACCCCAGGTATTTATGTTAGCGGGGACACCTGGCCATAGCGTCTCGTCATAACGCAGTAATGCACTGCACCGCTCCAGCTGGGGGCACGGGGGGGGGGGGGGGGGGGGGGGTCCAAGGGCGCGGTTTTCGTCCACCTTAGGTAACCCAAGTGCTCTGTACTTTTCATCCTACTACCTTCCCGGACCTTGAGGCAATTATGTAAGTACTTAGGTTACCGTTCGCTTTTGCGCTCAAGGTATTTGCCTTAGGCTTCTTTTCTCACGGGGTTTCGATGGTCTTCGGGGCTGGGGTAAAGTAACCCTCCATCCCCGCCGTAGCTATCCGACGACCCCTTGGCGCGGCAAGCGGTAGCTCATGAAAGAGCACCTTTGCCAGCACATCCGGCTCAATGCACGCTTCAAGGACTCTGCAACATTAGGGAAAGGCAGGTGGCCAAGAAACTAGATCATGAACTAAAAAAGAGTCATCGAAGAATCCGGCATGTATAACTAAGTATAAAACAGCGCGCCGCCTGGAACCAATCGCAATATGGGGGGTATCAAAATTGCAACGTCAACCTCAAAAACACCATGACCCGGACAAGACAGTCCATCAAAGTTAAGCCAACAACGCCCGGGCACCCGTTCACCTGCGATTCCTAGTCTTCTTGGCTACGGTGCCCGTGTCTTCTTCCTCGTCGTCCTGGCCCTTCTTAAGATCGTCCGTTAGGCCCCACTTCTCCTTGTCGTACCAGTCCTCGCCGTCAGACATGTCCCGGTTGGCACCGCTGTGCGCTTCCGACTTGGACCACTCGAGAACTGTGTTGCGTAGCCGATTGGCCTTGAGGAGGCCTTCGTGGAGCTTCATAGCACCACGACAGACCTCCTCTTGCTTTTGTACGTACAATGCTAGCAAGCGGCGGATATCCTCGGCCTCTGCCTCCGGTAGACCCACATCTCGGTCTGGACGAGCGTTGGCCGGCGGCCGGAAGAATGGGTGAACAAAGGTTTCGTCCGCCGCCTCTGATGCTGTTACCATTGACGGCGCATGCGTACCGTTGCCATTAGCCAGTTCTGTTCCGGGCTGCGACGGAGGTATCGTGTTGCCGTCGTGCATTTCAACATCGACTGCCTTTTGTTTCTGCTTCTTGTCGGCTTTGCTTTCGGCATGGGCATCTTTAATCAGCGTGCTGGGCTTTGAGGCTTCGCCGTTTGTTGTCTGGGTTGCGTCTGCTTCAGGTTGAGAGTGCTCCTTATCCGACTTTTCAAGTGCGGCTTTCGCAGCATCCCCCTTCTCGGAGCCGGCATCCGTCATGGTAACGTCGCCATCTCCATTCTCTTTGTCTCCAGACGCCTCGCCATTCGTGCCGTTTGGCGCGTGTTCTGGTTTCGCATCGCCGCTCAACGTACCAGAGGAGGCGTCCTCGTTTGACCCGGCAGCGGTGGCTTTCGTGTTTTGTAGGTAGCCGCGCTCGACATAGTCTGTCGAATACAGGTCGGCATCGTCCGGACCAACCATCATGCCACAGGGCACCCATGTGTAGTCGCCGCAAATCTTTGTGAAGAGATGTCTGACTCTCCACAGGGATGCATTTTCTTTCCGTCGAACATCGCAGCTTTGGTCGGCAATCTCGTCCAGGGTCTTGGCCGTGAAGGGTTTCGAAAGGGTCGGATGTGTTGGCAGATCGATTGAGGCAGTCAAGGGAGCTAGGATCTCTGGTTGAGGGTTAGCTGTGAACATGGGGCCACGATTGGGTGGTACTGACGTTCAATGCGAATGTTGGCATACGGGTCAAGCTCTGTGGCTGAGGAGACAGCCTCTTGAATGCGCTCCTCCTCGTCGTCGCTGTCAATTTCGTAACCTTCTTCGTCTACAATGGGAGGGTTGCGGCTGATTATTGTGCGCTGCTGGCCGGCGTAGTCGATCACCTGCAATCGTCAGTGTCGGTCGGACGCTGTGGGCAAGCGTATGGGAGGGACGCGCAATGTACCTCGTTGTAAACTTCGGGGCCGGAGGGTGGTGCGAGTTGGCCCTTGTGGGAAAAGAGTGCGCGCTTCTGCAGTTTATGACCACGATTGCCGTAGTGGTCAATCTCGTCGTCCGAGTCGGATTCTGCCAGGTACTCGTTAGAATGCGAGGTCGGCGTGGTTCACGGCGGGAAGAGATTCGCGTGCGTACCATATGCTTTCCGCTTGAGAGCCTTCTTCATAGCGGCCACCGTCTCAGCGAAAAGGATCTGTTGACTTGCCATTGCGCCGTTCAGACTCTTGCCCCTGGCGACGTTCCCAAGCGATCACGGAGGTGGGTGCGGGAGCGAGAAGCAGTACGAGGGGAGAGTTGGGGGTCGGTTGGAGCTTTTTCGAGTAAAGAGACTAAACGGTCTCAAAAGACTGGTGTTCAAGTTCGATTCGGGTCGGAAGAGCACCAAGAAGGAGTCATTTACGAGTTCGGTTCGTAGGAAGGTGTAGTGTGGGAGAGGTGTAGGAAAGGTAAAGAGAGAGGATAGCCCTCAATTTCTGCGCGCAGCCTCTGTGACGAGGCGGGAGGAGAAGCAGGCGGGCGGGCGAGGCTGGATTTCCTGGCCCTAGGTGCTGGTCCTAGTGCTGCCAACTGCGCTCAACCGGTTCAGTGGAGGGTACCTTACCTGAGCGCACCTGATAGAGCGACTGCGCTGCGTTGCGCTCTGCGGAAGTCGGGTGGGTCGACCATGACCGCATTTAGGTGTGCAGCCAATCATGGGTTACAGCGTCGGCACCCACTTTACCCGATGCCGAGATGTCCTGCCCGGGCTCCACTGCCAGTTGGTGTGGTCACTGGTGTGGTGGTCGGCTATTTCCCATCAGCGCTGTCCAGGGGTGCCCACCTGCTGTGTGGTCACTGTGTCACTGCGGCGGAACGGTAAGGTACCTGTAGGATTGGTGGGCTGGGATTGCGGGACAAGAGCTTGGGTGACGATACTTTTGACATGTACCTTTCTTTGCTTGCCTCTCACAGAGGACGTAGGACACCACACACCCATGCTTGCGCGCGCTCCTCAACTTGCATGAAGCTCCCCTTTCGCGACGACTTGCAAGTATTCCTCGCCGCACGCTCTCTTGCTTCCATCGCCTGATTTCCTAATTCAAGCGGTCATGCTCCCTTGAGTACCGCCACCGTGAGTGCTCGTTGGCTACTACCCACCAAAAGTACACGCTTCTAATTCATAATATCTAGAGCAACTTTGCGATCCGGCCGACCCCTGCCAAACGAACCGATATCTTCATGGTCACCTTGCGCTGCATGCTCGAACTTAACAACAATGGACGGATACCCGGTGGGAAGCCTGGATCATAACATCCCGCATATCGTCATCGCCGGCTTGACCTCGAGCCCCGCCAAAGCCCTACCTTTGAGCGCAGAGCTTCGAGACCAGGCCCTCTTGATCCGATCCGAGCTGCCAGCCATAGAAAGCCCGAATGCCGAAGCCTTGAAGGACTACATTGTTCGCCAGGATGGGAGGAATCACCCATGGAACGGCAAGGACAGCGGGAAGCCGTACAGGCTGCGAGTCGCCGTTGCTGGTCGAGTACGGCCGCGAGACACCTACATTTGTCCAGTCAAGGCTAACAGGTGGATAGTCTCTTGTTCTTCCTCCTCGCCGCGCTAGACTTCCAGACGGCATAGAAGCTCCCGAGACGCCTGCCGTCCTGCATTCACCCTTTTCTCCCCTCAGTCCAGTCTCTCCATTATATCCTGATGGCTTAATGAACACAGACTGGCTCCAAAAGCACGAGGACCTAGTTCCCAGTGTCTATGTCTCATTCTACACCCTGACGTCTGATCCGACACTTGCTACCCTTCACGATAACCAGCTGAAAACCGACATCAACAACACCAAGACCGCCATCAGCAGATCGGGCTACAGGACTCGCTTTGCCGTCGTACTCTTGAGCGATGGCATTGCTTCAGCTTCCATGCAAGATTTCATGCAGGACAGGCTTGAAAATATCAGGCGAGGCGTTGCTTTGGACAACAAGTCCTTCTTCTATTTGTCACCCCATGACCTGATAACAGATTTGGAGCATACCGCAGACTCCATGCTTGCGGCCGTCTTCTTGCAAGCTATAGAGTATTATCGCGACCTCGGCCGTCACGCTCGCAAGAAGCGCAGTCGTGGAATCGCTCCGCAACCTACAGTGCCGCCTACGAGCACTTCTCAGACGACTTCAGTGCAAGACTGGAATGTACGATACGATTACAAGACGGGAGTCTTTGCCGAGTTTCGACAGGAGATGGACGCGGCGCTGCGCTCGTATGAACAAGCTTATGAGGGGCTCCTCAGTCAGGATGTCATGGACATAATCCCCAGTTGGAGCCCGAGATGGAATGAGGCGCGCATGCTTGCGGATGTGTTGGCGATACGCAGCATCCGATGCCTGCTCTGGGGTTCACAGAACACTGCTGCAGTACGTAAATGGCATACACATCGCGACAGGATAGCCGACTTTGTCGATCGCCGTGGCCGCGGAACGAATAACTACGGGTGGGCTGCATGGGAGTCGAGGTGGGCGGTAGTGATGGCAAATTTGATCGAGAGGGTGGACATTCGCAGCTTGGCGCCATCAACGCGAACGTTATTCCTCCAACCTGAAAAGGCTGCTGCGGCCGACCGCTTGCAACCATGGGAAATGCTGCATCACACGGGATACTGGTACCGAATCGCTGCTGAGCATCTGATGACCCGGCGAAAGCTCGCCCGGTCCATTCCGGAAGAAGACCGGCGTTCACCCGATACCACTCCGGCATCAGCGGTTGCGAGCAAGGCCTTCCAATACGACACGTACATGTGCCCAGATCCTCATGAGGAGTTTCCTCTACAAGGGACGGGCGTCAATCACTCCAAGCTCATTATAGACATTCTGATGGCAGCAAGATCCCAGTTTCAGGCACGACGTCAACTGCGATTATCGGCCGAACTGTCTCTGGAATGCGCGAAAGAAATGGCGAATCTAAAGGCCTGGGATGACATTGTTGCTCTGCTACGGCCTCTATGGGAAGACATGTCATTCAGATCAGAGGGATGGCTCAACATCACCGAGGATCTGAGCTGGGTGCTGCGTGCTGCGGCGGCCCATACCGGTCACGGGGAGCTTGTAGTCGCCATTGACTGGGAGCTGATGAACAGGAGTAAGTGACTTTTTTCCTCTTCATCTTCACAGATACTGACTGCAATACAGAGTTCACGCGGCGACCCAAGTGGCACTACGACGTTTCCAGGTCCCTCGAGGGACTCAACATCGAGCCGAAACCCACTGTAACCATCAACGATGATGTAGTTTCTTCTTTCATCGCCGCATCCTTCATTTTCAAAAGCGAGGATGGCAAAGCTGGCGAGACTTGTCAAGCGCAAGTAGCCATCAGATCCGATGCTTTTCCAGATGCATCGTTGGTGACACTCAAGGGCCTGAGAATCGACTTTGAAGGTAGCC
The DNA here is from genome assembly GCF_030913485.1 of Colletotrichum godetiae. Classification (NCBI taxonomy): domain Eukaryota; kingdom Fungi; phylum Ascomycota; class Sordariomycetes; order Glomerellales; family Glomerellaceae; genus Colletotrichum; species Colletotrichum godetiae. The sequence continues at coordinate 950,131 of NW_026851257.1, read as the reverse complement.
TGAAGACCATCACATTAGATCATGATGCGGAGTCTAACGGTGGGAAGGGCAAGGGCAATGTTACGCTCGCGGATGTGCCCCTGACCGAGGCGGCCCGAGCCGATGAAGAAGGAGAGGAGGGCTCATCAGGGCTAAGCGGATCGGCAAACCTGACCTTGAAGCCAGGCCACACGAACGTTTACGAAATGGCGATACCTCTGCGGGAGCCTGGCGAGGCGCACGCATCCTCGGCGACGTTGGTCCTAGAGACGGATACCTTTTTGCTGAATTATACCGTCACTTTCCGAGACCTGGGGGCGACAGACTTTTGGTTCGGGCCCTCGCTTTCAAGGAGACGAATTGTACGGCAGAGCGCGCATGTTATCCAAGTCCAGGCCAGGCCGCCCAAGCTGGAGATAAAGCTGGCGCAACCTCTGGATCAGTTCTACGCAAACGAGCCAATGGATTTGGTTGTGGATGTCGTCAACGCTGAGGAGACTGAGGCTATCGCCAAGCTTGAAGTTCACGTCTTTGGCGAACAAATCCCGTCCTTCCTTGTTGACATTGAAAGCGAAGGAGAACATACAGCAGAATCTGGCCAGGAAGAAGCCAAACTTACGGGGCTGACACTTGGGACTTTGGCAACATCACAGTCAAAACGTGTCAAGGTCAGGCTTGATCCCGTACAGCTGACCGCATCTTACGATGTCACACTGAGGGTGTTTTATCATCTGGCCACCGACCCGGCGACCTTGATCATGCAGATCCTGCCGGTCCAGCTCAACGTTGTCAATCCCTTTGAAGCAAACTACGACCTTATTCCGCGTCTCCATTCCGACACCTGGCCGAGCTTATTCGATTACGAGGGCGTGCAGGATCCGTCGGCGGACGAAGCCGCGGTTCAACCCCGCGGGCTGGCACAAAAGTGGTGCCTTGTGTGCCACTTTGCATCGTTCGCGACGGAAGACTTGGAGATTGTCAGCATGGACGCCGAAGTCATTGCGTGCCAAAATCATGCGCGATGCAATACGGCGACCCGCCCAGAAATTCCGGCAAGCGGGCTTCGCATACCACCGAAGCAGATGCAAGAGGCCCAGTTCGATCTGGTCGCTCAAAAGTTCAGCCTCGACGATCGGGGACCTGCGTCCCTCGACGTGGCTTTTGTCCTCAAGTGGCGCCGCACGTCGACAACCTCGTCACCAGCGCCGGTCAACACGACCAGGATGCTTGTTCCGAGATACATTGTCCTGGGCACCGAGCCCCGCGTCCTAGCTTCGTACTCCCTCGCCAACCCCGTGACGGGCCTGATCCACCTGGACATCACCATTGAGAACCCGTCGAGTCATTTCCTGACGTTTGGCTTGAACATGGAACCCAGTGACGAGTTTGCCTTTTCTGGCTCCAAGCAGACTACGGCGCATGTCTTGCCAGTGTCTAGACGTACCATTACGTACCGACTGCTCCCTCTGATACGGGGCGACTATATCCGGCCGACGCTCGTGGTCAGGGACAAGTACTTCCAAAAGGTGTTGAGAATCATACCGACGGAGGGGATGAAGATCGACAAGGACGGCTTGCTGGTGTGGATCCCGCCAGAGGAGGGCGAGGAAGAGGAGTAGGAAGGGATGATGATGATGACGATGATGGCTTAGATCAAGATGCCGGGCTTTCTTGTGTACATAGAACTCTACATCTCAAGGTCTCTCTAAACATCCAGCTCCACAAAGGTGCCAAACACTATTATGCTCGCTCCTCTCGGTCTGTCTAAAGTCTCTTCGCTCGTGGGAAAACACAAACACAGCACACAATCTCTACATCTTGGCCTTGGGCGGCCTCGCCGACCCCCCAATCTTGCCTATCCACTCCTCCGTAAGCGTCGTCTTCTCCTCAACACTCAACCTCGTCCACCGCTCATAGTCCTCCTGCTCAACCCTCCACTCCCCCACACACTTTTCAATCCACTCCGCCGTCAACTTCGCACTCACACCCGGAACCTCCATGGGAAACAAATGGCCCGCTCCCTCCAACGTAATTTCTTTCACCCTCTCCCTCTCTACCCCACCGCTACCGCCGACACCGGTCCCCGTCAACCTCATCTTCTCATCGCGCAGCTCCGGCGTGGAGAGATCGCTTGCGCCGCCAAATACGTAGAGACAGCTGGGCCGGAGGTGCGGGAGGCGGACGAGGGTGGAGGCGCCTTCGGAGCGGTAGACGGGGAAGGTGTAGTACCGCTCGTTGAGGGCCGGGTCGAGGTCCGGGACAAGGTCGGGGTGGAGAAGGCGGTGGCCTGTGGAGTCGTAGGCGTGCCAGGAGGGGCGGAAGTAGGTGAAGACTTCTTGGTGTTTTGTTGTGGCGAGGGTTACGCTTTCTTTTGTGAGGGTGGTGTTGGGAGTGTTGGAGGAAGGGGAGGGGTAGAGTTGTGTCGGTACGTCGCGGAGGCCGTGGTCCATCCACGCGTTGAATACCCTCTCATCCCAGCCGCGGTAGAAGGGACTCTTGAGAAAGGCTTTGCGTGCTTCCTCGCGGGACGGCCAGAGGTCTCTTCGTCGAGCGCTCGCTGCGGCGGGTGAAGCGGCGATGGTGCCTTTGGCATTGGAGGACCATTTCGAGATGACGGGGTCGAGGAGGACGACGCCGGAGAAGAGGCGCGGGTTGATGAGGGCGACGTTGGCGATTGCGTTGCCGCCGAAGGAGTGGCCTACGCCCAGCAGGGGACGGGGCGGGCGGAGGGTGTTGATGAGGTGGAGGAGGTCGCGGGGGTGGTCGAACCAGCCTGGGTCGTTGCCGAGGAGGGGTTCGTTTAGGGTCGAGGAGCGGCCTTGCCAGGCTGCGTCTGCGATTATGATGGAGCGGATGCGGAATTTGGAGGTGGGGAGGAGGGATTGGGCGTGGAGGTCTTGCCAGAGGGCCTCGTAGAGTTCCTGTGGTGGTGGTGATTAGTGAGCCGTGGTGTTGGTGGTGGTTATGAGGTGTATAGTTCATGAGGTGTATAGTTCATGAGGAACATGAGATGAAATGAGTCGAGATAGAGTAGAGAGAAATAGGTGAACAAACCTTGGGGAAACCGTTGGCGTGGGCGCCAATGATTGTGACGTCGCCGGGTTGCGGGTTCGGGTTGTCCTTCGGGATGTATTCCTTTACGGCGAGTTTGAGGACGTCGTCTTGGGAGCGGGAGAGGGCGCGGGGGAACTCGCGGATGTGTGAGCCGTCGAGGACGTGTTCCTTGATGCGGAAGACGGAGGACATGGCGAGTGAGGCTGGTTAACTTGGTTGAGTTGAATTGAGATGAAATAAGATGAGATTCAGCGAGTGTGTGAGAGCGATGGCCACGACACACTCAGTCTTTGTGTGTTTTTGCTGTGTAGGCTCAGTGAGTATGTGTGTGTTGAGTGAAGGGAAGGTAAGATGAAAAGAGGTCAAGGTGAGGAGGCCAAGTCTCAAAATTCCGTCGTCTCACAGCTTCATCGGCAACTGGGCAAGGCAAGTTGACGAGGTTAAAAGACGGGACTAGACTTGCGACGAAGGGACCGGGTCTACAGTAAAGGTGAAAGTCTGGGGTCCTGGGGGCGTTGGTGTGGAGCTGGAGATGCCGAGGTACCAGCGGTTACCGGTACGGAGTACGGATACGCCAACCCTTGTCCTGTGTAATGTATATAGGCTTGAGAATCTGTACTGTAGGTCGGCTCATACGCATCCCCGAGGCCGTCGACATCATCCATGTATCACTTTTGAAGGCATTTCCAACCGAGAGTCTCTCACACAGAGAAGAGAAAAAGCAGTTCAAGGGATCGAATGAACCGTGTACATTGATTGTGTCTTGGAGGCAACCGACTCGGGGGGGGACACAAGTTCGACAATGGGCGCCGTCAGCCACACGTTTGAGATGCTGCGGTCTCGTTATTTGAGATGAATTGAGTTTTCAGTTGCCCCCATTGTGCGAGTATTCTTCCTTTTGTGTTTGTGTCTGTGTTTGTGTTGTGGGTGTCACCCGCCTGTCATCCATTCGCTCCCGTGTCTCCCGTCGCGAGTTACCTTGGTGAGCACCCGAGGATTCAGCAAGCACCCGTGGTTTTTGGAGAGAGTACGGAGTACGTTCCAATTAAATTACCCCGCAATCTCCAATCTTCCAGGCACCGCACAGCTTCTCGTCCCCGCAACACTTCATCTGCACAAACTCCGAGGATTCCCCTTCCACACACACCACCTCGCCCGACCAACACCCGACCTCACTTTACCGAACCACTAACACCCGCCGCCGGACCGGAGCCGGTCCAAAGACACCCCTGCATGCCGAAAGTCCTCATCTTCGCCGGCGCCCCCGAGGCCGACTGGTCATCCCCGGATTCCCTCATCCTCTCCGCTCCGCCCGCACCATCCCCAATAAACCTATCGCCGGCCCCCATATCGGCAACTTCATCGCCAACCTCAACACCAGCAAATCAAAATGTAACCGCAGCAAACACAACCACAATAGCCCTCCCCTCCTGGCGATCCCTCCCACTACACCACAAGCCCCTAGCAACAGGCTACTCCCAACCCCACGGCCTCCCCTCAAACTTCCTCCCCCCAGCCCACTTCTTCTCCCTCTCCCGGGACGTCCACACCCAAGAAACAACAACCGACGACACCTCCACAACCACAACAGACTCCCAAGATCATCTCCTCTCCCAGCAATTCTACAACCACTCCCTAGCTCTCCACCACGACCTCGCATCCTCCCAACTCCCACCCCCTCCATCCGCATCACAACCTCCACCCAAGCACACAGACAACACCTCCTTCAACACGACAACATCCTCCTCCTTCGTAACAGAAACAACAGACTCCTTTGAAGATACCACCACAGCAGACCTCTCCACCTCAACCATCCCGCCACCCCTCCAAACATCCCACCACCTCTCCGACCTAGAAGACATACCCCCCGCCCCCTCCCTCCTTGCTCTCGCACCGCAAACCGTAACAGTAAACCTCATCGCGGGCGTGATCTCCATCTCCACCCCGCGTGCCGTGACAACTCGCTGGGGCAACGAGCTATCCCTCGTAGAAGTGCTCATAGGGGATGAGACGCGCGCTGGATTCGGTGTGACGTTTTGGTTACCTTCGATGCCGCCTCCTCCCCCGGCAGCTGCCGAGAAGAGCACCGGGATGACAGCAGCAGCAGGGGGTCCGACGTCGCCGGCAAACCTGCGAAGACAAGACGTCGTGTTACTCCAGAATGTGGCGCTGCATGTTTTCAAAGGGAAAGTGTACGGGCAGAGTCTGCGGAAGGGGTTGACGCGGACGACGGTGCTGTATCGACGGAAGTTGGGGGAGGGTGATGAGGGCGGGTATTATCGTCCTAGGGATCTTGAGAGGTCTATCAACGCCGGCGATGGAGGAGGAGGAGGAGGAGGGGATAGGGATGGGGAACCGACGACGGTGCATCCGCAGCTTATCAAGACTAGGAGGGTGTGGGAGTGGGTGATGAGGTTTGTCGGCGGCGGCGGCGATGAGGAGCAGAGGACGACGGTGAGGGGGGTTATGAGGAGGGGATGGGATGCGTTGCCTGATGATACCCAGTGAGGTGCGAGAATCACTTCGCATTCTGAAAGAAGAAGGGGAGAAATTGAAAGAATGTTGGAAAGGCATGGTTATTTTCAGTATGAACTGGGGTTGAATCGAGTACAGGAATGAAAGCAGCAAGTCAATGGTACGAAATCCTTCTTATCTAATCAACGGCAGCAAGGTCAACATGTTCAGGTGAGAGATAGCATCTCATCTCACTTGGGATCCTTCTCCTCCCGCTCCTATCACTAAGCGCTTCGGGTGGGATGATCGAGGGGGTCCTAGGGGAAGACCCGAGTGTGGATCTCGGTCCCCTCGATCACCTGATCTGACGTTTGGCTTTTGTTCATTCCCATGTGGAGGAACTTCTTATTTCCCTCCTTTCTCTCATAGTCTTGCACCGTTGCGTCTAATCCTTACTCCAGTAACAGGTCTCGCTCACAACTTTACTGTGTGACGGCATAGTAGGTAAAGTCACTTACACCCGAGCATAGACGCTTCGTACACATTTTCAACTCGACATTACAATTTTCTAGTCTAAGTAGAGCAGGGTTCTAAACCGGGTATCCTCTAAATCTCATGTAACCGTTCACTTCATATCGTACAAGACGTTCGTCTCTCAAACAGCAACGGCAGCAGCACCACCCTTGCCCTCCTTCTTGACGCTCTTCCATTGCAGGCCCAGGCAAGCAACAAAAGCAGCACTGGCGCAGGCAACAGTGACGTAAAAGGTGTGTCTAAGTCCAACCATATAAGCCTCAAGCACCACGTCAATGGCATCCGCACGTCCCATCTGCGTTAAGATGTTGCGGACCTGGTCAGCGCCGGCGTTGATAAAGATCTGGGGGTTGATATCCGGTGCGTTCTTGGTGACTCCGTCAATGAGACCCGTCTGGAACAGTGTCTGAGCGACGGCAATCATGATGGCACCGCCAAAGGACTGGAAGAACTGCACGCAGGCTGTCGCGACGGGAACCTCTTCCTGGGGCAAGACTGTCTGGACAACGAGCACGCCAATCTGAAAACCTGCGCCAATGCCGAGTCCCGCGAGGACCTGGTATCCGAACCACTCGCGCATGGGCGTGTCGAGGTCAAAGGTCGTGATCATGCCGGAGCCGACTGCAAAAAGGACCAGGGATGGCAGGATGATGGCGCTGTAGTAGCCGATGGTGGAGATCAGAGCACCGCTGACGATGGACGCGACGACGGTAGCGAGGAGGAGGGGCAGGATCTTGATGCCGGCTTGGACGGCGCTGACACCTTGAATTGCCTGGAAGTAGAGGGCTGCGATCTGTTAGCACGCTGACTTCCGAATCCGAATCTGCTATTGGAAGCAGAAGCAGGGGTATTAGTCTGAGAAGCACTTACAGAGATAGTAGAGGAGCGGGAAGAAAGCAGCACCAAAGAAGCAGGCAAACAGCATGGCGCAAACGACGTCGCGGTTCTTGAAGAGCTTGGGAGGAAGCGTTCCCTTGTCGCCCTGCCACAGCTGAATGCCAATGAAGACGATAATCATGAGCGCGAACCCGACAAACAGTCCAATAATCTTGGCGCTGTTCCAGGGGTATTCGGCGCCACCCCACTGTAGAGCGAGAATGAGGCAGACGATGGCGGGCAGGAAGATGGCCGTTCCAATGAGGTCGAGCTGTAGGATGCGCTGCATGAGACTCTCCCCACTGGGGTTGTTCTTCCTGCTGATGGTGAGGAGGAAGAAGATGAAGGCCATGGCGATGCCGCCGATAGGGAGGTTGATGTAGAAACACCACCGCCAGGTCGCCTTCTCGGTGAAGACACCACCCAGCAGAGGCCCAGCGACGGATGCAACACCCCACATGCCCCCAATAAGACCGAATGCCAGGGGTCGTTTCTCGAGAGGCATCGTGTAGCTGAGGATAACGATGGAGCCGGAGAACAGACCCGCGGTACCAATGCCAGCAATGGCGCGGCCGACGATGAAGGCGGTGGAGGTCGGCGCAAGAGCGCAAACGAGGGAACCGATTTCAAAGATGGCGATGGCGGTGAGGTAGGCGTATTTGATGCTGAAGAGCTTGTAGATTGTGCCGTACATGGGCTGCAGGGCCGTCGTCGTCAGGAGGTAGGAGGCGCCATACCAGCCGATATCCTTGACGCTGCCGTACTCTGCTGTGATTGTGCCGAGTGCCGGGGCGATGATGGTCTGGTCGAGGGCGACGAGGAAGACGGCGAGGCAGAGGGAGATGAGGATGAGGACGACTTTCAGGCCGGATGGGTAGACGACGTCGTCGTCGCCGGATGTGTGCGAGGGGTCCTGCTTGTCGTAGGTCTCGGCCATATTGGGGTCATCGTGAACGTTGTGTTTCTCGGTGGAAATGGAGGGATCGGCTGAGGTGGTGTCGCCGAGCTTCTCGTCGGGGTGTCTGGAACCCATGGTGATGGTGTAATGTGTCCTGGGTTGGAGGATGGGACGAGGCGGGTTGTGATGTGAAACTTTTGTTGTTGATTTTGCTCCAAGGGAGACTTCACTTATACGCTAGTCGGTAGTTTGTAGCTGGTGAGCAGAGGTCGGGAAGACGTCGATATTAATCTTTCAAAAACCTGAGGGTGTGGAAAGGAAAAAAGGAAGGACCCTGGATGATATTAAAGAGGCAAAAGGCACATGTGACAGGAAAGGTGTGTGGCAGGCAGGGCAGGTTATGTATCCATCCGATGAGGCGGTCCCAGGTCCAGCTCGCGCTCGCGCTTGCGGCCCAGAGTGCTCCTAGAGAGCTCCTGAATTACATCTGAGATCGTGAAATTTCCAAGCTGCAGCATCCCATCGGGTAACACTGCACCATCGCAGACCCCAACCCGATTTGAACACTCGTAAGCCACAGGGATGGCCCAGGCAGAACGCCCAAGCTCTCCCCTGGTCCACGCCTACCAAGACAGTAGCATCTTTCTTTGTGTGTGGGTATCCGTACCCCGTACCCAAGTAGCGCAGGTAAGAATAAACCAGGTAAGAAACTTGGCGTGAGCTTGTCTGCGTTTGAGTGGGTGGGATGGAGTTTGGACAGAGAGGGGGGAATTGGGGAAACGAGTCACTCGGTCTAGACACGCTGCAAACTGTGGTCCACGGGTCATCAAAATTGGCAAAAAGAAAGAAAATGTCCGAGGAGGAACGCCCTTCGTCGCCATAGTTACGTGAGCTTCAGTCGCGTGTGTGTCAGTGCCGGAGGGAGGGCGGAGGGATATCGGGCCAGGGGCAGGGGTCACTCCGAGCACAAAGTCCTCTTTCCACAGTAGTGCGAGGTAGTAGTATCCTCTCTACCTTATTTTACGGTTTACGACGGCTGCAGTAGACTCCATGTGGCAGTGGATCAAGAGTGTAATGGATCTAGAGGCCGGAAAATCCAGAGGAATTCCAGGCAATCGGTCGGCCCATCTCGGTGGTCGGAGGGAAAACATGTCCGACTCACGCGGGGTGGGTCATTGACCACATTCGCTGCCGGTGATTGGTTGAACCGAGCGCCCGCACCTTCGGCCCTCGCACTTTGATTTCATAATCCAAAAGCCTCTTTTTGGATTTACGACGTCAAGACTCTAGGCGTGAATCCAGTATCGCTCAGACTCCTGTTCATCTCCCGTCAGCTTGGGGCGCTAGCGGGCGCCGACTTTGGCCGCAGACACCTGGCTGTGGCTCAATTCATTCTTCCATTTATTCTGCCAGAGAATCTTGAGAGTCCAAAGGCTCCGAGGCTCACGGCGATCCTTGCACTTGCAGCTGCTTTACACAAGTGCCAAAGTTGACTCACACCGTGCGTTCGGCCGATGAATCGCTTGCGGCTCATAATCTGTCCGACCGCCGCGCCTTTGATGATTCACAAATGGCACTTTGGTTGGCCGTGGGGCCGGACGGACGTGGGTTTCCATCCTTCGTGGAACCGGACTCGACCAGGGCAAGCCGTGAGGTAACAGAATGCTCCGAGACTTTGGTCCCTTTTGGTGTGTAAGTTGCATTACCTGACGCTTTCAACGCCGTTGCAAGTTGAGGGAAGGGACGGGACACGGCGACGGGAGGGGCCGTTCAGACGGCCGGCCCCCACATGCCGTATGAGGTTATTCGGAAATCCCGAACGCGGCAAACCATTAGGTACTCACTTTGAGTTTTCTCACAAATCTTAACCAGATTGAAATGTCTTTGTGGTTTCTTCAGGACTCTAGGTCTCACTAGTATGTAAGTTGTTATACAACGCCTTAATGCGGTTATAGGATAGAGCCAAGTAGGTGAAAAAAGAGGATGCCGGTTAATAAAAGATTATCATCAATACCTTACTAGTCTTCTTGTAGAGTATTCTTTAAAGCATATGCAAGAAATCAAAAGAAGCAATAGAAACAATGAGAGTAAAAAATTTAGTAAAAACAATAAGAATAATATAAATAATAAGAGTAACAGGATAGGTGGGAATAACAAGACTAGAGCTAGAATATAGAGCGGGAGCCCAAGTGGCGTAAAATCGATTGCACATGGGCCACAAAAGGCATCATTCCCTGGTGCAAGGCAACCTCCACTCATTCCTCAACCAATTTCTCCATCACAGATCTTTCCCTACTAAGACCAGTATCCCGCGCTCACTATTACAACAGTTTGCACCGCGACCGGTATTTTGTGACCGCTCCTATGCACAAAAAAGAAGAAGAAAAAAAGAAGAGCTCGGCAAGTCAATCAATCACCTTTATAAATTCAACCGGCATCCACTACGCTGTGTAGCCAGTTGCTAAAAAGACCCAGTCTCTCGCGTCCTCCAACACCTTCATTGCCCGTGGATCAAGTCATACGCTCGCAAGGTCAAGGCCGAAGGCAAAGATCCACTGGATCGCCAAGTAGATTCTCAAACCGCCGAAGCAGCTTCCCAAGCAGATCATCTCCCATGAGATCTCTAAGCTCGATTCGGGCACGCACCTGGCCCTTTAGAAGAAGTACACTGAGGCATATTCCAGCCTCGTCGTGACGAGAATGCCGAAGCTTACGTTCTCGAAAAAGGAATTCACGGAGCTCGTCGACTGTAACAAAATCGACTAGGAGAAAGCTCCTGAGCTTCGTCATGGCGATGTGGGCCGTTATGATGTGTTTCCCGGACGTCTACAAGGAGTGGGAGGGTATTAAGAACGCGCCAGCTCTACCCAAATCGACCGACACTTTTCGTGGGGATATTCTTACGAGGACTGGACCAGAGCATACCCCACCGTGTCGATGTTCTCATATCACCGCTGCACCCATGAACCCATGTCATGGGACAAACGGAAGGTCATGGCCACGCAAGGCGTCTGTCTCTCTGGGACGGCTACTACAACGCAGAAGAGGCCACGGTGGAAGATTCTAAAGTGATCACCAACGCCCGCGAGATGGTGCTGGCATCACACAGTCTAAGGGAACTCGTCGTTCGGTTGCATTACGATTCCGATCAAGAACCCCGATCAGGACACCGAGGAAAAGACCATACGTAAGGTTCCAGAACGAGCTGGAGCAAATTGGTATGTAGGACGAGCTGGACTAATACAACAAGGTCTACTCGCCAACGCTCACCGATACCGAAGCAGAGACCCTCCGCCGGTCCATCCGGACCGACCAGCAGCATCTGATTCTCAAGATGTTCCGGCCAAAGGGCACAGCGCTTCAGATGGACAAGCTCACGGACGCCGAAGTCAAAGTCATCTTGGGTTTCACGGAGAACATTGCCAATGAGGAAGAGTATGAACGCGTTGGCAGCAGAACGCAACGCACCGGCCTACAATGTCGCCGAAGTGCACAATCCTAGCAGCGTCCTGGAAGTTGATCCCGACACCGCGGGGCTCGCGGAGTCCCGCTGCCTCATGGGCGATTATCTTCCCCAAGATACCGACTTGGTACGGATCATGTCGGGTTTTCTGGTCGCCCTCAAGGGAGCGACATTGGACAATTGCCCTATCCTACCTTATCAATATCATCGGCAAGTCTGTTGTTTAGCGCCGTTTGAGTCTTATGACAACCCTTTTTTGTCGCTTCTAGAAAATTTAAACGGCACTACTTCCTCTACGGTTCGCCTTGTGCACTTTGACACGGAGCCGTTTGTAGCGAGCGTCGAGAGTGGAAGAGAGAAAAGAAGAGAATGCTGCAAGATAGTTTTGTCGGTCGCGATGGCTGAGCCGTGTCGTTCGGGATTTCCGAATAACTACAACCTCTCTGTATCTCTCAGTATAAGGAAGACGTTCTCTCCTTCTCCTTATCCCGACGTCTTACTGCGGTTCGACATGTGGACACCCATTCTAAATGAACAGTGACCCTGCTAACCCGACAACCATCGCTGATACTTTCTCTACTACATGGGAAATCAGTCTCTTGATACCTTGAGCAATGGAAAAATTCACAAGTGTAGTGATCGACCTTGTATTGTGAGCAGATGTCAAGCTCCCTTTCACAATACCTGCTGCGCCGCCACCTAGCCATCATACCTAGACTCAGACCACATTGTCGACCTTGAGTATCTCGCCACCAAGTGAAATGTTTTCGGCCAAACCCTTGGATGATATTAACGGAATAAACAAGACTGACTTGGAGCTTAGCTCTGAGCCTTACTCTTTCTACCATACATATGAGGTAACACAAGGCGAAGTCTTCTCAAACACAATATTCACACACAACACCAACCACACGGCATATTCTACAACATGTCCCCGATTATCGTGATAATAGCCGCCTCCGAAGCGAGGCGCGCAAATCAAAACCGATTACTCGAGGAAGAGCGTCGTCTTCGTAAGAAGATCCCTGCTGAAAAGGCCGCGGCTGACTCCCTGGTGCCCGCATACCCGTCAGATACACAGAGCATCGTCAACCCGTGTCGGGAAACACTTCAATAATCAGCCTGGGCATGGTCTCGACGATTCATCGACGCTTTCCCATTTCGAACAGAGAACAAAAATGCACAAGGCCTCGATCGAGCCATGCCGACCGAGTTGCTCCTCGCCATATCCGGTTATCTCACCATGGTCGACCGCGCAGTCCTATCTCTGACAAGCAGAAGGATGTGGGCCATTTTCGAAAAGGATAACTTTCTACTGAGCCTACCGTCTCCTAAGAAGATTGAGCTACCGACGTTGCTGGAGAGGGACGCCAACGAGCACAAAAATGGCAACGTACTCTGCAGGCCCTGTCAGATCTTCCACGACCCTCACCTGACCTCGCGCAGCATTATCCGCGCCAACAACAGGGACTATAATCGTCCGTGTCTTCAGGAACCCGCAAATTCACATCAGAGATTGGTATCTCCCTATCTCCACGATGCCTTTCCGTTCAACTCATTCAAGCACGCCCAGGCTTGCAGACGTTCTGTAGAGAACCCTTATGATGCCAATCAATTGTATCTGGTCAAGTTACCCACTTTGTATCGCCACGACAATGAAAAGGCAAGGGCTGAACAAACCATGACGTGCCGTGTTTCGAAAGAAGGCGAACTGCTCGTCAAGACCGTTACAGACCTTTTCGCGGCCAAGGGTGACATTCCTTACCTTTATCAAGTGCTAGAACGGACCAACCTCACAAGATGCTGCGGGCATGTGGACTGGGAAGCGACTTATCCATTCATGTTCGAGCATAATATGCAGTATCCTACCGACCCTGATGAGTACGCGAGATGCGGCCAACCTTTGGCACGCGATGATCTGAGAAGGATACACGATGTCTGGAATCCGGCAGTGGAGCCACAGCACTCATTGGGTAACGAGAGGATGAATGCCCGTGCCTTTTGTTACACCAACTACACACACGTACGAATGGAGAGACATAGATGGAAGCCGGATTGTCCGACTCATCTCATACAAAAACCTCGGAAAGGGAGAGGATGTGAACGATATGAAGTGGGCCTCTCATTTCAAATATAGAGGCTATATAGAGGAGGACTTCATTCGTAGGGACTGGTGGGAAGGGTTTGATTCAAGATATGCTTGGGATGAACCGGACGAGAGTGAGAGAAAGGCAGAGACGTGGAGAGACTGTTTGTGACTTCTTGCCGCGATCTCCTCATAAGGGCAGCGGGAAGATGTAGCTACCCAGGAGGAGATTGTCCTAGTTTTGATAGGGCTCAATGGTTCTCTTATCATGATAACCAAATACCAAAAAAGGTCCAAAATGGCAAAAGAGTTCACCCCCCCGGTGCTGAACTGGGGGCTACATCTCTGGTGCTCATGCCGGGAAATTTTGGTGTTCATGCTGGGATTCGAACTCGGGTATGCGCTGAGCCTGTCGTCGAGTAGGCTGGTTGGCGATTTGATTGTTGACCATAAACCACTCCACCATCCAGCCAGTTTGACCTGACCCGTCGACCTAGACGGGCGCCTGCTGGCTGGTGACAGGGATGGGGTTGAGGGCGTATATGAAAGCTTGTTGTGTGACTATTCGGGTTGTGTATTCGGGTGGCGGAAAACTGGATGATTCAGGGGAGGGGCCCCGTGTTAAGACTCTGAGGGAAAGTACCTCATCGTGGGCCGCTTCCTCAGTATGTTGAGCCACACATACCAAGGGATCAGGTGTTAGTTCTGCACCTGATACCGCTCATCAGCAGGTGCATGACCAGATTATCTGATCTGCCATGATAATACTGTCCATAAACCCACAGTACCTTCTTTGTTTACTCACAATGCAGTAAATAGCATCATAATTCCTAGGTATAGTACTTTCTTCCTATTGCGTTGTTGTGACTTTTCACCTCCTTCAAGTGTTCCTGCTCTCAAAACCAGCTTTCCTCTGTGGACCAAGGTAGATGAATTAGGAAGTCTCCCAGGTGTACCTTGCCTTCCGCCTTCGTGACACCTGCCTCTGCGGCATCGGATCAACAGTTCTTTCCGACCGTGTCCGTCACGACACGCATCCACCGCTATCAAGAGTTGCGACCGCCTAGAACTCTCCTTTTTGTCCTTTGATTTCCTGTCGTGTTCTCCTGTCTGTTGTCTTGCAAGTTTCTACGGTTTTTGGCAAGATGCACTCAAGTTTTCAGAATGAGAGTTCGTCCTCATATTACCCTAGGTTCTTGATTGGGAAGTCTGCTACGCGGTCGTGCCCTCTTCCTTCCTCTCTACATTGGATATGACTCCCTCCTGACAAGGTAAGTACGATGCCTCATTGTTCCAAGTAGGCAAGAGGTATCCGGACTCATCTCAACAACAGCCAGTCTACAAGAACCCCAGTATGCCCCGCGTTGTGTCAACAGAATCTCTTCTCTGCAAGCCAGCAACCACTCCAAAAGCTAATTCTAATTCTCGTTTTTGACGTCTTCTATCCTATTCCACAAACAGTCCGTCACATCTTCCAACAGGAATATACAACAATCACAATGGCAGGACAGGAGCAGCCGTTGTTGCCCACCCATTATAAGAGGACCTATTCGCCGCCCGGGCCAACCAGACCCTCCCCTCCCAGAAGGCCCTTTCTACCGCCTTCAATCTCCTCCCCACGGCCGCCCTCGGTCCAGGTATTGCTTGATGTCATTGTTTGAGCTGTGGGAGGTGTGAACTTGGCTCTTTTTTCTCTCTTTTTTTTTTTCTTCGGTAAGTAGTGTTCATCGTTGGGCGTGGGTTTGGGGTTTTCTTCGTTTGCCTGGTTTGGGTACGACCAGGGGGAAAAGGCCTACAATAACAAGAATATTGATTGATTGATCTAAATACGTTGATATGTGTCTTTTGTAATGAGAAAGAAGCAGGAGTTGGACATGACCCATGAATTCCTTCCAAAATGTGTGTAAATCAAAGGGTCGTTGGGGTGGTGGGCTCTGATTGGCTCAGGCCATTCCGCGCCCTTTCTCTCAGCAGAGATGAGGATACCTACCTCAGACACCTTGCGACGAAGTCTCCCCAAAGACAAGATCAGCGCGCGTACCTAGGATAATCTGATCAGAATTTGTGAGGATACTTTGGCGAGTGCTTGATAATTCGTCGTGGTTGTGACAATAGTACTAATAAAGGTAGATATAGAAACTTAGGATGTGTCGAGCAGATTTTTCTGTCACTCATCTGTCAATCATCTGCCACCATTCTGACGAGTTGCTTGATCGCTGAATAGCGTCTTTCACGTCTGAGCCAGGCGTCGGGAAAAGGTTGCTGTCCTCTTTCTGCCTTGAAACATGACCCTACCAAGTATATTCCACCTCGGCTGAAAGGTGATAGGCCCTGAAGTGTGACCAGACACACAAGCGGCTCATCGCCCATCAAACACCCGACCATCACAAAGTCGACGGAACCTAGGGCTGACAGAAGTGAGCAAAGACCAAGGTCTCTACTATTTTAAGCATTTCGTCCCCCGCGGCGTTTCGGTTCGGGACTGGTGTGGGGAAGTGCAGGCGGGAGCCAGAGAACACCTGTTTGAGTGAGTGGTTGAGTGGGTGAATGACGGGAATGTGTGTGAACGAGAATGAGAATGGGAATGGAAATGGAAATGCCGTTGTGGATCGACGAAACAAATGGGCAGTGCTTGAAGTAAAACGGCAAGGTACCGACTGCACCAAAATTGGGTGCGATGATACCTCCGATTCCCCAGCAAGGGGAGGCCTGCAAATGAGCCTCGGACGCTTCAACACGGTTCGCTGTTCATGGCGCCTATTCAATCTCCAACCCTGGCCGCATCCAACCGGAAAGGTTATCCTACGGTATCCGTACCTCAGGTAGTGTACGAGGTGGTAAGGTACTTTAACCTCTCCAAAACTCCAACGTCTGCCCGCCTGCCCGCTGCCGCTGCACTGCCCGCCTACCCGCGTTCGCCAACCAAACTCCAATTCAACCTCGACCCATCTGCAACAACCTTGAGAGGTGGCTGCTTGAACTATCACTACTACACCAGTCTCCGTTTCGTCGACATCAAACATACAAAGAGCGCTTCAAATGGTCTTGCGACATCTAACAATGCCATTTGCAACCCCGCATGTTACAGCCAATATCTCAATGACATCGCCAAAGCCTTAATCGCGATCCCCGCCAGAACCAGCCCCCAAACGACGACTGGACCCAAACCACCTGGTCCACTACCCACTATTTACGTTATCGAACTTGCAGCGTCACTTATACTACAATAAATCCCAGATCGGTCCGTGAATCCGGCTCTCTCGACTACCTCGACAGTTGTAAACCTCGCTGCCGCCCGCCATGGATAGAACCATGGATCTGAGGGATATGGACTTTGAGTCTGCCATCGTGGACGACGATAAGGACGCCGACATCCCCGTAAACGCCCTCAATACTCCACAGCGCCTGGGCCGCTCGCCCTTGTCCAAGACGCGCTCCATGTCTGACGGAGGAGGAACTCCTTCCAAGCTCACTCCTTCACCGCACATTGCGGATGGTCGCCAGGCATCCAAGGACGATAACCACATCAGAGACACGGCCACCACGCCCGTAACCCCTCACCGAACTGAATTTCCCCTCCGCGGCCTTTCGCTGCAGATGCCCGCCAACCGCGACCCTGCCTCCCCTGCATCCAACTCGTCCACCGCATTTACGAAGCCCGCGCCGCTATCACCGAAGCTTGACCACTCGCAGATCTATGCGAGCCCGACAAATATCCTACCCCGTCGCTCCCGCGGCCTCGACTTCTCACGCGCTGCCACCAGCCTGCACCACTCAACACTCGCCGAGTCCTCGCCCGACTCCTCGCCTACAATCGGAGGAAGGGGCATGAACATTCCGGGACGCAGGAGCAACGACTACGGACAGGCCGAGCAGACCACCAACTCGTTGTGGTCCATGATGGGCAACCACGAGCGCATGACGGTGTCGAGCTCCTTGGGCAGCGCGAATCAGATTGGGTCAGATTCTTCTTCCGACTCCGACGACGATGATCTTATGGATGAGGATATGGACGAACCATACATAGGTACACCACAAGCCAACAAAACCGCCGCGCCCTTGGGTACACAACCTATGATGGCGCCCTGGGGAGGCTCTCCGGCAATGAACAGTCTGATGAGCTTCCAGCATAGGCAGCGCCAAAGGAAACAGCCCAAAAAGAAACACAAATTGCCACTGGGTCTAGGATTCAGTCCCAGCACAAATGCCGGTGTCTCAAAGTCGCCGCCAAACAACGTGCCCAAGGATATGTCTGCGCATTCGCGGAGGGAGAGCATCAGCTGGCAGGCCAATCAGTTACATATCTCTGGGAGCGAGGAGGAGCGAGGTGATAACATCGACGGACTACTCTCGACTCCCAGTCGCGATGGGCAGCGCCCTACAGTCATGCGACGGGTGGTCACGCAGCGTAGAAACCTACTACCCAAGACGAAGAACTTTGCTCGTATCAGGGCGGCATTATTCGAGGAAGGTGCGCCAGTTGAGACGGAAACCCAAAGAGAGGCCGAAGTCGTCCGTCAAGTGCGAGAGAGCGACGTCGATCTCGGAGCACCTCGTCAACAGACTGCTCCTCCCGCTACTACCCACTCGTCGCCGAACCTAGGGAACCAAGATCAGTCCCTGGATGACATACCGGAAAGCATGATCACCGACTCGGCCCTTCATCTCTCGGGCAGTTTTAAGCAGCAAGCCTTGAAGAACTCAAAGGGCACCAAGTTCTGGGATACCTTTTCCGAGTCTAGCAGTATCGGCGGCGCTCGCACAACACCGCCGCCGCCTAATGGAGGACTTCCTCGCGGCTCATCGTCAGGAATGAGCGAAGATATTTGCATGGATTCTCCGTCACTCGGCCCTACGGCCGGCTTCGCTATGGCCGCAAGCAGCGGGGAGTCCCAAAAGGGGGACACTCCTCTCCTCGCGCAGGGCCCGCAACCGGCACCCAGTGCGGCAGAAATCACACGGCGAATCAACAGCAAACGCCGGCGGGAGGACGACTACGACCCCGTCAGCCTCAAGCGCCGGGCCGTAAGTCCAGGCATGAGCGTGCACAACTCGCCCATCATGCAGAGCCCCATGCAACGCGACGTGGCGCCGTGGGGGTCGCGGCCCGGAAGCAACAGCGGCGACAGGGGCGGCAGTGGCGGCAGTGGCGCGCCGAGCGAGTCGGGTAGCCTTGGAGGCGGCACGCCCGGCGGCGGCGCCAACGCCAACGGGCGGGTGATGAACGGGAACAAAGGACGCGTTGGGTTTCAGGGCATGGTTGATACCAACGACGGTCTGATGCGTATGAGCATCGAGTGATATTCTCGGGGTGTGTCTTTGCGAGAAGAGGTATTGGCGCAGTCTGCATTTCTTGGGCGTTGGGATAGGACAGTTTGCGTGGAAACAAAACACTGGAGAGAATGGGCGGGTTATCAAGGCGAACGAACGTTGGGAGGTCATGCACCAGGAGCAAGGAGCTAATCAGTATATCCCATAGAGACCGAGCTTCGGCACCACACGCACACAAGCACCATATGCTACTTGCCAATGAAATAGAAATCCTTAATGAGCAAGATATCTGTACATGCCAGAGTGATTACGAAGATGAATGGTTAGTGAATTCTCGGCCGGTGGTATCTTCCCTCGAAACGCCCGTGTACGCCTGTGATGCTTCCCGCCCTTTCGTCCCCTGCTGATAATTCGATGTGGAAATTCCATGCAACCTCAACTCATCCTTCCAGATTTCAGAGCCCCTATTCGTACAGCGTCCCCGTCGTTTCCTACCCGAGACAAAAAGAAGCCAAAATGTCGACACAATAGCTTCATTCCACACCAACACCCTCCTCGGGAACCCGCAAGCTCCCAAGCTTATCATCCAACCACCTCGCCAGCTCCTCCGCGTGCCGCCGCAGAACCACGACACCCGCGGTGTTTACGCTCCCGACGCTGGCGAGGGACGTCGTCGTCTGCGCGCCAAGGCTGAGGATACTGTCTGCTTCCGAGGGGGACGCGGGGATCTGGGAGGGTGTGCCTGTGCCCGCGCCGCCGTTTGCATTCGCGTTCGCGTGGAAGTGGTGATGTTGGTCGGTAGAAGAAGAAGGTTGTTGAGCTTCCATGTTCTCGGCAAGGGGCCCGATACAGACAAACAGCAATCCGCACTTTAGTCTCCGGATGACGACGACACCGGCGGCGAGTTGGACTGTTATCGTGAGGGGCTTCCCACCTGCTCCTGCTCCCCCGATTCCTCCATATGCTCCATCTTCTGTAGCTGTGTTTGCGGTAGCAGCACCCGCCGACGACGGCGGCGACGAAGACGAAGAGGGAAGCGCGTCGGGGATGTCGGGCGTCGCGGAGGCGTGGAGGGCAAAGAGGGAGGAGGCGACGGTGGACTGGGTGCGGAGGAGGGAGACGGGCTGCGGGGAGGCGTGGGCGAGGAGGCGGCCTGAGGGGGTCGCGAGGAGGGCTGTGTGGAGGTTGGTGTTTAGGTTTGAGGCGAGGAAGGAGGTTAGGCGTTTTGTGAGGAGGAGGGGCGTTGGTTGGTTTAGGGACATGTTGTTTGTTTGTGTCGTGGGTGTGAGGTTGAGGGGGGGTTTGAGAGGTTGTGGTTGTGAGGTTGTGAGGTTGAAGTGAGGTTGTAGATATCGCGGTCCCGGTGTTCGGGAGGAGGTGTAGTCCGACGTGGGTTGCTTCGTGTGGATTTTGGCGGGATGTTTTGCGTCGTTTGGGAGAGCGCGTTGTCCAACGTCACGACTGCTGAACGTGGTCGGTGTCGAAGCTTGAAGCTGAGCAAGGGGCGTGTCGGGCAAAGAGGTGCAGATGATGGTGGTTGAGGTTCAGTTTGTGATCCACCCGGTGGACAAGTTGGCCAGGCTGGAACTCGGAGCTTGTTCTTGTGCTCTGTGCTCGAGGTCGCGCGCCAAGTAAAATTTGGGGAGCACCTGGTGGAGGTGGGGCTTGTCAAACGTCTGAAGGGTACGTACCGGCCACGGTCTGAATGTCACGCAGGGAATTTGTGTGCTTACTACGTAGTGCTCGGCATCTACTGCAGCTAAGGCAAGGTAATTACCATGACAGCTCTACATGATTCAGTCGTGTGATTCATGGGTGACTTGGATGAACTATGATGGGACAAGTGCGAACTTCCTCACTCAACCAGCCTGAGAATATCCTGCTCCTTCATGCGTTGAAATCATGACATCAGCTCATAGGAGCACACTCTCGAGGCCAGGTAGGTGATATATCCCCCCTCTAGACATGGCCAACACAACCCAAACGCAAGTTCGCCCACAAGAGACTACTGCTAGTCCTTGATCTCATCACCAACCTTGTTCAACACCATGAACCGGTACCCAAGATCATCCAACACATCAACATACTCCCTCCCCTCCTCCGTCCCACACCTCCACTCCTTATACAATCTCTCCATCTCATCCGCCAACCCCTTGGTCTCCACCGCCGGCGTCTCGAGGTCATACTCCAACAACATCCGCACCGCAAGCTTCAGGTTCTGCGAGTACCCCAACCGATGCAGCACCTCGTCAACATGAACATCCGCAGCGGCCCCACCGCATGCCGGACCGGAACCCGGTGGGCCTGACCCCGTCCCAGATCCGGAGGACACAACGCACCGACAACCCGGGAAATTCTCGTGCAAGCACCCGCGGCTGCCCTTGTGCGTCTCGGTATCGTAGACGCAGCCCATCTTCGTGCACCGCCGGATATGGATGCACTGGCACGTCTGGCACCCGTCGAGGCTGGGCAGGAACCGGCCGGTCATCATGCGGAAGAGGACGGCGCCGAGGGCCCAGTGTTCGTCGCTGAGCGTGTAGAGGCGTCTGTTCTGTAGACCCGATATCAGTCAAGCTGCCATGTGGGTATGCAGAGTTGTTCGGAGTCAACTCACCTTCCTCCCCGTATTCAAATACTCCTTCCACTGCCCCCTCATCTCCGTCAACCGCATATGCCCCGTCTTCGGCGCAACCGGAAACCCATCACTGTGCGGAAGCGGCTCCTCCCTCTCCTGCGCCCCCTCCCGCCGCGCCGGAACCCCCGATACGAACGCCGTGCCAAACTTGCCCAGCTTACACACACCGTAGGTCTCCTTCCCCCGCGAGTGCTGGAAGAAAATGGACTGCGCATCGATACCGCGGTGCAAGATGGGCATCCACTCCGTATCCGTCTGCGCCCACGACTTCTCCCCCGTAGTCCAGTCCACCTCCTGCCGATACCCATCATGCAGCCAAACAAGCGTGCGCATCACAGAGGTAAGAACGTGCCAGCAGAGCGACTCGGGCAGGAAACACCCCGGCTCGTGCTCCGCCTGCCGGTGGTCCGCAAAGAGAATCTCAAGCGTGCCGGCGTCGCAGATATCCCAGACCAAGTAATCCTCCGTGGCCTGCTGTTGGGAGCGCGGGTCGACGGGTTGTTGGCGGAGGTATCCCGCGAGGGAGATGAGGTTCTCGTGGTTGAGGATGTGGGAGACGGTGCGGCCCATGTTGTGCGTGTAGAGGAGGTCCATGAGGCCCTTGATCTGGCGCTGTTTCGTGGTGGTGAAGCTCATGGAGTATTTCCCGGCGTCGTAGTATGCGTCAAAGTCATCTACTTTGCGCGCGATGAATTCTTCGCCGTCGGCGTAGCCTGCGTGCTGGGCATTGCGGCGGGTGATCCAGATGTTCTTTTCGACTTGCTTGATGAGTTGGAATGGTGGCTGCGGGTGGTCTGGGTCCGCCTTTTCGGCTGTTGAGGTTGACATGTTGGACCTTGGGTATCAGAATCAAAATGAGACGTCACTTGATGGGCATGGAGATAGCAGGGTCATGGCGAACAACTATTGACATTTTTGAGAAAAGGTGATGCTGTCGTCTTTGTAGGTCGCTCTGGTACAGCATCGTCGTTTGCTTGTCAGATTGCATTTTCTGGAAAGGAATCATGATCACGGTCGAAACAAAGAATGGCCCTATGGCCATTGTGCTCTGTGATTCAACGGTTGCCGCCTTGGCATGCCGGAAAGGGTTATAGAGTACGCCACTTGGCTAACGAATGTGATGAGCGTTGGTGTTTAAGACAATCTTTAGGATCAACCTCACAACGGTGTAAGTTGCTGCAAATTGAGAATAGACGCCAGCCATAGAGACCTCTCGCCGTCTAGCGTATGAGTGATAATCATTAGGTAGGCGGGCATCACGAAAGATTCAAAACGAATGTCCTGTATCCCGCCGGTCGAAACGTCTGTACAATCGTTCGCCAAGGCAAACGAAGCAGCAGGCTGGGCCAAACGGGAACCAACATATGCGAGGAAACATTTTTAGTCGTTCGCGCTGAAGCCGCATCCTCTGGTGACACAGGGCGTTTACCGATACGGCCCTTGGAATTCCTGGTGCAGGCTGGTAGCACGACTTCTGAACCCACCGTCATTTCTTTGTCGGCCTGTCGCATTCAAATTAGAATGGCGATAAAGATAGCCGAATGGCCGGGGTAATCCACGTGCATCCAGCACCCACCCCGCCGAGCAAATTGGTCGTGGAGAAGCGAAATGCTGCGTCTTCCGGATGTGGGAGGCGATCAAATTGGACTGAGCCCTTTTTGGGTCGTGTTGGCCAAGACCTGCCGTCTGATCCGGGGGCGTTTGTCGACACATCCCTTGAAGTTGTTTCCGGAGGCTGGTGCTGGTAGGCTGTATGTAGGCTGTAGGTCCCCTCATGAGGTTCGGGCTATGCTTTGGGAGGGAGCTGTAAGGAGGCAAAGGCACTCGTCGTAGTGTGGCACTGTAGACTCGGCGTCACTCTGTACTGTCTGCCATCCACCCTGCGTTCGGCCGAACCGTCGAATGACATAAATGGAGGGACAATCAATGCGAAAGAGGGTGCACTGGCCATGTAGGAGGTAGAAGAAGCAGCAGAGGGTGAGAAGTAACCCCGGGGTCGTGTATCCGCGAGCTTGCCGTCATGCATACCGTTGTATGGGCCAGGGCAAGGCGTTTCAGCGAGACTGCTCCGGGCAAAGCTGAGCAGAGTTGAGACGGGATGCCCGTGTTGAAAGGCTGAATATCCATTCTGGCTGCGACGACAGTGGACAGCCGGCGTCGTTGTGAGTATAGGTTTGGTTCTGGAATAATTGTTTGCCATTTGTCGGATACCCGAATGTTGGGCCTAGCAGAGTCAGTTTGACGGAGTAATGACTTGTAAGTTGTAAGCCACATTCGGTTGGGGCCGAGGAGAGGCCTCGTGGTCGGCCTCATCTCCACGGCGCCGGCGCGGCTCTACTGCACAGTCACGTTGGAAAGCTGACGTTGCCGTGTGCGGGAGTGGTTAGCGATAAGTCCACGATCCTCCAGGCTTTCAGGACGGTCGAAACAACGCGACCAAAGTCGACCACAGTTGGAAGAATACAGCTTCCCGATGGTTTCCCGCCGCTTCGAGAGGCGCAGGACTTGGATTGATGGTTGGATGGGTGAAGCGGGCGCGTCCGAGCCGCGGCTGTAAAGATGAGGCCGCGAACTATGTGGCCATGCCGCCATGGTCAATCTCGAACCAGTGCCTGTCTCGAACAGAGCGACTGGCAGGCCTGGTGCGGGACGATGTCTTCCATGGGTTGGACGCAGGAGAAGATGCACAACATGAGAGGCTGATGAGGCACAGAGGACGCAGTACGGAGTAAGGTAGTGGGTAGGTACCTAGAGGCAGGTACCTAGACCGTAGGGACAGGAGAGGAGGAAGAAGGCCGACGGCGATGGAACCCTAGGTACCTCGAGTACGTACCGCTGTACACGGTAAGAGACAATGGGAGAAGTGGGGTCCTTATCAAGGGCTATAATTGAGTTGAGCCAATCAATTCCCCAGGTGGTCACGGGAAATGGGACCTCAAACGCTCTGTTGGTGCACTAATCCCAATTAGGCGATTTTGTGACATGGTACCTGCGTTAAAGGCCGCGCTTCCGTTCGCTATTGCTCCACAAGCCTCTCCTCCTCTCCTCGGACGCTGGACACTGGACGCTGGACGCTGGACGCTGGACGCTCGAAACCGCCAAACTGCCCTCGCCCGTCTTACTCTTCCACTGCCCTTGCCTTGCATCTCTGCGACTTTACGGTACAGACACAAGGGCAACTGGCGGCAATCATCAATTATTGGATCATCTTACCCAAAAGGCCCCCCTTTTCTTCCCTTTTGGCACTGACCCGGTGTCTTCACCCTAGTCAGACTGTCAGACCCCCCCCCCCCTCTTGCAGATCACTCTTGAAGGCCTCCACTCCCCTCTCTCTCTCTCAGAGACTTAGACTCTCTCCCTCACTCAAGGGTCACTTGCGTCTTGTGCTCTTACACACAACCACGCCACACACGCCTTCTCAACATTCCTCCTCGAGCTTCGCGAAGCACTTCCATGGCCTCAAGAGTAAGACTCGACGTTTTCAACCGAAACATTCCGATCGTGCGAAAAATCCACGACGTCCGCTCCTTCTAGACTCGAACTTCGAATACCTACACACAATACTCACTCACTCACTCAATCACTCGCATTGCGCACTGTAACTCTCTTCGCCCTTTTCGACATCCTGAGACTCAGCCTTGCAGCCCACGGCGGCCGATCAAACGCGGATATTCACCCACAACCAGAAAACCGTCACCGCCTAACTTCAAGTGCTTGCTCGACTACGGACCTTCCTTCCCCATTCCCCGGGTCTGTCAATTCCCACCGTCGACCAGCCGACTTGGCTTTTGCTCGTTGTCGTCACGTCTCCACGAATCTTCACCAAGTCTTGATCCACCCTCAAACGCCCGGTCGCTCGACCATGCCAGCTTGACAATCGCGCGGTCCGAACTCTTGCGTCGCACATTCAGCCCTTTCCAGTCCCCTTCCTACCCTGGGACCCACATTCCGTTCCTCCCTCTCGTTCAACAACCGAATCTTCTTCCTTTACTCTTCGGCTTCGTCCCGTCTCAAGAATCGATCTTTTTCTCCTGGTCATCACCAAGAGAAACACTGTCGATTACTTCGCGGGCGAGTAACGACTTGTGTTAACGGCAGGTCCGGGTTGCGTTATCACACTCATTCACACGACAATCGGTCCCACGGCGACCATTGCACCATCAACCTTCTTCTTCTTCTTCTCCTTCTCGACTCGACTGCGTCGGGATTCATCCATACAACCTTGACAATCGTCACCCTCGCCAATTCGCCCACTCTTCAAAATGGGCTGCCTCACTCATCGCAAGAAGGTCATTGACCAACGCGCCGAGCAGAAATGGGACTACATCGTAGGTACACCTTGCAGTTTCAACATGCTCCTGGTTCTAACCTGTCTAGAACCTCAATGACTTCAAGTCTCGAGGATGCCTTACTCCGTTCGCGTACTTTTACCTCTGGCTCATGTTGATCATCTCCCTCGCCGTCTACGGCGTCGATATGTTCACTGCCATCAACCTCCTGGCTTTCGACCGCTGGTCCTCTGAAATCGACCCCGCCATCGACTTCAAGATCTCGAAATGGATCTTCTCCATTTCCATTATCGCCTCCTTCGTCAACCTCGCCTTCGAGCACTTCCGGGCGCACCGCGTTATGAAGCGAGGAAACGTAGCCGAATGCTACCTCGACACCATTGCCGTTCGCCTCGAGAGTATCCGATTCGGAAAGGGACAGGGTTGGAAGCGTTTCTTGGTCTTTGCCGAACTCACCAAGAGCAAGAAGGGAGCCGAGTACATTGCTCTGTTCACCTACTTCAGCTTTCAATGTAAGCCAATCCCTATTTCTCGTTGGGGTCTCTACTAAACTCATGCAGCCTGGATTCGTGTACTGGTCTGTTCCGGACCTCGTCAGGTCGTCAACGCATTGACTCTCAAGTCTGTCTACGACGCCAAGCTTGCCGTTCACGAAATCTCCGTCGAGGGCTCCCTGCTTGGTTTCTTTGATAAGATTAAGACCCTTGCCACGGAGGACTATCAGCAGGCTCTCATCCTGTCGGGTATGGTCTTCACCCTACTCATCTGGGTCTTCTCCGCTCTCTACCTCATCATGGCCGTCCTCTTCTACGTTTTCTTCCTCTTCCACTGGGTTCCCAAGGCCGACGGAGGTCTCTCAGGCTACTGTGAGCGCAAGGTCACCAAGGCGCTCATGAAGATTGTGACCGTCAAGGTCAACAAGGCGTTGGCGAGGCAGGAGGAAACCAAGAGAAGGTTAGAAATGAAGGCAGCCAAGAAGAATGGCGAAAAGTTGCCGCTGGAGCGACAGGCAACTCTGCCGACTCTGCCCAACGTTGGAGACCCAGACAAATTGGCCGAGATGCCCATGTTTGGCCGCAATGACACCTTTGCAACACTGCCCGCCTACGAGTCTCGTCCTGGAACCCCCAGCAGCATCGAACTCAACTCCATGGATCAAAAACGCCCGCTGCCGTCGAGAATGGGTACCACCACATCCACTGCCAGCTACTCGTCACGCGCACCTCTTGTTGGCGGCGCTGCGGACTTTGGCTATCAGCGCTCAGCTTCACCGGCTCCTTCTCTGCCACCCATGGACTTGAACAACTACCCGCCTCAGCGCCCTGGTACTTCCAACTCCCAGAGGAGCTTCCGGCCTCAGATCTCTCACGTGCAAACCAACTCGCAGAGTTCTCTCCGTGGTGGTTTCTCAGAGAGCCCCTCCACATACTCTCCTGACACGATGCCTGCCTTCCCTCCGCCTATGAGGACCAACACTGGCCGATCGGTAGAAAGCTTCAGATCGCAAAGACAAAACACCTACCAGAGTGACCGTGCCACACCGGCGCCCAGAGGCACCTACGACGACTACTCGAACCAGTCCACTGGACGGGCAAGTCCGGCGCCCTCAGCATACTCGGGCCGCGCTCCTGCACCTGTGCCCCGTGGCCCCGGCCCGCTCAACAATACCCCGTACCAAGCATACCAGCCGTTCAACCCGCAACGGAGCGCCACTGGCCCGGTTCTTCCACGAGGCCCGCCGAATGCTCCCATGCGGAACATGACGGCGCCGGTCCCTCCCCGCCCGCAGGACGACTACTTCAACCGTCCCGGCACATCACAGAGCCAGCGACCGAGCCCCCGCGGCCCGGGGTACGGCTACAACAACGATGTAGAATCCCAGAGGGACCCGCGGTACTAGGAATACCGCGCTCCTTTCTGGGGCTCATAGATTGCGTGTTTACAGGGCTATGCGGCTTCGTCCCGCTTTTCTTTTTTTCATAATGTCTTTATGATTCAAAAGGGGTGTCTACTTTTTGCGCTGGAATCAAAGCGCATCTTTCACGAAAGGCCTGTCTCGTCATTTCCTCTTCGCCTATATCTGAGCCTCTCACACTTTGCTTCCTTTGAGGATACAAAACAGTGTTGAGGGCGGGATGAAGTTGGCTACTCATCCGTCTTTTTACGACCATCCTTTCGATACCCCCCGAACTATTTCGCTTCATTCTCCGTTCGTCCATGTACTACTAGGAAACCAAGGGTCTACCGGCTACAGAAGTGCTCCAAGAGCCGCTAGAGTGGAAAACCATCACAATCCAATTGTACTTTTAGAAGCTGGAAAATAACAAAGTCTATTGATGACAATCCGATGTTCACACTTTGGGGATGTCAACTACACTTGACACTGTATCTACTAACGTCCCCGCGGCGCCAGGGCCCCTGGCAAGCTCGCAACGCCAATGCAGGCGATTAAAGTTTTGGACCCGTTTCCCCGACGTGATCGCCCCCGCCTGGTACATGAGTTTCGCCAGTGCCAAGTTATCTGCACCAGCTGCCAGCCTACGTCAAGCTGTCAGCTTTGGAATCCTCTTGGCTGATCACGACATGCGCCCTTTGGTGCTTGATTTGTCACCCGGAGATGTCAATTTCATCCTCCATAGCTTACAGATATTCAATGAAAAAAAATAATCCCACGGTAGTAGTGATGATTTCAAATGATGAGATATTTCTCTACCCTTCTCACAATCCTCACAGTTGAATGAAAAGCGTCGTGATCACCCGGGACTAACACCAATACACACCTCATATGAACAATACCCTCCTCCTAACAACCCTCCTTACCTCACAAGTCCTCACTCCCTCAACCCTCTTCCTATCCAACTCACAACAAAACACCAAAATGCCAGGAAGAACAATACCCTTCCATCAAGGCGAACTCGCTCTCCACGACCTCCTCAAAGTCCCCCGCCACCGCGGCAACCCCACCGCCGCAGGCCTCCCCCCTTCCTACGGCACCCGCATTGCCGCCGCTCCGCTCCTGGCCCTCGGCACCCTCGACGCCGAAAGCCGGCCCTGGACGACATTATGGGGCGGTGAGGCCGGGAACGTGGCTAGGCCGATTGCGGAGGATGTACTTGGTGTCAGGAGCCTGGTTGACGTTGTTGATGATCCGGTTTTCAGGGCTCTTTGGGGGGATGAAGGTGGGCAGCAGTCGCAGGAAGTCATTCAGCCTGGACAGGGCCCGGATGGAGGGAAGCTCGTCTCTGGGCTGGCTATCGACCTTACGACGCGGGATCGTGTCAAGTTTGGGGGGAGGATGGTGGCCGGGGCTGTTACTACCAAGAACGGAGACCGGAGCACATCCTCCCCCTCCTCATCGAACTCGGCGTCCTCGGAAGTTCAGATCGCGGTACACGTCGAAGAGAGTTTGGGAAACTGCCCCAAGTACCTCAACAAAAAGGACGTCATCCCGCGGGCGTCGATCGGCAAGGGCAGAGTGGAGCGGGAGTTGCCGCTGTCTGAGGAGGCTTTGGAGGTTGTGCGCGAGGCGGATATGTTTTTCCTTACGAGTGGGCACGAGTACGGCAGTGGTGGGAGCGGCAGTAGTGGTAGCAGTATGGATACGAACCACCGGGGAGGGTCGAGGGGGTTTGTGAGGGTTGCGAGGAACGATGTGGATGGTGTTGAGATTGTGTATCCCGAATGTGAGTTTACTGCCGTCTTTGAGTCATTTGGGGTGGTCACATCCGGGTCGAGATGGGGAAAAGGCTAACCATGTGGCTCCTTTTGGGGTGGTGGTTTACAGTTTCCGGTAATCGGTTATATCAGACGCTGGGGAACCTTAAACTGAACCCCTTGGTTGGGATCGCGATACCGGACTTTGAGACGTCTGGCGTCCTTTACGTGAGTATTACTTCGGCCCTGTCTCAACTCACTTTGGAAGACGAAGGCTAATAAGCATGTGCTGAAAAGCTCACGGGATCGGCATCGATACTCGTCGGAGAAGAAGCAGCAGCCTACCTCCCGCGCACGAAACTCGCCGTCAAAATCACCGTCTCGGCCGCGGTATTCGTGCAGTCCGGCTTACCCTTCTCCGGCACCCCGCAAGAGCCGTCGCCGTATAACCCGCCTGTCCGACCGCTCTTCTCCGAGCAGCAGCATGCTTTAAGCTCGTCTGGGGAGGGTGCCAGGACAGCCACCCTCCTGCGCCGCGAGATCATCACGCCGACGATTGGGCGGTTCGTCTTTCGCTTGGAGCCGGCGGCGCAGTGGGAGGCGGGACAGTATGTTACGCTTGATTTTGCGGAGGAGCTGGACGTGGGCTGGAGTCATATGCGCGACGACGAGCCGCAGAGTCTGAATGATGATTATGTGAGGACTTTTACCGTTTCGAGTTCCCCTGGCGGTAGTGGTGGGAAGGAGGTTGAGATTACGGCGAGGAGGAAGGGACCGGTTACGAATTTGTTGTGGAGGTGGAATTTGAGGGTTCCGTTGGAGGTTCCTGTGCTTGGGTTTGGGGGTGAAGAGGCGTTTAGGATGGGTAAGGGGAAGAAAGGTAGCGATGGTGATGATGTCGAAGAAGTGTTTGTTGCTGCTGGGGTTGGGATCACGCCTTTGATTGCGCAGGCTGGTGGTGTTTTGGGGGCGAGGGTGAGGATGAAGGTGTTGTGGACTGTGCGAGGGAAGGATGTCAAGTTGGTTAGGGATGTTGTTGGGAGGATTCCTGGGTTGGGTGGTGTGTTGAGGGTGTTTGTGACGGGTGAGGTTGGCGAGGCGGAGGAGGCTGTGATTCGGGAGATTGAGGAGTTTAGGGCCGTTGTTGAGAGGAGGAGAATCGGGCCTAGTGATGTGAAGGATGGGGAGATCAAAAGGAGATACTTTTTGTGCACTGGGCCGGAGATGCTCAAGGTCATGAATGGGTGGTTGAAAGGTGAGGATGTGGCGTTTGAAGACTTTGCTTTTTGAATAGCTGGTGGAGGATATATCCATAATCTACACAATGAAGTCGTCGAGCTGTCTGGCGGAAGGCCCCAATTCGGCTATCGAACCAGGTCATTAAAACTCTGTCCAGAGATTAGACATGGGAATGCTATACAAGTAGAACATTAGAGACAAAACGAGCGATCTTGGTAGAGCCAGCGGACTGTGGAGGGCGAGAACTGTAAGTCTTCGTCTAATTGTCTGTATCTTGCTACCTAGTATACGTGATTCCTGGTGATCGAATGTATACCTACTTCTGTACCCATAGTATACAGCTTGACTGTCTAGAGCATTTCAAAGCCAATGCTCATGCGGTGGTATTATTCAGGGAATGATCCTGATAATTGGTACAAGTATTTACACCATAAAGATGGAGTTCCTAGGTATCATGGTAGACACTCATGAAGACCCAGGTATCCAAGAAAGAAGCTCTTGAATGTCTGCTTGCCATACTATAGGTAGTGTAGGCTCGAACCAATCTGGAAGAGCGGAGTCAAGACAACTACCGGCAGCACAAGGTCCAGTTGAGACATTGAATCTGGGAGAATTTCTCGCTAATTTGATTTGTAAGGGGCATGATCACCCAATCAGAGTTCTGGGACTGGCTGAGCAAGATTGAAGAATTAATTAACTTGAAAGGCGTAAAGGCAACGTCAAGTTGTATCATTGCTGAAAAGGAAAGAACAGCGGAAGTGTAAGCGAGAAACCGCACCTGCTCAAATCGACACCCACATTGTCGTGGACTATCAGGCGTCTGCAGCTGGCTACAGCTGGCACGTCCACTTCCCATCGCCGCGATCCTCAACCACAAGCGACGATGCCACACGATTTTCCCGATTGCCGCCAAACCCCAGAGTTCTGGAACACCATTCTGCCGCCCGATCGGTTTACGCTGAGATCATCGCGTCTCTGTCTGCGATTGAGCGACACCCGCGACAGACACCACGTCGAGCTGTCTCTGAGTATTTGAATTCGAGACGGAGCGAGACGAAGGCTCGAGCTTGATTGTCCCAGTTGAGCCTCAGAGTTGAGAACCAAGAGGCCACCACGATGAGATTCAGCGAGGCGAGGAGTGCTATCGAGATGGTCGTTACCCAACATCAAACTGTCAACTGAGGCACAGCCGACGTCTACACTATGGATACGCTAGGTGCATATGCTGCCCCGCCGTCAGGCTCTCACCGGTGAATTGAACCTGCAGCTTGGCTCATGCTCAGCTCGGCAGTGGGGATTCCCTGAGGGCACGGCGACTCAGATCGAAGACATGGCTGGACCACTGAAAACGATCAGACCCAGCTGCCTGCCAGCCTGCTCGAATGGGGAATCTCGATCGGTAGTGAGAACTTGGGATTGAGGGCATCGTCGGGTCGACCGATGCTCGCAAAACCCCAATGCGTGGAAGATGCCAGAGGATACCTTGTCCGACTCTCGCGTAATATACAAACATTCCGCCATGATCCGGATCCGTTGTGTGCTCGTGCGGAATCACCTTTCGCTCTCGCCATTGTTTCCGTCATACCCCCTGTCTCTCGGCCGATTCCTTCTGCTGGATCGATCAAGGGGCATTCAAAGATCTGGCCTGGACTCGTTGCGCGAAGCGAGACGGGTTGCTCTCAATGGCCAACCAAAGGCTCGCGGCAAGTTCCCGGAATACGGATGTTGGGGGGATAAGTTCGACAGAAAAAATGAGAGATCTCGATGGTGCTACTTGGCCGAGCACAGACTCGGACGGCGCCCTTGTCAACCTACACCCAATTCTTTCAGGGCAGCAACAGATATGGATGCAAAGGACCAAATCCAGTCTACCTCATTGCACCAGCCAGCCGAGCGCGCTTTCGCCCTATAGGCTATAGGTGTCTTCTTCCACGGCCCCTGAGACGCCGTGTGTGTGGTCACTGTGGTGTAAATGAGCACCCGACTCATTGAACTTGGCGGTTCCTAGGCAGATGACGGTGGAATGGAACCACAACCACATCTCGATGCCAATGTTGAGGCCTGCCACCCCAAAGCCCATGTCAGAATTCGATGGCGACCAGGGGATTCTGAACGACGTTTCTCCAGAAAGAAAAAAGCCCGATTCCGATGCTGGTGGCCGGACTGCCACACCACCAAGGTCCACGGCCAACATGGGCAAAACATGCCACAAGTGAGCTAAATGCACATCCAGGCGGGTCGAAATGGGTGCAGGGGCCCATGCCAGTGGAATCGAGATTGTGGGAAACCCGTTGCGGCGATCGCTGTGATCGCTGGCCCAAACGCAAATCTGAGCATCGGATTCTGCTCCGACTCATCACCCCTGGCTCGCACACGCCCATCGGCCATCGCCCTGCGCGCCCATGCAGTTCGTCACCGATTGTCCACACGAAGCGGCACTTGGCCGGAAGCAGCAATGCCATCGATCAAAGATAGCGACCCAAACCTGTCTGAGGGCTTGCGCTGACAACGGCTTAACATTGGGCACGCCTCTTTGGGTCCCAGGTGTATGGTAGATGGCACAGCTGCGCGTGTTGTTCTCTACTGCCGGTTGTTAGGCTCCTGGTACGAACCCCGCCGCACCGCCGCTGCCGTCCAAACATGACGAGGTGACGCTCGTAGCCATCATTCCTCACCCTCCTCACCCCGCGCGAAGACGGCTCTCCGTGTAGCGCATACTCTGTCTGCACAATATTCTGCACCTGGTCAAGCGAGCACCCCCCTGGCAAGCAACGAAGTGGGAGGGAGTTCTGCGAACCGAGGACATGGGCCCGATCTGTTGGCAGTGGTCGTTGGTCCTTCAGCCATCTGTCGTTGATGTAATGGCCCATCTGACGACCAAAATGCTCACCAGGATTGGATGCTTAACGCCTGCTCTATTACGAACAACTCGGAGCAAATACCGTTTATTCTGCTCTCCCAAAGCTCAAAGAAATCCTTGTCGAGTTTACCTCACCAAGCTCACCTGAGCAAGCAAACGCCGAAGACTCCAAAGAGACACCAGACCCTTAACTTTGCGGGAGGCCGTCCCAGGTCTAAACCCACACCCTCCCCACACTACTGCTCCCGATCACTGTGTTCCACGCATCGACTCGCGATCAGTCCTGCAACATCAACGATCGCTCCGCTTGCTGGTGGACAACGGTATCTCCAACCCGCCCCTACCGTTCTGCCACCAAATTTACCCAAAGTGTACTCTGTACGTTTGCCTAATAACGTCGGCTGCACCGCCCGACGCACCTTTCAGCGAACAACCTACCGTTCTTCGATATCTTGGCTTGATGACCTTACATCCTTCCACAACGACTTGTCACTTTTCCCTGACTCTGTCATCCAACGATTTTCACTTGTTATAGCATCCATCTATCAAGCAGCAGCCCTTATAGTCCGCGATCGACTTTTCTTGCCAGCACATCCAGACATACGCATAATGCAAAGCGCCTAACCGCCTTACTCTGTACCATATCACCAACCACCAACCCTGCCTTCTCGCTGCTCGAACCGGCCAAACCCCCCGGTCACACGTCCCGCTCCCTCATAGTGACCCGTCACATCGTCGCTTTATAATAACATTCAGGCTCTGCCAACCTTCACAATGTCGACGCAGGAGTTCCAGTACCCGGCCTCATATCTTCAACCGCAAAAGTCAGAACGCATTCTATCATTTCGGTCACAAAACCAAATGTCGCCAACTATGAATCCGTGGGAGTCCTGCGCGTTGCAGGTACGTTGTTGACTCTAAACCCAGTCTTGATTGTTCTGGTACTGACATCCCTCCTAGTACCAATTCTCCGAGGGGACTGAGCAAGCTGCGCAAGGAAAGCCTGGTGCTTGGCGACAACCGCAAGCCGCTGCCGATCCCGTCATGTACCCTGGACTTTACTGCCCCAGCGGATTCGACATGATGAGCATTCTCGTAGGTGCTTTACGTTGACAGCAATGGTTATCGCAACTAACAAAACGTCAGCTCCGCGTCGCTGGAAGGCCCAACCCCAAGGTTGAACTCGGTGCGATTGACTGCTCTGTCGCTCTGCTCCTCTGTGACCTCGAGCAACCCGATTGCCCGATCGTCTACGCCTCCGAACACTTTAGCATTCTCACCGGGTACAAGAATAGCGAAATTCTTGGCAAGAACTGCCGCTTCCTTCAGGCACCCGGCGGGAAGGTCAGCAAGAAGTCTGCCCGGAAGCACATTCCCAAGGAAACCGTCAAGAGCATGCGCAAGGCTGTCGAGGCCAACGACGAATTCCAGACCGATGTCCTCAACTTCAGGAAAGACGGCACTTCCTTCGTCAACCTCCTCACGATGATCCCTGTTCGCTGGGACTCTCAGCATTTCCGATACTCAGTCGGCTTCCAGGTCGCACGCGAGGACTGATTCCTGCAATATGCAAACACAGACGTCTGGTTCCATTTTTCGTCAGCGGTACCTGTTAAACTTTTGGCCGCGAAGGCAACGAAACGTTTTCTTTACAAAGGCAACAACAATGTCACGACTTCATTACGAGCGAGGCATCTGCTATTAGGCATTTACGATACCCACATTACACGCATGCGAGTTAGAGCCCACGCATCTCGGAAACGATACGACGTTTTTTTTTTTTTTCCATCCTTGATTTCAATACTGGGTGTTTCCGCGGAGTCTTTCTTTAGGGCACGAGCAACGAAGAAAAAGCGAATTACGATTGCATGGAGATCTGGAGTCACTTTTAGGTGCATCAAGACATTTATTACTATCCGCCTCATTGGAGTCGATGGATGGCAGGGGAAAGCCAATTGAGAAAAGAACCAGCTTCAAAGCATTTGGGATGGCGTATTATCAACAGTCGGCACTGGCCTTGACTGCTAGGAGGGCTTCTTGGGAATTTTCTATCATGTCCGCAACATGATATTTTGATCATGATGAAATGTTAAAGCATAGCAGACGGCCCAAGGCCCTCGGCGAATTGAGTAACAGGCGTTGCATTTGGGAACACGAATCGGGCACTTCTTGTTGATGATGATTGTTGCTACCCTGACACCGCATATATGACCACCGCATAGAATCAATGTCTGATAATCAGGGCTGAACGGAGGGCGATTTGAAAAAGCCTGGGAGGAAGCTCGGGAGGTTACTCGATGGAGCCCCTCACCTTCAACCATCATTGTCGTCATCAAAGACCGGTGAGACACCTGCACATGTTGCTGAACCCAAACCCAAGCTAAAGCTAGAAAAGGTCGACAGCTCGTGGCAGGGCAAGCTCAACCCACCAGGTCTAACCAAACCTCTCTCCGAGCATGCAGTGCAACCGCAAACTCGTGTTTTCACCTCCCTCGTTGCTTTTTCCGGGTGAGTTCGAGGCTAATGTACAAAGCAAACGCCTCATCCGCCTAGTCCGAATTCAAACGTAGAAGAGATGCAGACAAGAAAGACGGCAGGTCCAATAGGTGTGCTGTCTTACCTAAGCTTACGGCTAAACCTCCCCCCTCCCTCCTCGACGGTGCACCGGACGTCCACTTGGGGAGATTATCAGTACTATCAGATGAATGTCACGGATTGATACTCGGAAGTTCAGTGAGGTCATATTATATCATTTTATTCTCACGTAGCCCGGTCCTCGTTATTCTTCTCATCCCCAACGGCAACTTCGTTAGAATCCCAAGAAAAGGGCAGCAATTTACCACCCCCCAACATACCACCACGAACGTATACTCCTATACAGGGAAAGTAAGGCCGCACGCAGCCTCTCTCATTTTCAAGGATGCCTCTCCGTGGACCCGTGCCAGTGAAGCTCTACACAAAGGAGAACAGCGAGTGCCTCAAGCTGGGACCCATGACGATTTACATCTTTGAAGACGGGAGTAACACGGATAACCGCGTCGGGTGTATGACGCTGGAGCTGCCGCCTGCGACGTCCGGGCCGCCGATGCATTGGCATCGGTTCCACGACGAGTGCTTCTTTGTGACCAAGGGTGAGTTTTTTCATTCCCCCGCCTCGCATTCCATTGCCGTATTTCTTAAAACCAAATCGCTGTTGGGGGGTTCTCCCATTGATGTATTTGAATCGAACGATTGTTCATGAACGGAGGATTTCTTGCCCCTATTGACATTTGCTCGCGTTGGTGGGATGTAGGTACGATCCGGTTTTCAACGCCCGAGGGCAACGTGGATGCCGAGGAGGGCCAGTTGATGGTCGTGCCGCCGAGGGCGATTCACACGTTTTCGAACCCGTCCGAGACGGATCCTGCGGAGTTCTTCATGACGTCTACTCCAGGTATGTACTTCTAAGTTGACGCCCTTCATGAATGTCATTGTGGGAGGTGGCTGATGTGGAATACTTAGGATATTATATGGATTGTAAGTCCCGGAAAGCCAGAATCGCGGGAAACTCGTGATGGGTGATATGTTGAAGTAGAAAGCTGACGGTTGACGGCAGACTTCCGTATGATGGCCAAGGGCGTAAACGAGGGTAAGAAGTTATCCCGCGACGAGACGCAGCATCTCATGGCGCTGTTTGGAACGTTCCCGCCGGATGTGGAGTCGGAGCCGTGAAGGAGTATGAACGTGAGGGTTCTTAGTAGGGGAAGGCTGTGACATTGACGAGATTTGGGACTTGAATGGGATGTAACTCTGATTAAGATATGAATGTTCACGCCTTCAGCCGGAGGGATCTGCGTCTCCCCGTGTCCTCCACCGTCGTCTTCTCTACTGCCTCTTCCTTCTTAACGGATGTCGTCTTGGCCTTGGCTGATGGGGCCTTGGGCTTCCCCGCTGCAGCCTGTTTTGAGGCTCGTTGCTTCTTGCTTGGTGCCGGTGCTTCGGCGGCGGGCGGCTCGGGAGTTTCTTCCTTCTTCACCTTTGCCTTTGCTGAACCCTTGGCGCCTCTTGCTCTCTTACTGGGCTTCTCCTCCTCGTCGCTCTCGTTCGCTTTCGCCGGCCTCTTCTTCTTGGCGACGGCCTTGGGTTTCTTGCCATCATCCTCGTCCTCCGCCACGGGCTCCTCCTTGGCCGACGGCACAACCTGTCCAGTCTTCTTCTGCCTCCCAGGAGCATAGCAACTCGTCCGCCCTCCCACAGTTATAAAAGCAAGCTTCTCTCCGTTGGGCAGCTCCGATGCGGCATCTTTACTCCCCTTGCCCCAGCGGTAATTGAACAACCAATCGTCTGGAAACGCATCCGAGTCGCCCAGTTTATCGACGGCCGTCTGACACACATACCGCACGGCCTCATACAACCTCTTCATCTCCCCTTCGTCAAAGGTATCGCAGTACTGCTCAGGGTGCAGTCGGGACTGGTATAGCACCTCGTCGGCGACCCAGTTGCCGATGCCGCTGATGTGGCTCTGGTCCAGGAGGAGGGCCTTGACGGGGACGTGGCGGGACTGCATCTTTTGCCGGAGGTAGGTTTCTGTGAAGACGTCGACGTCGACGACGGGGTCGGGTCCGTTTTCTTTGAGGGGCGAGTGGGACCTGATGTCTGCGCCGGGGCAGTCTACGAGCCGGATGCGGCCGAAGCGGCGGGGGTCTGTGAAGGCTGCCGAGACTTTGGGTGTGCCTTCGGTCTCGATGTTGAATTTCCAGTATTTGGGGGGCCAGATATCTGCCTCGCCTTCCTTCATCTTTTTGTAGTAGTTTGTATAAGCCGTCTTGTCGCCTTTGATATGGATCCATCCTAGGTGGTGTCAGTTTTGATACAGGGAGGGTGCTTGGGGCGAGGTTGACTTCATTTACCTGTCATGCCCAGGTGCATCACCGCATGAGGGGCCTTGTCGAATGTGATCCTGAAATGAAATGAGTGTCTGTCAAGACCATCCGTTCGATTGATGGAGCGGACATACCAGAAATACTTTCCTTGACTTCCAACAGAAACGACCTTCCTCCCCTTCACAGCCTTCTCAAACGCTGGACCGCTGGTGCCGACTTTGCCAAAGACATTGGCATCGTCAGGGGCGGAGACCTTGGCGATCTTCTTGCCTACAAGATGAAGGCGCAAGAAGTGCACGCACCGCGCAACTAGGAGAACATGAGCAAACCTGCCTTTCTCACTTAACGGTGTTAGTCTTACCTTCAGCAATTTCAGGCATTTTCACACTTTTTCTCTGAATTCTCTAGTGCCCAGTCTAAGAAGGAGTACGAAGCAGTTGACCGTCCTTGTCTCCCGGCGTTTACAACGACTTGCACTGCACACTGCGTCATGGATCCGCAGACGCGTCGAGCTCTCACCTCCCCTGGGCCGGCCATCCGCGTCGACCGTTCACGACAGCACGTGACTGTGCACGTGAAGAGCCGACAGCTACACCTCGAGTGGGTCGTGGCCGACCGCCAGCTTCGCACCCCACTCGCGGCTCAAAATTTCCAGCACCTTTAAAACTCTTCCCTCGCAGAGCAACCAACCTCACGATCCTTTCTTCCCACACTGCAACACGCAGCAAAATCGGCTGCGTAGCCTCGCATGATCTGGTAAGTTTGCGCTCGCGCTTGTTTCCTACTTTTTACCTTCACAACAACACACCCATCCTTGGTGATGACACGCAAACACCGCAAACTAGAGTCTTTGACCTAAATGGAATGAAACCTCTGTTTTACACGTCAGTCTGATAGGACACGACAATGTCGCATTTGTTTCCTGGATCTTCGCGCTTCGCTTGAGCAAGTCGCTAACCAAACAAATCAGGCTTTTGCAGATTGATTCTATCTGACGCCGGCATCATCGGGCTATGTGGCTGCCTCGAAATGGCTTGACAAAAGGTACGGTACACTTCTTTTTCTTTCTTGCTCACCTTCCCACCCGAGATCCTGATGATTAGTTTTTTTGTGCTTTGCACAGTTGGAATTACCGGCTGAACACTCTTGTTGAAAACAACTGGCTGTTTCTGATTGATCTCACTACCCATCTTTCCATTTATGCCTTCGGTTTTACCAGGCTCAATTGCTAACATGGAAATCAGTCATCTCAGATCTTACCGACAAGGTACATACCAACCACTTCCTCTCCCGCCCTCCCATCATTACATGATGAAGCGGCACTGGGCTCCGAGAGTACCCATATGGGGCTCGGCCATGAGCAGACAAGCCACTTTGCGGCAGGCCTAGAAAACCTCGCCCACTGATTTCGATCGGAACACTCAACTTGTCGGGATACACCTTAGTCTTCAGGTGGCTGACCCGTCTACAACAGTGTCGATATGGATCTTGCTATGCTATACACTTTCGCGATCTGTTCTGCTAGTTCATTGCAGGCGCACCAATTCCTTCTGCTTCCAACCATGGTAGGTCCTACATTTTTCTTTGCTTACCCCTCATGCCTTCCTGATGAGCAACTTAGATGACGAGTCTGATTTGGATTTTCCAATGCGGATACAAACTTTTTATACCATTCATGCAACGACTGAATTGGCTTCATTACACCAAGTTTTGACTGATGAGCATGAACATCGCTGACCGTCTCTAAGATCACAGTTACACACTTTGGCATGGCCTCACCGGATGACCAGTATGCATCATCACATGGCTCAAGTGGTAAGCTTTTTTCCTCTTCTCACCCATACCTCCAGCCACCCACGGCTCCGTTCTCCTGATGAACGATAAACCAAAGACAAGCATATGTCAGAGCCTAACGGCGAAGCTGAGACACGTTGACTACCAGTCATTCTGATCGAACACTTCACATTTGCACTCTTCATTGGAAACAATTGTGGACGTACAGGAGGCTAACATCCAAACTTTAGATCCATGTGGTGTACACACTCCCGTGCCTCTGTCACGTCGGCGCTCTTGCATTAAATGGTATGCTCTTCAATCTCTCGTCTTTATCCCCTCAACCCCTCCCGCGTCTACGTGATGATCATAACATATCACGACGGTCTCCTGAGCCATATGCTTTGATGATACTGCCTTTGACAAGGCCCCTTACTGATTTTTGACGCTTCACACACTGTTTTGTTGTCGAGTCGTGTACGTTTGCAAACGGTGGCTAACTGAAGTCGTCAGATTTTCTATGATTATTTCTTCATCAATGATGCAAGCCAAGGTAGGTCTATGCCGTGCATGTCTATATACGTACTTCAATATAAGATACCAATGACTCTTCACTTTTACTGTACCCTTGCCTCCTGTGATGCGGCTTGCTTGATTGTGTAAATCACACGTAGTAAGGAGCTTTGGGACACACTTGGCCCTTCTGGCTTCATTTGAAACTTGCATTTCCATAACACCGTCCTGCCTTTCTCAAGTCTACCGGGTCCTATCGGGTGCTTCTCCAGCGGACCAAGTCCCTGGACCTTGTCGCACCGGTGTGGGTTGCCACAGCCAGCAAACAATCGGCCATGTACAGATATTGCGTCCACAAACTTTAGTT
This sequence comes from Colletotrichum godetiae, assembly GCF_030913485.1. Classification (NCBI taxonomy): domain Eukaryota; kingdom Fungi; phylum Ascomycota; class Sordariomycetes; order Glomerellales; family Glomerellaceae; genus Colletotrichum; species Colletotrichum godetiae. The sequence goes on along the minus strand of NW_026851257.1, from coordinate 909,324 downwards.
CCATCGGTTCCTTGACTTCGTCAAGACGCGAAAATACAACATCATCATCGATGTCAAGAATATACGTACGCTGCTCTGTGTTAAGCTATCATTAAGGGGTATCATTAAGTCTTTAACCAACACAAATCAAAAACACATCCAGCACATCTCTGTAGTGCCTCTCCTTTTTTTCGTCCCTCCATGTTTCCTTCACATCCAAAATGCCCAGAAACGCCAACCCAACCCAGATGGTTCTCAAGAACGTCACATGCTCCCTAGTGCCTAATCACATATGCACCTACAATGCTCCAAAGCTCTATGATGACTTTTGATCAACCACTCCCCATCACTCCGAGCAGGAACACGCCAATCGAGAGTGTAACCGAAACCACAAGAGGCATCCCTGGTGCGTGTGTTGCTACACTGCCACTCGTTGGCGTCGACGTCGCCGTGAACAAACCCGTAAGCACGGTCGACGAAGTGGACGCGGCAGGCTGCGTAGAAGTCGGAGCCTCGGTGGCCAGAGGCCAGTCGCTTGAGGCACTGTACAGCACACCATTGATGACCGTCCCTTCGCCGCGCTGGAGCATGCTGACCTGCTCGTCGCTGCATGACGCTTGCATGTAGCGCAGCCAGCAGGTGGCTGCAGGCGAGTCGGGCAGCTTGTCCGTATGCGTGGCGTGGGCATCGCCAGAGGTATTATAGTTCGCCAGGTTCACCTGGTCTCCCGTCGAGATGGAAGTGCCCATGATGACGCGCGCAAAGACCTGGAACGCGGTTTCTGGCTGATAGGCTGGCACCGAGTGGCCGGCCTGGTAGATGCGGCTGAAAGAGAGGTTCCCAAACTGCCTCACGACACCGCCAATGTACGAATCGTTGACAATGATAGGCGCGTAGCCCGCAGCGCTGAAGTTGCGTCCGTATACGGTGCTAGCTTGCCAAGCGAGAGTCGTCGATGCCGCTTCCCCGCCCAACCAATTGCAGATGTAATCACGATCGCCGTAGATCAGAGCGACGCGGATGCCGCGCTGCAAAAGACCGGCCAATTTCGGGATCAAGGGTCCTCGCATGTAGTCACCCGTGCCAGAAAAGGCGGACAAGACAGCCTGGCTCGTCATCGTAAAGTTGACGACGGAGCCGATGGACTGCTGGAAGCCCGCGGTGTTGACATACTCGAGATAGGTGTTGGGCGGAAATGAGTCTGGGTTCTTGCGTGCAATGTCGTACCAGCTGCGGCCGGACTCGGAGTACGGTGTGACAACGTTGTCAGTGCAGGTCTGATACGCCCTGGAACACAGGGTGTTTACTGTGTCCACCCCGCCGGTATTGTTGGCGTCGTAGACGGATTCGGCGGTGCGACATTGTTTGATCAAGTCGAGGCAGCCGCCCGAGGTGTACAAACTGCCGTTGGCCAGGCTTGCGCGGACATCATTCATCGCTTTGAAGCCGTACGTGTTGTTGGTGGCCATGGCGGGGTAGAACTCCGCCTGGACCTGATCATCGATGCAGCCGTTGACAATGCCTAGCGACGTGAGGTGAACTTCGAGCGTGTTGTTGGCAGACAGAGTCCCGTTCTGTCGTCTCTCGTTTTGCTTCTCCCACACATCGGAGAACACAGGCCCGTATTTTCCGCCATAACTTTCGGCAAAGAGGTTGATGCCTAGAGAGCTATTGTTCGGAGGGTTATACTGCGGAAAGGCGCCCAAGAAGCCCTGCAGCATGTGCCATATCGCATAAGCAGCCGTCTCGGTGGTGTTCGCAGTGTTGTTGGAGTTCAACGAGCTAAATGTGCCGTTTGAAAATGTTGCGGGTGACTGGCCATTGGGGACTGGCTGAGGCGGACTAGACTGGTTCGCGTTGAACAGGTCCATGGAGCCATTGGTAGCGATGTCGTACGAGAAGCCAACTTGGTTTGGCTGCGTGGTATTAGTATGTTGTCATCAAGTGCTTGGAGACGCAGCAGATGCCGGAAGCGTACCTGATCGATAAATAGCATGTTGGAAGCGCGGTCCCATCCCCATTCCCGAGCAACAGTGTCATACTGGTCCAGGCCCTTTTCAATGACCTCGCAAGGACCGACCTCAGTGAACAAGCCAAAGAGAGAGCTGACACCCGGGCCGCCGTTAAGCCAGATGGTCATGGCCTCTGTGGGTTCGCGGGCGCCGATGAACCAGAAGAACATGTTGGCCGGGTAAGGCCCGGGAACATTGACCCATCCTGTGTATTGCTGCTGGGTATCGTAGGCAGTCTTGCAGACACCCTTCGGGGTCTTGTAGCGAATGGTGATATTATTATCTACGGGCGAGGTGATTGTGGTGAGATTGACCGAGGTGGAGGGGAATTGAGCATTGGCGAAGGCGGAGAGCAGGCAGGCGACGGCGAGGACGGAGTGGAGGAGGCGCATGGTGAGATGTCCCGCATCGTGTCCTCGGCGCATACTCTCGCTCAGGGCGATGTCGTCGGAAGCAGGAACAATACGCAGGCGCCAATGTTTGTATCAAGTCGAGTAGAGTCGAGTCAGGTCGAGTCGAGAATGATAGCGACAGTGACGCAGCACGAGCGAGTGTGGTGTGGTATGGTGTTCGGAAATGGAATGTGCAAGTGCGACGGAAGTTGAGAGAGGAATGTTGGAGGTTTTGAAGGTTCTAGGTCGTCAGCTCCCCCGTCGGATAGCGGCTTGGCAGACGTGCCCCTGCATTTAGCGCCATTGTTTGGTGTCAACGGGCGCCCACAGGCCTTACGGGGCCCTGAACACCTGCCCCGCCCGCCCGTGGGTTACCTAATTTAACATCACCTCAACCGGGCGTCCAGGGCCTGATGCTCGACATGTACTCCGTAGGGAACCTGCCCGGGCAAGGTAGGGAACCTGGAACACGCGGCCCGCGGGGAGTTTTGCAGGCGGGATCGCCCAGTGGCCGGGGTCTGGGGCTGACAGAATACTTCGTAGCCTGCAGGTCACTGGACCAAGGTTCCTCCTGCACAACAAAGTCCCAACCACTTCCCCTCTTCCACCTCTTCATCTCAATGATCTGTAAGCAGTCAGCAAGGCATCACAAACAAACTACCAGGTGCAGCCTGTACGGTCTCTGGTGATGCCGTGTTACCCACAGTGGTTCAAATCTCGCTGTTGGCCTGTTCATCCCGTTTCATCGTACTAATGTTAAAGAGCTGACAGCGGAACAGCCTGATAGATGACGAACAGATGAACTCTGCTCAAGATGCGAAGGACCAAGTCAGAATGCTGTTTACTCAAATAGGGATGACTCGATGCATGATTGCTAGACATTCTTCCAGCCGAGCAAGCTCTCGAATCATAGAATCATCGCTCATGTGCCTCGAGGTCAGCAACCCGCATAAGCTCATGCAGGCAAGGTACTTTCATCCTTCGGCATTTCGTTGGCTTGTACGGAGTACTCGACTCGATTCGGGAAGCCTTGAGAGAGCCAGTGCTACTCAAATCCTCGACAAATCATAATCTGCTTTCGGCACTTCGCTCAGGAATTATTTTGCTGTCCCTCCATACAATTGAAGAACCAACAGACCTGACTATTCAGTTTTCTACTATTGTTCAATTCACGTCACAAGACCCCAATCAGGCTCTATGTGCTATGGGATATGTCTCCAACAAAAATAATATCGAGTCCCGAGTCACCGGCACTTGAAGACAATGGCTGCGAGGACGACAGGCACATGGAACGGCTTAGGACCAAAGAGGCATAGTTGGTGATTAGCCATCGCCAACGCCTTCCCAAAACTATGCGGCTGAAGGCCATCGGTCAGGGGTAGCTCCCAATGACTTTATTCACAGAGACACAATAGCTTCATTTCTCTCGCAATAGGACATTTACTTTCAAAGTCTACCAACAAGGCAGTTCTTGTTTGGTGTCATACCTCAGTTGTAGTGAGGTATCTTCTCATATTCTCTTATAGTCCAAAAGCTCTATAATACGCTTCTTCTCTCAGCGCAATGTCCGGCTACGACTCCGGTACAACACCCACAGACATCATCACCTACATCGGTGTTCCTCTAGCCGTTCTCGGTGTCCTCCCAATTCTTTACAACACTATTGCGACGCTCGCCGCGCGATCTCGCATCAGGCGCATGCTCCGTCATGCCCGCCTGACAGCCCTCACCCGCTCCGACGTTGTGAATCGCGTCATTGAGGTTGACCTCCCCCGCTACGCCGTCACGCCCTGGGACCGCTTTGATCACCGCGACGAGTACTGGTCTCTCGCCCGCCACCCTTCCTCCATCCCTGGTGGTACTTGGACCACCTTCAACTGGCGGACCAACACCATCGGTCTCAAGACGCAGAGGGTCGAGTACGCAGACCAGCTGCGGCAACCGCAGGTCGATGTAACTTTTGACGAGTTGATCAGCTACCTCCTGGATCTCGGCGCCGTTCCCGATGCTCATGGATGGAGGCTGCTCAGGAGCACCGGGCTATGGACTCCCGTCGGCTGTACCCTGATGCAGAGCCCCGATGGACAACATAAGGCCCTTACCATTGCGCCTCTGAACGACTCAGACGGCCATCTGTCGCTGTCTGTGAACTGGTCCTCGCACTGGACCACGAGAAGCCATGAGTCTCTGCCCCCGTACTGGGTGCGGCTCTTACCACTCCCCACTCCAGAAACCTCAGTCATCGAGCAGGATGACGAGAAGGGCGGCGACGACGTCAACGTAGAGCCAGAACCAAGCGGCGCAAGCATCAAGCAAAAGACGGCATCCCCATCATCCTCCGTCGCCAGCATATCCCGCGCCGCAAAATCTAACGCCCAAACCCCAATAGCCTGCAAAATCTCCTCCCACGGCCTCATAAGCGCCATCCCAGACCACCCAGACTTCCCGCCAACGAGCCTCTACATCGAACACGTCCGCATCCGACCGGACCACACGGCGGGAACGTGGTTCGCCAGCGCCGCCACGGCCTACGGGACCTCGAGCGCCACCATCCTGTGGAACTACCGCATCCCGGACGACATCCTCGCCTTTGCACGGGGTTCCTCTGTCCCCTGCGGCGTGCTCGAGGTCCTGGGCGTCGTCGACGGCTCGCAGACGCCCGAGTGGGCGAGCTCGCACAATGACACGCGGGATAATCTTGACGTTTTGCACCGGCGGATGCGGGATCAGATGAATGCCATCTCGGCTGAGCAGCAGATGAATCCGGTGCGGAGAGAGCAGGCTGTGAGGGAGAGGATGCGTAAGGAATCTGATCAGCACATGGACGATGGTAGGCTTTTCCCCCAATCAACTGGAAACAATCAACTGAACTTGACCTACATAGTCCGCGATAGAATGCGCCTCGACGCCCGCCGCCGCGAAACCCGCGCCCACGAAGCAATCCAATCCCCCAAATGGGATGCCGCCCTGGTGGCAACCCACACTCTCCCCTGGCTCCAGCAGCAAGGCTACCTATCAGCCCCGACTACCAGCGACATCATCACCCCGACCCTCCGCTCTGTCGCCGCGGGTCTCTTACACCGCATGCTCCTCGACGGCGCCTTCGCCTCATCTCTCTCCGCCGTCCTCGACGCGTGGAAGGCCTGGGCCGACAACGGCGGCATGCGCAAGTCGGACCTCGAGGCGCTGCGGGAGGGCCCCAAGGCGCTTGAGATATTTGCGCTCGCAAGCGTCTTGGTTGCTATGATTCGAAATGTCGGGGGCGCGGCGGAGGGGTCAGTGGGTGTTGATTTGCAGGAGTGTTTGAGGATGTGGCGGCAGGTGAGGTTGGGATGAGTGATGGATGATACACTTAGGGAGGGCATCTTATAGACCCGGTCATAAGGGGGAAAGGAAGGATACGAAAAGAAAAGAAGAAAGAAAAACGACACCAAAAAAAGAGTTCACCACCGGTGTGGCTACATCTCTTGGTGCTCATGCTGGGATTCGAACTCGGATACTCTTCGCTAAGCCTGTCGTCGAGTAGGCTGGTTGGCGTTATGAATTGATTGTTGGACCATAAACCACTCCACCACCCAGCCAGTTTGCCCTGACCCGTCGACCTAGACGGGCGCCGTCTGGCTGGTGACGGGAATGGAGTTGAGGGGGTGTATATGGGCTTTCGGCTGCAGTATATTCTTGTTGATGGGATGAATATGCGGATACACGTGATCGTGGTCCTTCACCGAGGGGTGCTGGTGATTGTATGGTACTAGTTTGAACTGTCACCTGGGTGATGGCCTCTTTCCTCTGTGAGTTACTGTATCCTACAGGCCCCTTAGACTAGGCGCAGATCGCCAGGTTACCTTGGTCGACGGAGGCATAATCAAGCCCTTTCGATATCCCTTGACCTCCGGTGTCAGGCAAGGTGATTATGTAAGAGGGCTTATGGAAGAGCAGTTCAGAGGATTGAGCAAAACGTCAAGCAGACTCAATTCTACCACAACTGGCGGAGCAATAATCGTGCTCTCGAATACTAACCATTGCATGCCTGCCCAGCCTACTTGCCAAACCCAGCCATTGTGTCCATTCTTCTTGCCCGTGTCCCAGAGGCTCGTAAGCCAACCGACGCAAACTCCAACGCTTAAAAACATAAATACCAATAATACCCCACCTCCTCCAATTACAATCGAGTAGTAAGTACCTCAGAGGCACATTGAAACCGAGCTCCTACAGCTCGTCATCCTGATCCGAATCAAACACAATAATTTCGTCGTCGTCACCGCCGTCATCACGCAGCAGACTCTCGGGCAGCATCTGGCTCTTGGACAGCAGCTGCGAGGAATCCATCTGGAACGTGCCCAGCGGCAGGTGAACGGGACTGTCGTCCTCATCCTCGTCGTCCATAAAGATGGGCAGGCTCGAATTGTTGTTCGAGCGCGTCGGCCGCCGCGGTGCAGCCCTAGACTTAACGGGCGACTGGGAGGGGCTCGACGTCTGGCTGACCGTCGTCGCCTGTGAGGGCCGCACCGCGCGCCGCGGCGTCGGGTTGGGCGGACGGCTAAGAGGTGTCGGGGGCAGAGCCGGCTTGGTAAAGTGGGGGAGCTCCGTACCGAACTTTCGGCCGCCGCGATTCTTGGTCGGGGTCTGGCTTGAGGGTACGAGCAGGTCGGCGTCGGAGGAGTGGTGCTGGGTGGAGTGCTCGATATCGCTTCTGAACTGCTCAAGGAGCTCTTGGGAGACCGTCTGCTCTTCCGACGGCCCTTTGGCTGCCGGCAGAGACTCCTTCCTGCCGGTCTCGGGTTCCGGTACGTCTTCCTCATCCTCTTCTTCATCGTTACCGATAACGCAACAGCGCAGGTTGGCCATCAACTGTCCGACGACGGCGGGCGGCACGTAGTTATACTTTTGCGGTGGTCCGTGAAGCCAATCCAGACCCATCATCTCCTGTAAAGGCATCGGATCGTTCAGCTGAAAGACCTTCTTTAAGTGGTACGCAAACTTGGATGTCTTATGCTGATTGAAATCCGCGTTGCCGATCCCATCCTCGTCAATCTCGCCAGGCGATCTAGCCTCGCTGATGCATGCCATGTACCGAAGTTCAGCAACAGGCTTCGTAATGTAAAGCCACATGCGGGTGACAGTGTGTGGGATTCTGTAGTTGCGAAACTCATGATTTTTCTCGCCAGCCACGATAGCGTCCATATGTTCGGGATGTATGGAAATAAATATATCGGTCCGATCACCCTGACGTCCCATGCCGTGAATGACACTGTAGGGCAGCCGCTGGCTCTCCAGTCCTTGGGTGTGAGGCGTCTTTGGTGTTTCTACAGGCGCCTTTCCCTTAGCCTTGGGAGTTTTCTGGCTCTGTATGGGTGTCGTCTGAGAGACGGACTCTTCGTTGGTCTCCCTACTCGCTGTCTGAAGAACGCTTGAGCCACTGGTGTGTGTAGGCTCTGGGGACGACGTGATGACCTCCACAGTCTCTCTGCGTGAATCCTCGCGTGCCAACTTGGCAAAAACAAATGGCTTTGATAAAACCACTGTCGCATCCTCTTCCTCTTCATCATCATCATCATCATCATCATCGTCCTCTCTGGCGGCAGGGGCGACATTCTCCTTATCAGAGTCGCCTTCCTCCGCAGGAGACGCTTCTTCGGAGGTCACATTCTCCTCTGAAGAGATGAGAATCTGGTCCATCTGAAATTGAGTGTCTTCGCCAACGGCCTCGTACCTCTCAGCTTCCTCGTCCAGGATTTCAAGACTATCGAATTCATCCTCGGAATCTGCAATTTCGACCAGAGGCGACCTCTGTGGTCTGCGAGGTGATGGGCTGACCTCACGTTCTCGCTCCTCTTCCTCGTCTTCTTCCATGGGAGCTAGACTGGCCGTAGGATGAGGCGTGATGAAACGGACATTCTTGGTGGGCTGCAATGGCATTTTGGTGGGCGATACAATTTGACTCGAGCTCTGGCTGCCAGTCGTCGCATAAGAATCCTGGACTGTGAGAGTTCGCGGGCGTTTGACGGATGTGTTAAGTTTCGGGATCGGTGACATTGTGTTTGTAGACTTGTCTTTCAAGGGAGACCTTTTGGGTGCCGGGCTGTACCTAGCCAGCATCGGGGTGAGAGGGCTACCTACAGACGATGGAATCTCGAAAATAACGCGTTTATTTGTTGGCGTCTGGGGAACGACGGAAGGTGTCCTGCTCGGCGGTTTGCTCGACTGCTTCTGGCCAGGCACTTGATTTTCCTTGTCGTTGGCGGAAGGAAGCACCGGCGGGTTCTTTTCCGCCTCGTCGTCCGAAGGCTGGAACTGCCATACGTCCTCGTCCTCCTCTTCTCCAGGTGATTTCTCGGATGATCTTCGCGACATCTGCGTCAACGTTTGGGTGTGAAAGGACGAGCTGGGCGTCGGTTCGTCTCCCATGGTCTTTCTCCTCCTCTTCCTAGGCTTAGGTTCTTCTTCGTCGTCGGACAGATCAAGGCGCACCGGCGATGAGCGCGTGGTCTCAAACATCTGGGTCAAGGTTTTTTGCTGGTGGTTGGCAATACGAGCGGTTGGTTTACGACTGCTATACGTTCGAACTTCGGTTCGTCGATGCGGGAACTTGGCCTGCTTGGCCGGCTTGCTAGACTTATAGACTCGATCGGGAGATGGGTCGGCGGGAACCCGGCCACTGGAGCGGGTTTGTGGTGGCATGTTGGATAATGGTGCAAACCGTCACCGCAAGGCGTGAGCTTGATCGCTTCCAGAGCGCGCAGATCGTTGATATGTGCAATTGTGTGAAACGTTGACAGGCAAGGTGTCAGCGCATTTGCTCGGAGAGTAGGCCTTGTTCAGTTCGAAGGGCGCGTCGCGTACTCGAGTGTGGGATTGATTTACGCGTGTAGTAGCGTGTGGGACGTGGTGACATCACATGCAACTAACGCGGCGGCGGGGAAATGCAATGGATGGTGCTTCCCTTTAAGTGAATAGTGTTATCTCAGGCCCTCTTTCCTATTGGTCTTTCACCCAAACCACTCAACCTACCCTCCCGATGTGCAATACACGAAGACATCCTACGAAGGTCAAGGCCTGTATGGTTCACAATCAAGCAAGCATTTCGATTATTTGAAAGGGGTTTATTACGCTACAGGTAATTCTGGTGTAGCAAGCCTCCTGCGCCCCTTGGATTCTCCTTCCATCGAAATTGGTTCTTGACGTTGATAATGTCAGCCTTGCGCTGGGTTGGACCCGCGACAGCAGCCTTGAGGTCTGATCAGAGTCAAGCTTGTAATTGTACCGCTGCATGGCGGCAGTGACAACCATCTTGATTTCTCGGAAGCCCACACATTGGCCGTTTCGATACTCTTAGGCAGTCTTTGAACCGAAGTAGTGGTGAAAGTCGAGGTGAAAGTAGTGGTGAGAGTAGTTGTTGAAATATGGAGTAGACAGTAGAATTGAAAGGCAGTATGGGCCGTGCAAACTGCGCTTCCACCTACTTCCACTTCGGAGGAATCGATGGGCTTCGCCAATTTGTTCTTTGGAGGCGTCCTTGGTGAGTACGACCTGGCGTAATAATGGTTCCTTCCCGCGGATTTTCAAGGGATGTCGAGAGCGCACTGGTCCCAACAGAAGTGCTGGGCTCTTCCTGCCGCAAAACCCTACAGCGTTGCGGTTTTTGGCCCATCTGATGTTGTTCCTGAGCCTGTGAGAGATGGCAGAGCATGCTTTGGGCCGGTAGGTCCTGTGTTATTTAGCGGATATGAATCTATTTCGTAGGGCCAATGTCATGTTGCAAAGTTCACGATCCCATGGGCATGACATCGACCCTTTGCTAGTCCTTGAGGACTCATCTCAGTAGTCTTCTCCGGAGTGGAGAAAGTATGGCGCCCGGTGGCTGTACGAGAAGCAGACCAAAGTCGTGTATGTGTGGGTTTGATGGCCGCTAAAAGAGCAGATTGTCCATCTAGAGCCTATTTCTGGTGATGTGTTGAAGAAGACGTCTCAACCTAGATTTGGGCTTCGTTGAAGCATCGTCTGAGGCGAGCAAGGCTGAAGAGGTTGAAGTGGCGCAGTTCTGGTGCTTGTAGTATCCCTCAATGAAGGCATAGATGTAGTCCTCGAGGGCAACATTGCAGAATGCAAGGTCGAGAGCATGGGCTTGGTAGAATTGCAACTTGGCCTCGTATCTTAGCTCCTCCAGCTTATGCGCAGACAAGAGCTGGAAAGTAGAAATGGTAAATACAGACATCTTGGCTGTAGTGTGGAGTGAAGCTTGAGGAGAGTAGTAGTTGATATGAAGAGCGTGATGTCTATGAGTATTCAAGTGAGAGGTGAAGAGCTGAGATGTTGAGTCTGAGATGAGTGACGAGGATGTAAAAATCAGAAACCAATAACGACTTTTCAGCAGACCAGCTGCCTTTATATGTTGCAGAAAAGGAATCACAATTAGTGTCAAGTACAACACGGTGTTGGCCTTAGATGTTGAGTTGATGGTTTGGGTGGCACTTAGCGAGGCTTCTCCGATACATACCACGGAACGAGCAAGATGCCCTCGCGGTTCAAGGTAACAAGCCATCAAAACTTCTGAAATTGACGTCCTTTATTTGCTCACTCATAGACAGTACCATGGCTCACTCTGTATTTACCTTGTTGAGTTGTATTCGAGATTGGCTATCCGGCACCTGGCGATGCTTCACTGTAATTCTGGAACACGCTTGATGCCTCTGGGGGCCCTAGCCACCAGTCTACAGCCAACCTCCACCTTACACATTAGGTAGAAGAGGGGAATACAGTCAGTACTGAGTCCACTCTGGTTGACCTTGATGGATAGTCAGTCTTAAGCCCGACATTGGATACCGTTGGGTCGAGGCTACTGATATGTATCTGGCGAGGCTTCTCCGGAACCATGGGACACATTGAGAACCCCGTACAATATCGGGAGGCGTTCTAGTCGTTGGCGCAGAGCCAGCAGGACGCTGTTCACCAGCATTTCAGTGCAGCCACGCAAGGTTCAAGGAAATAGTGGAACGCAGAATGGTTGTACAACAAAGAAGATTCTAGAGTCAGCTATATACACGTCAGAATCTTCTGATCTATTTCTTCGGCTCCTCCTTCTTCTCCTCTGGCTTCGGCGTAGGCAGCTTGAAGGTGTCGGGGCGTCTGTCCGTGCCAGGTCCAACTCCCTCCCAGGCACTTGAGCCACCCTCGAAGTTGCGGAAAGCCTGGGTAAGCTCAAGGGGCTCGGTGACGATGCGCTTCTTCTCCTCGTCGTATCTGACCTCGGTGTAGCCAGTGAGGGGGAAGTCCTTGCGCAGGGGGTGGCCCTCGAAACCGTAATCGGTCATAATTCTGCGCAGATCGGGGTGGTCGGCGAAGAAGACGCCGAACAGGTCGTAGACCTCACGCTCGTACCAGTTGGCTCCATCGAAGAGAGAAGTAACACTGGGGACGGGGGAAGCCTCGTCGGCATAGGTCTTGACGCGGATACGCGAGTTGTGGCGGACACTGAGAAGGTTGTAGATGACCTCGAATCGCTGGTCTCTGGTCGGGTAGTCGACGGCAGTGATGTCGCTGATCTGAGTGTACTCGGCCGAAGTGTTGTCTATGAGTTGTTAGATGAGAGCGAAACTACTTGGTAGATCAATTGACACTTACACTTGAGGAAGGAGAAGACGGGGATGATTCCCGAGGGAGAGACGTAGATGGTGAGCTCGTCCTTCCAGACAGAGATCTGCTGGACGTACTTGGGCAAGCAGCCCATGATCCAGGAGCCGTATTTGTGCAGGTTATCGGCCTTGGAGCCGTACTTGTCGGCAGGGTTGATGAGGGGAGCCTTGATGGTGCCAATGTGCTCACGAGGAGACTTCCTCATGTTTTCGGCATCCTTGGGAAAGCCGGTCGGGAAGCCGGCCAATTGAGGGATTGAGGTTGAGAAGGATCGGATCTCGCTGGGGCGGCAGTTGCGCAAGCCCGCCAGAGCTCTACCACGATAGAGCTTTGTCGCCATTGTTGCGGTTGTTGCAGTGCTGGGGGGCTTGTTGCCTCTGGGGAAGTTGGTTGATGATGCTGTGCAATCGCGATGCCTGGGGATTGAAAGAAGCTAACCGGCGTAGGTCCACCCCCAGGGTGGTACTTGCGACAGTGAAGCGTACCTGAAGGTACCGGGAAACCGGCTGGACGTGTCGCTCACAACCTCTGTGTCTTGACGGTCTAAATCCTTGCGGCAAATTCTAAAAGACTCAAACTTTTAATGAAGATCCAATTGCCAATATTGAGCACCTTTCTGACATTCACAAATTCCTTTCAAAATCAGAGCAACCGCACTTGCCGTTACTCGAGAGCGTTCTTCCCTTCACATTTGCCAGAGCGACCGGGAGGGGTGGACCTAAATTGTGCTGACTTGCAATATTCTCGGCCCCTTGATTGGCTTGTCATTGGCCTTCAGCACGTGACGGCGGCCTGTGGGGCCATCTTACCTAAGGCACCACGCTCTAGTGCAGCAGACGACCCATCCGAGAAAGGCTTTGGCTTCACCTCTGGTATTGAACAACTTCCCTCTCCTAACCACCTCCACTCACAAATCGACACCCAACCTTGCCGCACCCCACGAAATATACCTACCGCCACAGATCGTCGCCATGGCACCCCAAGACACATTCATCGACGAGGAGGATGATACATGGTATGTGACCCTACTTCTGACTTCTGGCCTCGCGCGCATCTTGCATGCAGCACCTGCATGAGGCCTCGAGGCATTGGGCATCGTGAACTAACCCTCTCCACCACAGCCCGTTATGTATCGAGGAGTTCGACCTCTCAGATCGGAACTTCAGACCTTGCCCTTGCGGCTATCAGGTATGGTGACGGCAACACCCATGTTCCAGCGTTCCTGCCGCTGGAGAAGAACATCGACCTCTAACCGTTTCATAGGTGTGCCAGTTCTGCTTCAACAACATCAAGAACAATATGAACGGCCTGTGTCCTGCATGCCGAAGACCTTACGACGAGAAGACAATCCAGTGGAAGGTCGTCACTACAGAAGAGTGTGTACCCCTCCTTCCACTTAGGTCGACGCCACGCTGACAAACACTAGGGTCGCCGAGTTTCGAGCAAACATCCAGAAGAACCAGAAGAAGCGAGCTGTGGAACAGAAGCAGAAGGAGGTTCAAAAGCGCGAGGTCGAGAAGGAAAACCGCAAGAACCTCATCGGCGTCCGGGTCGTTCAGAAGAACCTGGTTTACGTGACCGGTCTGACACCTACAGTGCGAGAGGACGAATTACTCAAGACGCTTCGCAAGCCCGAATTCTTCGGTCAATACGGCAACATCCTGAAAATCTCGATTAGCAGTCGGAAGAGCCAGGACGGCCAACACCAGTCTCTCGGAATTTATGTGACTTTCGAGAAGAAGGAAGACGCCCAACGTTGCATCCAGGCTGTCAACGGTTCTCAAAATGGCGATCGCGTTCTCAGAGCCCAGCTCGGTACTACGAAGTACTGCTCGGCCTGGCTCCGGCACGAACAGTGCACCAACAGGCAGTGCATGTTCTTGCATGAGCTGGGTGACGAGGAGGACAGCTACACTAGACAAGATCTGTCCTCGATGAACAGCATCAGCTCTCAGCGGCCCCTCCCGGGAGGTGGTTCCTCCAGCAGCGGCGGCGGACCGTCTCGCACTGCTTCTCGACAACAGAATACCGCACCGCCTGCGGCTCCCGCCTCTCAACCTATGGCGCGTTCCTCAAGCAAGGACGGCTCCGAGAATGGCGGCGACGGACCAGCTCTGCCTGCCTCTGCCAACTGGGCAAGAAATCCTCAGCGTAGTCGCCGGGGAAGCCACGCCACTAGTGGCGCCGCTTCAAGCCCTGCAATCTCGACAGCTCTCCCCGTTACCACCGAGGCAGTACCCGAGGCCATCGACGAGACCCCCTCCAGAAAGGAAACTCCCGCACCCCCGACCGAGACCAAGGCCTCGAAGGCGCCCGCTCCCACCCCCGCTCCCGCCGACACCCGAAAGTCCAACAGCCTTCCGGAGAATCTACTTCGACAGCTGCTCAAAGCTATGCAGGGCTGCCCTTTCTCCTACCATGCGCCGGACACGAACCAGATCGAGACGATTTACCCTCCCATGTTCGACACCCGCGGAGGCGAGAAGAGAAGAGCCATGCGCGAAGAAGAGGAGTCGCGCCTTGGCGTGGATCAGGAGCAACAAAGCGAACCTCAAGAGGCCTCGGAAGGCGAGCCGGAGACTGGAGGTAGTCTGGCGCTAGGTGGCGAGCCCGAAGACCGAGACGTTGCTCGCGACGTCGTCTTTGAGCAACGTAGACCTGGCACCCAGCCTCCCATCCAGCGCAACAACGCCGACGGCCCCTTCGGTCCCGCGCTTGGCTCTGGATTCGGTCAAGCTTCTGTGTCTGCTAGTTCCGTCGGTGGCAGCCGATCGATGACACCTCAACAACAGCTCTTCGTTCGATCCCAGAGCGGTTTCGGCGATCATCTGCCTCCGGGCATTCCAACTGCGCAGCCTTCTGCGGTTCAGCAACAAGGTGGCGGCCACAACAGACAAGGATCTAGGTTCAGCTTCGCTAATGACACCGCCGGCACTTCAGCTTCAGTCAAGGTTGCCGCCAACCCCAGAATCATGGCTCAGCAGACGGCCATGATGCCTTCCGCTTTCCACTCGCAGCCCGGCAGCCAGTATTATGCATCCTCCATGCCCGGACCTCCTCCAGGTCTCAAGTCGACAGGAACTCCGCCAAACATGTTTGGACAGGGCCAGTTCGGTGGCGCCTTCAGTGCGACTTCCAAGGATTCCGCCGAGCTTCTCCAGACGTTGATTCGGGGTCGGGGAACCAATGGACAGGGTCATGATGCTGGTAAGCGTGAGTACATGTTATCTTCTTTCTCTAATCAGTACCCATCCTCTACCTCCTCCACCCCAGCTCCTGCTTCGGGCCTCCTGGCGTCGCTCTACGGTAACCAGCCTGGAGCATTCCAAGACTTCGGTCCCAAGCAGAAGAAGAAGGGGAAGAAGCACAGACATGCTAACACTTCCTCCTCTGGAGGAGGTGGTCTAGTTGATCTTGCGGACCCGAGTATCCTGCAAGCGAGAATGCAGCACCAGTCGCAGAGCAACGCCGGAGTCGGACAGGGACTGTTCGGTGGACAGAGCCAAGGTGGGTACAACCCGAACATGATGTACAATACGCGTTTCCCAGGCGCAGGCTGGTAGCCTCGAGAGACAACGCGATAGATGAGGTGTTGGTGTTGGTCGTTTACGGGTTTTATTTTACACTTCATGTATCATGAGTGGGAGGGCGTCGCGGCATATCACAGGCGGACGACCGTCCTTCAAAGGGACCGAGAGCGCACCGCACATTACACACGCATTGATTCAGCGAGCATTGCGGAAAACATCAGAGCTGCTCAGGGGAGAGTGGCAAGGATTGCATTTGGCGTCGCTTCACGTTTTCTTCTGGGCAAGCAAAGACCGACACCTACACTTCGTCTCGGCATTATACCTCTTTTCATTTGGGACCGCACGTCGTCATGGTTAATGGGTCACGTCAGTCAGGCAAGCCATCATCGTCTTCCAGTCGCCTCAATGTACGTTAACTTACAGACCGTCCTCCGGTTATGAGGATGGGGGTGGCAAAAGGACCAATATAGCACGTTGCTCATACTTATCGCTCGTTTGTCCTCGCAAATCATCACGGAAGACGATGATGGCAGCTGTGACTTGTCTTGTTCTTGTAAACCCTTGTCCATGTATATAAACCGTTGTCTCTCGTGCTGCTACCATGCTTTATTGTCTCTTCTTTTCCTTACTTGTCTTCAAAGAAACACTACTAGGGAACCCCTTGGCTAACTGGTTCCCTAGATGACGATCTCTTTTCGCTCGACGATGAAGCGACTCTATCAGTGGACAAGCTGGTCTCTGATGACCCCCTGCCCAGCTACGTTGGTACCCTTGGCGGACTATCACGACCAGCAGCTCCGACCCCGCCGCCTGGTCTCGGCCCTCCACAGAGAACTGCATCGCCAGCTCCGCGACAAGCGCCGATTCCCGTCATACCCGTCACGCCACTTACACCTTCGGCCCCCAAGCCAGCAGTTCCTACCATGGCTAATATCGTGCGGACTGGCACGCCGGATCAGACCCCTCGGAAGAAAGCCAGTGGGACGGAAGCCAAGAAGAACATCAAAGCCTTGGCTGTTGAAAGTGGGCTCTCAAAGGATATTGCCTCCCAGGCATCTCCCTCCAAGGGCAAGTCCGTGTTGCAGTTGCAGGAAGAGGATTTCCCAGCGTTGGGAAACGTCCCACGGCCTGCGACCCCAGCCAAGTCTGCGGCTGCGACTCCAAAGATCGCCCCGGCGAGCATCAGGAAGCCTCAACCAGAGGCCGCGACCCCGGCTTCAGGTCCGTCTCCCGTGCTGGCTGCTGAAGCGGCGCCCAAAGCTACCAAAGCTGCGGAAAAGAAACCTATACCGGGCATCTTGAACATTGCCGCCGCTACGAGCGCAGCTCAGTCGAACCAACCAGAGACGACCATCACGGAGCAATCAGACGTCTCGGCCTTCCCAGCCCTGCCAACACCGACAACTGCCAGTGTGGCATCGCCTATCGCGAGGGCAGCGCCCAAGACTTTGCGCGTGGTACCGACGCCCAAAGCCGAAGTGCCTCCAGCGTTACCGTCTGGCGCCGCGTTTTCTGCAGCCGCCAGAGCTGTGTCGTCCGCGTCTGGACGTCCTGGAACCCCGGCTAGCGAAATCATTAGCGATAGTGCCTCCATTGTCTCCGCGTCCGTGTCTGCTTCGCGCACCAGCTCACCACCTCCTACCAGAGTGGGAACTGCACCTGTACGCAACACAACAAAGAGTCAGCAGCGCAAGCAGCGGAAGGAGGCCCACAAGGAGCAGTCCGCTTCGATTACCGTTGCGCCTGCAGTTGTGGAGACTGAAGAGCAAGCCCCCATCCTCGGACGCAAGAAGAAGCAGAAGAAGGAGAAGCCAGTCACCGCAGCCCCAACGCCAGTCAAGAAAGCCGTCGAGCGTGTCGCAACTCCGCCCCCTCCTCCCAAGGAGCCCACCCCGCCTCCCAAGCCCATCGTCGAGAGAACGGTGGTGGACCTGCCTCCTCCCAAAGGCAAGGCTGCCAAGCAAGCTGCCAAGATGGCTAAGGCAGCGGAGGAGAAGGGCAAGAGTAAGGAAGGCACACCGACAACGCCTACTCCGACGCCTCCTGCGCCCACAGCTGTCGCTGTATCCGAGGAACCTCAGGATATTGCAGACAACCCAAGCACCTGGCCCGAAAATGTCTACCATGCCCTGCATGAAGCGGGCGAGGTACCTACAGCGGAACTACTTGCTCTTCTCAAGCCTTTCCTCGACTCTCATTCTCGCTTTGACAGGCCTTCTGCTACAACCCTGAGCAACAACCCGCCTCCTTCGGCTACGACCAAGAATATGGTGTCCGAGGCAGACCATGCTGTCCTACTTACTGGTCAACCGGTGCGCAAGGTAATGGAAGGTCAGCGTGTACTCATCACGCCCAATGGAGACTGCTTGAGAAACCTCACCGAAGAGGAAGAAGGCAGATATCTTGCGCTCCAAAAGTCTGTGGCAGTTGGCAGTGATCAGCCCGACAGCTTTGTTGCGCCCCGCCACCAGGCCCGTCCGGGTGGCTTCTCCCTGATCAAGGGCAGAGCGGTACCCAACGGTCCCCCATCCTACTTCCCACCCTCGCCCAACGCTCAAAAGATGTTCTCCGATGACCCTGTCAATAAGATCCAGCGTGAAGAGGCCATCAGCTACATCAACCAGTTTGTTCTCCCGCGTCTCAACTTGGGTAACACCAACTTGTTCCCGGGGAGCTGGAAATCTGCACCTGGTGCTAAGGACGCCTTGTCTGCACGAGAGACTGCCGCCGCCAGCCTGAACTCTCTCGCTCCGTACATCTATGGCCACGACGCAGCTGCGGGTGCGGGCATCTACTCCGCCGAGAGCGGTGGCTCAGGCAAGGACATTCCCGAGGACGAGACACCCTTTGGAGGCCTGGACTCGCCACAGCACCAGCAGGGTAGCGAGGGCTTCGTCACTGACGCCTCCCCTTCGACCATGGCGGCCGCCGCCGCACAGGTGGATGCCCAGCAGAGAACTGGCGCTGTGCACCCCAAGCTGCCTGGCACACCACTCAATGCTATGTCACTCATGAGTGTCGAAGATGCCGAGTCGGCGCTGGGTATTGCGCGCAAGGAGACGGAAAAGCTGGAGAAGGGGCTCAATCAGGCTATGAAGCGTAACCGAAGGCTTCTCATCGGCAGATGACTAGCCGTGAGTCTCTTGGATCTCGTGGAAAGAGTCATTGTGGCTGTTGCTGTGCAGACCCTAGCACTAGGGGTCGGCGTTGTTGGGACTGTGGTGGATTTGCTCTCTGGCGTTGCTTGGAGTGGAATGAGACGGTGAAGTTTTTTTTTTCCCCTTCTTGAATAGGAGAAGACGGCTATCGTTACAGAAGAGGTGTGACGAAGCGTACGTACCCTTGTTGGGTACACGGGGGGGGGCTTGCCGGGGGCCCCTCAAAGCGTTTTGGGAAAGCGTTTTGATATGAGCATGTTTTTTGCTGCATGTTGGATACGTGTAGCGGTAGTGTATGTATATTTGTATTCTTGAGGAAGCAATGCCCTAGAGCTACTGGCATACCGGATAGCCTTTCCCACGGCTGGAGCTTTTTTGCATGCTCACGTGGGATGGATAAAACTTAATGATACTGATACCCCCTTTTCGCTCAGAGATATCAAGGTGCGTCTTAGTGTAGCCTATTAACGGTGTGTCCCGTGGCCTTGTGTGGGTGGACACAGTGTTTTTACTTGATTGGATGTGGACATTAACCAAGTCTCTGAATTTATGCTGTCTTGCTTGTAAGTGTTTAGATCGCAGAATGTACTAGCTATGATATACATCGATCAAGTAGGAAATGTCCAATGTGACGACTTGCTCAAGAATATGACCGTAGAGAAAACCGAATGGTAAATCAAGAAGGGGGGTATCACTATCTCAACAACTCATCAACCTCCTCCCTCCCCTTCCTCTCATCAGCCAGATCCCGCTCTCTGTCCACCGTACTCTTTCTCTCAAGCTCCTCGCCGCGCACAACGTCAAGCTCATCCCGCAGCTTCTCGGTCAACTTCTCCAGAATCCACTCGCACTCCTCCTGGCTGCCCATCAGCGGCGACTGCGAGCCGACCCAGGACCACTTATCCTCGTCGGGACACTCTGCTTCCGTGTGCTCTGCATTCTCCTCGTCAACAACCCCGTTACGGCGTCGTTTCTTGGCCGCCTTTTTCGCCTTCTTCTTGGAGTGGATGTGTGGGCGCGCCTTGCGGTGCGTGGCGGAGCTGGATTCGTCTTCGCCTATGAGCTTGAGGTACCACGCCCACTCGGCGAAGGTGTATCGCCGAGCGGGCTTTTCTTTGGCGTGTTGGCGGACGGCGGCGATTTCGGAGATGAGGAGGAAGTGGTAGTCTGCGCGGGAGGCTGGGAGGGCGGAGGTGGGATCTCGGATGCGGGAGAAGGGGCGGCGGCGGCGGGTTGTGTTGGTGTTGTTGTTCGTACTGGTTTGACGGTTGCGGGGTGATGGACGGGCTTGCGAGTCTTTTGGTTCGGGTGAGAATGCTGGTGGCGCGCGGGAGGTTTCGCGGTCCAGGACGGTGGAGTAAGCTTCTGTCTCGTCGCTTTCTTCGTCGTTGTTATCGTCGTCGTCGTTTTCTTCCCGACGTCTGCGGTGGGCATTTGAGAAGAAGCCTGGTGGGAGGGCGTCGTCTTCTTCATCCGAGTCGTCGTCGGAATCCTCGTCGGTGGGGTGGAAGAGGAAGCCGCAGGTGAGGCGGTGGAGGACGGACATGAGGTCCTTGTGGAAGCCGCGCTCACCGGGGAGGATGGTGATGTTACCGAGCTCGAGGGTGGCGTCGCGGACGGCCTTGACGACGGTGTCGCCCGCGTTGGAGATCATGACTGTCATGGTGGGTAGGGCGAGAAGGGACCAGAAGACGAAGAAGGCTTTGCCTGAGTTGGAAATGGGGGTGCGGTCGCCGTAACCTATCGTCGTGAGAGTGACAAAGGCAAAGTAGAAGCCCTCAAAGTAGGACCAGTTCTGGTAGGGGCGCTCGCACTCCTGAAAGACTTTTGCGCCGACGAGCCAGAGGATCAGCCAGGAGGAGAAAGAGACGGACATGGCCATCCAGCGGCGGCGGGCGGAAGCCTGGTGCTGGATCTTGCGCATGAGGTTGAATTCTTCCTCACGGCGCTCGAGCTCCGTGCCAGGCAGAGTGGGAGAAGAGACGGCGGACGCAGAAGTTTCCATGGTGTCTGGATGGATGGGCTTCAGGATCTCGTCTTTGCCCTTGCGGGTCATTGTGCGGATGAGCTGGCGGCGCTTCTTCTCGACCATGCGGGCGTCGAGCCTGCGGCGGCCGCGCTCGAGGACGAGGCTTCGGATGGAGCCGATGACGAGACCGAGGGAGATGACGCCGACGAGGGCGTAGGGGATGAGGAGGGCGCGGCCTAGGGGCGATGCGGCGGCGAAGTCGCCGAAGCCGACGGTGAAGAGGGTGACTTGGGCCCAGTAGACGGCGTCGAGGTAGGACCAGCTCTCGATGGTGGAGAAGACGAGAGCGCCGACGAGGAGGTAGCAGAGGAAGAGGATGGTCTGAAGCATGAGGGTGCGCTGGGCGGTGGTGAGCTGGAAGTCCTTTGCGTAGTGGCTGGTGGAGGCGCCGTAGACGGTGACGACCATGAGGGAGGCCGTGAGGAAGTAGAGGATGGCGGCGAACATGCCGTAGTAGAAGGCCTGAGAGAAGATGTACTCCTCGGCGGGCTCGATGACGAGCGGACCCGCGGCGGTGGCGTTGAGGGCGACGAGGCAGATGGCGGACATGTACCAGCCGACGATGGTGATGGGTTGAGCGAGGGAGAAGCGAACGCGGCGGGCCATGTTGAGGAGGAGGAAGACGTTTGAGATGATTGCTATGGCCAGCTGGATGGCGTTGACGATGATGAGCCTGCAGGCATGGTTAGCTTCTGGTAATGAGTGTTCATGCATAGCTCACGCATAGCGAGTGAGAGAACATGAATGACACGGGTGTCTGAATGAGACGGGGACTGACCATTTCGGATCCGGCTCAAAAGCGGCGGTAGTGATGTCGGTGCCGGGTGGGTAGTGCTGTCGCCAAGGCCGGACAAGGGCGCAGATACTGAAAGCCGAGGCAACGGGGCCGAGGGTGCCGGCGATCATGGGGAACGCGGAGGAGGCGAACCACCACCGGCTCGGGTCGAGGTGTGCGACATCGTTGGCGAAGCGCTTCTCGCTGCTGCGGGGGTTCTTGGACTGCTCGAGCTGGCCGATGCGCTCGTCAATGTTGTCGCCCAGGTCGGCGTCGTTCATGGCGGCGTCGAGGTTGGGTCGAGCGGCGAGCCGCGGGGGGCAGATGAGCGGGTGCGATGTGGTGGATCCGCCGAAGGTGAAGGCATTCCCGGCTGCTGCAAGCTACCTAGGTAATATCCCAAGAACACGACACTAGAGTCTTGCGGACGACTACTCTAACAGGTCTTGGCCGTAGTTGATAACAGTGTTGAAGAAGAGGGGATTCCTACGATCTCCTTTTTCTTCATCGAGGTTGAGGATCCATTGAGTCTAGACTCCTGAAAGTGCTATCCGTGCTAGCCGGGGTGCCCCAGATGGAGGGGAATGAAGGCACTTCGCGATGACGTCTGTTTGGGGGATGCCGAAGAGGGTGTGCACTCGCGCCTTGTTTTTCCTCTCTTTTTTTTTCCTTTTCGCGTCTACTGATCAGATAGCTGAGACACGTCAAAAAAGATATGTTCCAATACGTAGCGAGGCACGCAACGGACGGGCGTTTTGTTGCGTGGCCTAGTTTAGATCGTAAACGGCCGGATGATCTCTTGTCTGACCATCTCAGATTCTCGAGTGTGCGGTTCCCTCGCGAGGTCGGCGATCTGTTGCCCTTGAAGAAATGTTTGGCCGCCAGATCCGCCGTGACCGTTTGCACCATTCGTCCTTGGCACTCAGATTTATATATATCCTTCTTCACTTGGCATGTAATATGCCCCCCGGATTGCATGTCGCCAACAGATTGGTGTCAATCATCAGACAGATCAGGTCACCCATGCATGTGGTAGGACAGAGCTCATGATCTCTCTCGACACAGCGATCCCTTGGCTCCATTTCAGCGGTGGTTGCTCCGTGCTCCGGCGCTTGGGTAGTGGTAGTGGTAGTGGCAGGTGGTAAGTAGTAGACGCTACTGCAACAAAGTGGGAGTCGAGGGGACCCTTGACCAAGAACTCGAAGCTTAGCAGCGGTGACGTGTGGGGGACAGTTTGCGGCGGTGCAAACACGAAGGGCTGGAGAATCCGAGATGATGGTGGTGTGGTGTGGTGGTGTGGTGGTGTGGAGGAGACGGAATGGCCGCTGGTTGGTCCGAGGGTGGCCCCTTCAACTTACCTTAAGGTAGTGAGAAAAAAAACGCGTCTGGGGAGTTGCAGTTAGTTGTTTACTCGGATAACTCACTCATCAAACTTATACACTTTCATTTGAGTACTCACATGACTATGAGTGTATGAGTGAGCAATCGATTGAACATGAGTGTTTCAGTGGCTAGTTCTGCTATCGTTTCATAATCTTAGACGATGAGAAAATGGCCGAATCCCTGGCTGTCGTCTCGTCTACGCCCAATTCATGTCTTCCAACGGCGATGTTTCCATCTTGAGAGGCCTGACATCGAGTCCGTCGACGTGCCTTGTCGCTCGTCGGGGGCCATCACAGTAGAGTAGATCTCACTTCATTCCATCAGACCATGACTTCTTTTCTAACCAACCATCAGCCTTCACAATGTCAACCGTCATCCCGCCACAACCCCCTTGGTGTTGTACATCCCGCCCTTCTCACCAACCCCGGGACACTTGACCCCCATCCCCCACTTCCTCATGCCGTACCCAACGGCCGTCATCAACTACCGATGGTCCCCGTCCCGGTCCGAGTCCCCGGTCCCCACCTCTCCGGAAACCACTCACGACCACGACCACGACCACGACCACGACTTCAACTTCATCACACCTCTCACATGGCCCACCCCCTTACACGACGTCCTCGCCGGCTACACCTGGGTCACGGAAAATCTCCTACCCCCGGGCACTACTTCCCGCCGCGACATCTACGTCTACAGCTCCCACGCCGGTGCCAGCATGGCCGCCTCCCTAGCCCTCACCGAATCCCACCACCACGCCCGCATGGCCGTCCGTGGACTGATCGCCTGGAACGGCATATACAACTGGTCCATGTTCCTCCCGGATCACAAGATCAACAGACCCGCCACCGCGCGCAGCAAGAAGCTCCCGCCGCGGCCTGAGGAAGGGTCGGCGCTGCATATGCTGCAGATGAAGATGGCGGACCTCTTCCATGCGCCCGTAGACCTGTTCGATCCGTTTGTTAGCCCTAGTCTCCTCTTCCAGACGCCTGGCATGAACGCGCCGTCGAGCTTCGTGCAGGCGGCGGCTGTGTCATCGTTGTTGGAACGGCTTTCCTCTGTCAACTCGGACGTGAAGCCGGCTGATGTCCTGGGCATCTCGGAAGGGTTGTTGTTGACGGCGCCGAGGCGGAGTGCCCTTGTGTTCCCGCCGAGAAAGTCGACGCTCAAGTTGCCTTCTGTTTTGCTACTTCATGATACCCCGACGGAGGCCGTCGTAAAGCGTAAGACGACAAGGAAAAGCAGCATGGCGTCGGCCATGGCCGGAGAACTCGCTTCTAGGACGGCATGGAGACGGAAGGTATCTGGGCACACGTTCGAAGCCCAGGCAACCGAGCTGGCGGGGTTGATGAGGCGGAGCCTGGAGAAGCTGGAGTTCAAGGCCAGGTTGCAGTGGGATGAGGATTTTGACGTGGAGACTGAGGCTGAGAGGCGGGTGACCGTCGTCGAGGTTGGCGAGAATGAGGGGCTTGAGCTTGGTGAGCGTGGCGAAGATGCTATTGTGGAGTGGTTGGAGGATAGGATACGCTTGTGATACCCATCAATTCTCCTTTCATATTACATTTTTCTTTGAAGGGCACTGACCAGTACTTGTGTGGCATAATGTGCTTTTCGTTTCGAAAACTTATGCGGCCACGGTAGGGGATGAGTCGATGAGGCCGTAGCAAGATGTGATAGTCAGGTGTTTATTCCGAGCTCCTCGGTAGTCGGATCATCCACGCACAATTGAGGCCGTGTATACCTTGGGTAGACAGACGTCCGGGTCGTATGGCAGGCAAGTTTCTGGGTTGAACTGGCGCACCTTCCTTCCCAAGGTAATTTGCAACTTCACCTACCTGCCTGACCTCCCCGCCCCACACATGGCTGTCTTTTCATCTCATCCCGTCTCATGCCCCCATCCACCGCCCGTCCAGACCATTATGAGGCGTTCCAACTCGCTTTGCTTTCACCAGGTGAGGCGGACTGTTAGACATTGCACTTGGTCTAACGGTAAGTCTCATCACGCTGAGAGAAAAGAAATATCTCGATCGGGCTCTCCCTGGTTGCCTCGCGAGACGCGCAAGTTCGAGCCTCGGCTGGATTTGGGCGTGTATAGTTTTTTTTTACATTTTCTGTACTGCTTGTTTTGCGTCCATCTTTTTATAGTACGGTTGTTGCGTTTGTTTCAACTTTTCTTCATGCAAAAAAGGTGGTTTCGGTTGTGGTTTTGATATTCGCTCATATTCGCGACATTATTCCCTTAGTAACTCTGTTAGGCATAAGAAACCCTATCATCTCCCCGGACACAAACTTGGAATCACATCTGCTATGATAATAGCAATGTTCTCACACCGTTCAACTTCACGGAAACCTGCTACCAGTGTTCTTAAACAACTCCTCATGCCCGTCTCTGTTCCAAATCAATTCATGCTATCATCCTACAGGAAAATCAAGCCAGCAGGCCTTGATAGTTCCCAGGTGATTAAACACTTGCTGCTCTGAAGACTACCGTTTCAAGTTTCGTAGAATCGGAGTTTCGCATTGCTGAGCCAGAGGGCGACCAGCACCGTCCAGGGAAGGATGCGCAAGAGGATGGTCTGTCCATCCATCTCCCATACAATGCCCAGACAGAACCCGAGCAAAATGCTCCCAGTAAGCATGGTGTCCCGGTATTTGTCTCGATGGTTCAGATGGTATAACGTCGACGCCCCAGTTCCGTATGCAACCAATCCGAGGATCAACACTGCGGGGGTCGAGCTCGAGAGGACACGGATAGCCTGTACAGGATAGTCCCATGGAAGTTAGTCACGGAGACCAAATAATATATTGGAACTACTGACCTTGCTTGTCATATTTGCTCCTAAAATGTCACCCCACATCCAATACCATCCCTCATCAGACGAATGGGCTTCGACGGGAAAGCCTCCGTCATCCGAAGACGCCTTTTCAAGATCAGTCTGACCTCGACCGAGTATGGCATATAGATCAAGGACGCTCGAGCCCAGTAAGATCAATGTCGCCGCTAGAATCGCTTTCGCAGGTCTTTTGAAGTCGGAGATATCCTCACTCGTCGAGCCGCTTGCGTGGGACGTGAGGTTCGAAATCTTGTCCCCCAAAGGCTCCATCCCGAGACCGTTTTTCTCGATATCAGCGCTCAGGTATCCAGTCAACGGCGGAGGCCTTCTCGGATTGCGGAATCCATTGAACACTCGCACGTTTGAGAAATTTTCTCGCATAATCATCGGATTTCTCGAAGACTTTATCTGCTGTAGAATGGGATTCGTGTTTGGTGTTTCTGCGAAGTTGCAAGCCTGCTTGACGCTTTCCAGGAATGAAGTGCGGCCCAACCCCTCAACTAGTCCTGCCGTTGCACACATGGTCTCGAAGAGAGCCTGATGATTGGGCTGTGGAAAGAGGCAACCAATACATAGCCTCACTTGTTGTCGCGTTACACAATGTAGGCCTTGGGTTCCCTGGCCTCATACCAGACTTCGGGCCCCCTCTCCAACTTCTCCTTCTCTCCCAACCTTGACGATTCGGCGAAACTACTCGGCGCCGTCCTCTTTGCAACATATCTTCATATCTCTGACCGCTGGGACCTAATAACGAACACTGGCTTGACCTGTTTATACCCGCATTTTTGTTTTGATCCGTTCTTGTGATCATGACAGACTTAGAGCTACAGAGAGTCGGGGAACCAATTCCCCCAGATCCGGCTCCTCCAGACAGGTCAATTTCGATTCATCAAAGAGTCCTGAGGCTTCCAATCGATAGCATTGAGTGCGTTTCTACTTTCCCTTTCAGGAGGCACCAGATATGGAGTTAATACTGATACGAAGCCCCTTTATCTTTCTAGGATCTGGCATAATATCGGTATCGGGACTCGAATCGGTACGCTGCGTCACGACCGTGTTCTCACAATACTGCGTAAGGTTGGGGGAGTGGCCTCAACCATCCTATCTGTCTATGTAGCGGTTGAGCACGATGAGCCTATTGCCCAGTTAGCGTACAACAGGTCTGCCGACTCGTTACAAAGGCTCTCGCAATTATCTTACTAACAATCATGAATAGCCTGTGGTGTCTTACTTTCGCTGCGAATAGTGCCCTCTTTCTTACATGGCGTCACATGTCCAGGATGCAAAATGTGTAAGTGCTGATTCCCACTCGATCAACCAGGCAAGTTTGGCGAAACTGACTGCTCCAATACAGTTATTCCATTCTCTTCATCGTACTTTCCTATGCGACCCTGACCACACTACTAAAGGGTCCGGAGCTGGTCCTCAACAAGATCCTTCCGATGCTCCCTCTGGTTGTGGTTTTGGGCGCGTTCTTGTCCTCGCTCATATTGAGCACATGGAAGGAAATCAGCGGCTCACAAAATCTGGACATGGAGCACGGAGACCACCCTGCCTGGGATGCGGTGGCTTCTTGTCTTGTCTAAGCCGATCACAGGACAACGTCATTGCCAATGTGTTTGATCTCCTTTAAGATAGCGAATAATCACGCCTGGTATGCCTACTATTCGATGCCTCGTTTCCTCATGAACGGCTTCGAACTTACATGGGACCTCGGTGTGCGACTTTGCAGAGGATCGACAACACAGTTCAATAATAAAAGCAAAAAAATTCAAATACTACTCTGGGACAACTGCAAATTTGGAACCGAAGTGACAGTGTTATTATCTTACAAAATGCCGACAACACTAGGCAACTTCACTAACATCAATCAGCTCATTTCCCCTTCACTTCCTTGACCCTCCGCTGGTCTGAACTTCAGAACTGATTGTTTCTCAACAGCGCCATGATACGTTCTTCGGGTACTTAGATATCTCACTCCAGCAGCATTCAAATCGTAGACTGGAAGCTTCCATCACCATATCTGCTTATCCAAGCCTTCTATTCACACCCAAACTCGTGCCCACAGCATAGCGGCGACCGAATACCAAGACAGCATCAATAAAATTATGTGAGGGAACCATCCCCTTATAAGGTCCGGGTTAGAAGGAGGGGCCATGGACAACAGCATCTTCATTCAGTATATCCCATGATTCAATCTTTGCTGCGTAGGATGCATGGAGACCGTCGTTGCTTATTAGAAAAGTAGAAGACCCGTCTCTGACGAGACGGGAGCTACGCCTTCCAGAAACAGACATCGTCTGGGGGAGACGAAACTAGTGCCATAGATCCAATATGTGGAAACATGAATAACTTCACGCAAATCAAGCGTGTAGAGAGAGGAAGCTTTCTGAATACTGATTTCTGAAACTTAAACGCTCTAATACTAGGTAGGTATCGCTATATCCATGCACCATGAGAAGCCTGACCACCCATCCCCCTTGAACGCCAGATCCAATGAACACCCTATGACAAACTACTTCTTCGCCCTCCGCTTTCCCTTCTTCTCAGGAACGCTGACGCTCCCTTCCGCAATTTCACCAGCCTCAATCTCGCCCGCCTTCTCCATCTGCTGCAACTTCTCCTGTCCCGATATAAACATGGACAAATCTCGATTCATCTCCTGCAACTCCACCACCTGCTCCTTGTACGACGCCTCGCTCTTCTTCAGCGCCTCGAGCTCGGCTTTGTTGTGCTCCACGCGCTTCATGAGGCCCTGAGTGACTTGTTTCTCCTCCTGCAGGGCTTTACCCATGTTGCGGGCGAGTTCCTGGGCCTTGGTGGCCTTTGCTCGGTCGCGCTCTGCGTCGCGCTCGAGTTGTGGTATGACTTGCGTTTTGAGGCGTGTGAGTTCCGTCTTGAGGGTGGCGTTCTCTTCCAGAGCTGTGGTGGCTTGCGCCGATGCAGACTCGGCTATCGCGGCCGCCTTGGAAGCCTTGTCCGCCACTTTGCTGATCATCTCCTCAAAGTAGACCCGCTGTGATTCAAGCTGACTGGTCAGGAGATGAGTATACTCCAAGCCGATGTTGTCCAGCTTTGCACGAGGGACAGTATCCTCATAGCCACCTTCTGGTCCGTGGTGATGTCCGTTGCTGCCCGGGAGCTCAACGACCTTACCGTCGCCCTTATCACGGATCAAACGATGTACCCACGTATCCCCAGCGTAGTCCCATACATGCTGCGTCTCCAGCTCTAGCGAGAAGCTATGCGCCGTCTCCTTCCAGTGGTCCTTGGCATGGCCGCCCTTATATCGACCGCAGCCGACATTTCCGCAAATAAGGCAGATCCATAGGTCATCGGTGGAATCGCATACGCTGCACAGATTTGATACGGAAGAGCCAAATGGTTGTGTATATGGGTTTGACGGGTCGTATGCGGTTTCGGGATTCGTGTGTCGGCAGACCGGACAACCTGAGCCTTTCCAGTTTTGTAGGCAGGTACAATGAAAGACGTGCTGGCAGGGAATCGTCATTAGGCCTGTTGTATCGTCCATGCGCTCGAGACACACGGGGCAAGTAGGTAGTTCGATGAGATTCGGTGTTGGCGGAGGGAAAGGCCTGAGACTACTCGAGGCGACGACGGAAGAAGACGAAGGCGTGAAGGGATCGTGGTTGAGATCGGGAAACGTTCTGTTTTCTCTAGTCGGTGTCTCAAAGGTGATGGATTTGACGAAGACAACATGGCAAACTTGAGCCTGTAGAAGAGTTAGTCACACGGCCATGTCCGAAATTGCGTTTGACTCCTCACCTCCATGCTGTTGAAGACCTTCCCGTCAAACTCTTTCTGCCACGCCCGCGCCTTCTCGCTGTTTCCAAACTTCAGAAGCACCAAGTATCGATTCATCCTGGCCGTCATGACCATTCGCCAGTGACTGATGTCGTTCCTCCATTTCTCACCGACGTACCCAATGAAGTCGCCCGGGCTGAGGTAACTTGGCACCGCTGGTATGCAAAGTGTCGTGCAGTCTTCTGCTTTGACATCATCACCTTCTGATGGCGGCAGTCCCAAAGCAGGTGTCTCCTCCTCATCGCGGTAGAAGTGTATGACTCCCCAGCCTACTTCCGTACTTCTTGTATCCAGCGGAACGTACTTCGCTTTCGTGGAGATACCGGCGCCGCCGAATGTTGGACCAACGCCCAGGTCTGCGGCAGAGCTCATTGCCTCGGCCGCCATTTGATCTGTATGCTCGTCGCTTTCTGAATCGACGTCGATGCTCTCGATGCTGATTTGACCAAAGCGCCAGTCCTTGACTGCCGTCTCTGGTCGAATCGCTGCCGAAGAAGGCGGGGGTGGGAAGCTCTGCGTACGGGCTCTCCACTGCCTCTCGGTTATCCTCTCGATGTTACTGCCACTGTCTTCCTTGGCTGGAGCTCTTGAAGGTCCGCAGTCGATGAGGTTCGGGCTCGAAGTATGTTCCGGAGCTCTGTGTGTATTTGATCGATAGGTATCGGCGGGGTAAGGTGGTTCGAAGGCTTGTAGTGGTGAAGGCTGTGGTCGAAAACTTGTACTCGGTCTCTTCGAACTTTTCCTGGAATGCGCGGGTAGTTCAGCGAAGATGTTGGCGCCTTTCGGCGGAAGCCACACGTCTTTACGGGGAGCTGCCGCCTGCTCTTTGCCTTTGACGACCTTGGTATCGGCGGGTGCGGGGCTTGGGGTGGAATAAAGCTCGAACTTGAGGTGATAGAAGAAGGTCCGCATAGCACTTCTGAGCCTCGCAGGCTGCCGTGAGACGATGATGGTTGTCTTTGGCGGATGGGAGTGTTTCGGCAACTAATATGGAAGACACCAAACTATGGAGGTAAAAGAAAGTAAGGTTCTAGGTGTTTCCGAAACGTCCATGGGCTGTTCATATCGCGGCGCAACTCGTGGAAGCAGATGGGATAATTGTGTTGTGGGGAAGATTATAGTCATTCAGGTGCGAGGCTCGAGCAGCTGAGCAGCACCCCACAGCCCCACCACTGAGGACCTCGCTCCATCCGGTACGTCACTGATACGCCGCTAATGGGTCAACCTCCCGACAGTGACATGCTCATCACATTGATTCTGTACACTTCAAACCTCAAAATGTCACGATAAAATGGGCAATACAAAATAGTTGAGACTTCAATGAGTCTGATATTGACGCTTTTGTGAGCGCACGGATGCCTAGCTAAGTTTCTAGGAATATGTGAAGATATCATTCAGAATCATTGTCCCGCCATAATCGTAAGCCGTTAACGCCGTCCCACACCCGAACCGACTGTCCCATCAACGAATCCGTCGCTTACTGGCCGCCACGAAGACGGAGGACGAGATGAAGGGTGGATTCCTTCTGGATGTTGTAGTCGCTCAGGGTGCGACCATCTTCCAACTGCTTTCCAGCGAAGATAAGACGCTGCTGGTCGGGAGGGATACCCTCCTTATCCTGAATCTTAGACTTCACGTTGTCAATCGTGTCTGATGACTCGACCTCCAAGGTAATCGTCTTGCCAGTCAACGTCTTCACGAAGATCTGCATACCACCACGCAGACGGAGGACAAGATGCAGGGTAGACTCCTTCTGGATGTTGTAGTCCGACAACGTGCGACCGTCCTCAAGCTGCTTTCCGGCGAAAATCAAGCGCTGCTGGTCGGGGGGGATACCCTCCTTATCTTGGATCTTCGACTTAACGTTGTCAATGGTGTCTGAAGATTCAACCTCGAGCGTGATTGTCTTGCCAGTAAGAGTCTTCACGAAGATCTGCATACCACCGCGAAGACGGAGAACCAAGTGGAGCGTGGACTCCTTCTGAATGTTGTAGTCGGAGAGGGTGCGGCCATCCTCAAGTTGCTTGCCAGCAAAGATCAAACGCTGCTGGTCAGGAGGAATGCCCTCCTTGTCCTGAATCTTGGACTTGACGTTGTCGATGGTATCAGAAGACTCGACCTCAAGGGTGATGGTCTTGCCGGTGAGGGTCTTGACGACTGCGGGGAAGGTTAGCAACTTTATAGTTGATAGGGTGTTCGACGCGAGACGACTTACAGATTTGCATACCACCACGAAGGCGGAGAACCAAGTGAAGGGTAGACTCCTTCTGGATGTTGTAGTCGGAAAGGGTGCGGCCGTCCTCAAGCTGTTTGCCAGCGAAAATGAGACGCTGCTGATCGGGGGGAATGCCCTCCTTGTCTTGAATCTTGGACTTGACGTTGTCGATGGTATCGGATGACTCGACCTCGAGAGTGATGGTCTTGCCGGTAACTGGAAGGGACGGTGTCAGTTGGTGGCGGGGATGATGACTGGGTGCCTAGACTACTTACGGGTCTTGACGAAGATCTGCATGATGGCGACTTCGATAGTTTCTGATGTGTCGTGTTTGTTTTGATATTCCTGAATGGAGTTGCTCGTGATCGAGTAATCGCTGATGAGAGGTTCGCCGAGCGAGAGTGTTGGGTAGTGGATGTGATGGGGGGAAGAGAAAAAGGAGGGGACGAAGAGGTGTAGTGGCTTAAATACCGGAAGGCAACCAAGGTGTCAGAGAGATGCGGCCTGGGCTTGTCTGAAGCCGGGAAGGAAGGACCTGGAGCCAAGTTGGGTGGTGGTGGCAGGTGCATCGGTGACTGACTGACCGCGGAAGGCAAGGAAGGGGAAGGAGGCGCTTGATTGGGGGCGCAGGTGTGCGAGAAAGTGGGGCGGGTTATGCAGTGAGTGGCACTGAGTGCCTTCTTCCTCAGTTCTGACTTCTGAGTGCCTTGTCTGGCAGCGTCTGGGGGAATGGCGAATGATTCATCAGCAACTGCGCAAGTGCCACAAGGCGCTAAAGTACCTAGAGAGGAGCAAGCCGGAACCCTCCAGAACCAAGTGGGGTTTTCTCATGGAGGCCGTACCTCTACCTCCAAACTCACATGAACCTGTGCTTCGAAGAGGTAGAAGAACCTTTCCCTTGCTCCTTATCGCCGACGAATCTGGAAAGGCTGGAACCCAGAGCGCTGTGCCTGATGTCTCAGTTGCGACTTGCACTGGACTGTTGGCCACTCGTCGCCGCCGCTTCTTTGATCAGATGGTCTCGTTCATGCCGCCCCTGCGCAGTGGTCTCAAGGCCAAAACAAACGCACAAAAAAAGAACCAGGTGGGAGATCCAATCTGGCATATCCGTCTCAGTGTCTTCTTCTTCTTCAAGATTTCGAGTTCTATGCCTTTGATGAAGCTACAAGACAATCACTGTTTGAACAGGAAAACACTCCACGGCTTCGATACCGCTAGTCTCCCGGAGAGTATCGAGGATGTCACTGCTGAACTGATGGGTCGCAAGAGGCCCACTAGACCCTTGCACCTACTCCGCCTCTTGCCGGGCGTCCTCACTTCACCTCTGTTTACAGTTCCACGTCCAACACGACCGGGAACAATCGTCACCGCCGACGACAGACATTGGGGCCGAAGAGGTCGCCGAGCGCATCCCCTGGAATGCCCACGATGCTAGCTGCCGATGGACTTGATACTTCCAGATCGAAATCAAGCAGGCTGGCAAGGCTGGCTTCGGTTTGACAAACTTGGCAGGAATTCGTCGTGTCTCACCTGCGCTTGACGGATTCCACGGACGCCAGCCCAAAGTCAAGTCTAAAGAGAAGAGCAAAGAGGGTCAGAAACAAGTCCGACCCGGCCGTGACTGTCACTGACAAACAAGCGCCCCACCCGCCACCCGGATAGGCAGACCGTAGCGGCTAGGAAACAAACCCAACTTGAGTCCTCCTCCACTCACCAATCACGCAGCCACGGCAGCATCTCAGACTCAAGCAGTGGGCAGCGAACATGAGAATCGCCACCTCCAGAGCCTCTTGGTCAATCTTTTCCCCGTCCCAATCGCTCGCTTGCTAATCCCGTCGCCCCCGTACAAAGCTTTTCTCGACCTCATGTCTAATTCCAATTCATTCGACCTAACCGGCCACGATGCCTTCCTTTCGATATGCCCTGCCGGCTGCTGAATGTCGCCGACCATCCTTCCCCCAACATAATACGGTCAAACACTAAAGTGCGGAGAAGGACCGGCGAGACCGGGGTGGCAGGTGAAATGAGCCGACGTCATCCCAAAGGCCACTGCACCCCCAACCTCTCCCGAACCCTGATTTTACGAACCACCGCCCGAACCTGACAGACAAACAAGCAGACAGGCCTCCAGATACCAATACTTCAGCCAAAGACGAGAAATTTCCTACGCATCCCAGTTCGGCGTCTCCAGCCCAACAACGAATTCACCAAAGTCGCAAGCAAAAAGAATGCGAACCTCCGCATCCTCCTTCGAAGCGACGCTTTCGTCAGCCGAGGAATGAAGCGATGGCGACATCGGTCTTTGCTCGCTCGTCGCTCGGGCCTTATCGCGACATCCGTTCACGCGCTCTCTTCCCAGGGGGGGGGCCAAAAGGCGACGTTTCGCCCACACGAGCGAGACACTCACACACACTCTCGCGCGGCATCGCCTCCTCCTCCATACTAGGTACACAGTAGACAATGGTACAACTCGGCCACGTTGGCTGCACTGTTTCTCTGCAGCAACACACAAACACCACCACCACCACCACCACCACCACCATATGCATCCTTGCCCCTCCAGCCACTCTTCTCATTGGTTTGGCCTCAAATCGTACCAAAAGCACAAGGGCGCCCTCTATCCCCATTTGCTGCGATAAGGCCCCTTCTTCCCCTCATTGACCCTGCTTTAGCCCATCCCGCAGAGGTTCGTCCCCCAAACTACCTCAGATCACGCTGCTCTAGTCTGTCGAAGGTGGCACCTAGGTGGTCCACCACGTTGTGGGCTGCACGCCGCGGCTTGCATGCTGTCTCATCTGACCCTCATGTCTGTTTCCCTACCTTATCTAAAGGATGCCTTGAAGATACCCGT
The DNA here is from genome assembly GCF_030913485.1 of Colletotrichum godetiae. Classification (NCBI taxonomy): domain Eukaryota; kingdom Fungi; phylum Ascomycota; class Sordariomycetes; order Glomerellales; family Glomerellaceae; genus Colletotrichum; species Colletotrichum godetiae. The sequence continues at coordinate 874,711 of NW_026851257.1, read as the reverse complement.
ACATACGTCTCATTTGGGACGAAAGGGTACACAATCAATGTAGTCACGGTTTGAAAGGTGCATCTGAACTGATTGTAAAGGGCGCGAAACAAACAATCTCGATGTATCGATTTTGACCCAAGTTAACTACAACAGTGTAAATGCCGATATCGGCCAATTGTGCCTCTCCATTTCTCTGCGTGAAGGTTTTTTGCAAATGGGCCCTTCCAACGCCCAAAAATTCCAATGCATATCATAATCGTCTATGCTTGCTATGCTCTGTCATTTGCCTGTCGTGCCGGCGTGATCGTCTCCATGAACGTCCCTGGCGCATGTCGCGTCTCTCTTTGCCGCAGCGCAGCCCTTCTCGCCTGCGCTCGACTCCAGACCACCAACCCCGTTAAGCTTCGAGTCATACATTCGTAATTTGAATCATGATAAAAGGTCGTAACACATCGCGATGAATCGTCGTGGTGGGGAGGTGACCAGCCAAAAAGAAGTGAAGTGAAGAGGTGGGGGTAGAGATCTTGTGTGTGTGTGTGGTGTCTCGTTCAACGCCGTCGCTGTGACTCGAAATAACAAAAGAGATGCAACCAAATTGCCCACCCAGGGGCTTTTCAAAAATCATAATCTCAAGAAGGAAAATAATTGGCAGCAATAATAATGGCACAGTAGAGGACAATCAGTTGGCGCGGATCACGAGCTTTGACAAGAACTTGTTCGACAAGCAATCAAAGTCGTTGCGGTCAAAGCTAGCGTCGGGGCGAGTACGCAGGTATGCCTCTGTTGTAGACTATTAGTGCTCTGCAGACATGACGGGCGGAACCATTGATAACTTACCGTGCTTGATGACATGCTGACGGACCTCGGTCATGGCCTCGCAGACAGCAACGTTGTTGTTCAGGAGGTGGCCGTGCTTGGCGGTGTCCCAGTCCATGAAGGCAGGAAGCTTCTGGGAGATGGCGTGGAAGAGGCCGACAATGACACCAACGGGAGTAGTCTCCATGTCGTTGCAGAACTTGTTGACGGCGGCCGGATCGGGGACACGGTAGTGGCAGTCAAACTGCATCTCTTCCCAGACGGCGAGGAGAATGGAAGCTAGCATGAAGATGGTGGGCCAGTTCTTGAGACGCTCACCGCTGTAAACGCTGGAGTACAGAGAAGACAGCTCCTCGAGAATCTCCTTCTGGAGCTCGCGCCACATGTCGGCCATGGCACACTTGATCTGGAAGTTGATCATGACAGGGGCAACGGTCTTGCCATAGTACTTGGAGTCCTCATCGTCGATCTGGCCATCGAGCTGAACATCCTCGCCTTGGCTCTCAACCATGGTGATGTGCAGGGTGAGGTTGTAGGCAAGAACGAGCTTCAGAGCCTTGCGGATGACGGGCATACGCTCCTTGACGTAGTAGCGGTGAGCAGTCTTGAGGATCTCGGTGATGAAGGGAGTGCCCTCAAAGTGGTCCTCAATGAAGTCCTCGAAGCCTCCATCAATGTGCTTGTCAAGGTAGTCAGACAGAGCCTCAACAGAAACGCCCTTGGCACCAACATCGAGTCTCTCGGTGCGAATGTCAAAGTCAATGGGCTCCTGGTCGGTCAAGCAGGACTCAACCCAGTCAACCTGGAAGCAGCTCTCATCAGCCACGTAGACCTCGCGGACGTAGACGGGGAGGGCAAAGCCATAGCCGTGAGTGATCCACATGACAGTCTCGTTTTGAGCAAAGCCCTTGACGTTGTAGACAGAAACACCGCGGCCAAGATGACGCTCATAGTCGGCCTTCCAGTCCTTCATGAAGTAGCCGATATCCTTGATATCAATACGAGTGCAAGGAACCTGCCACAAACGAGCGTGAGACGGCTGGCAACCAGCACAAGGCTCGCCCTTGTCACAGGTCTTCTTCAAGAACTTGCAACGCAGGCAGGCACGAAGCTTTCTAATCTCACTAGCCTGCTTACGCTGCTCAGGCAGGAGAGGACCCTTTCTGCGGCCAACCTTCTTGACCTCTGTGCCATCCTTCTTGCCGGTTGAAGTGCGGCGAATGACGGCCTTGGTGGCCTTGCCGGTGACCGGGCTGCGTCTCTGGCCCGAGTTTCTCCGGGCGGTAGTGAGGATGGGAGGAGACGTGGCGCCGGAGCCGCTGGCGGGAGTTGGCCGGGTCGGTGTGGTCGTCTTGATAGGCATGGGAGCAACGGCAGCTGCAGGGCTGACTGTGTCGTGGTTGTGAACGTGGGCATGAGCGTGTGCGTGAGCGTGGCTGTGGGCATGGGCATGGTTGTGGTTGTGGCTGTCTCCGAAGCAATTGCGGTGAGATCCGGCATCGACATATCCGTCAGACTCGGGGGAGAAGGGAGAGATGGGGAAAGGAGCAATCTCCTCATAACTGCCGAGTTCGAATGAATTGGCGCCGTCCGACGAATCCGAATTGGTTCTCAAGTGAAGCGTCTGGCTGGGGTTGAAGATTGCCGCATTGGGCTGTGCCTGTTGAAAGTGGTCGAATCCTGCTCCAGAGCCCTGCTCAACGACCATTGACCACCCCTCTCCATTGCCAGTGCTCGGCAGGGACAGGACCTCGAGGAAGGTACCCGTCGGCGAATTGCTGCCAATGCTATGTGACAGGCCGTCAATTTGCAACGCTGAGGCAGCGGCTTGGATGTCGTGCCAGCTCTCCATTCCCAAGCTCCAGTTCATAGCCGGAACAGTGTCGTCCATGGGCGGCATGGTGTTGAAGGCGGATGCGAGTTGAAAGTTTGCGGCCTGCAGGGCCTGGGTCGTGGCGGGGAGGAAGTCGATGGGATTTGTCTGGAAGCCCGGGGCATATGGGTTGTATGTTACGGGCATGTATGCGTCGGAGACATATTGGGAGTAATCGGGCAATCCATGAGGGGTCTGCTGTTGCTGATGCTGATGTTGTTGCAAGGCCCAGTCGGTCAATGAGTTGACGGGTTGTTGATATGGTGAATGATGCGAGTGCTGGCTCAGAGGTGAGGAGCTGTGTGAGGGCGAGTGGGCTTGCTGGTCCTCGGGAGGACTCGAGGCTGCGACATTCGAGGTCATATCCAAGGGAATGGGCCAGATCCTCTGAGCGGGCATGTTGGTGACGCTCTGGGGGCTGTTCTGGGATGAGGGGATTTGCGAGGCATAGGAAAACCGGTCCCGCTGGTCGAAGGAGGAGAGGTCCAAGAGGGCGTCGCCTCCACTCGTATCGAAATTGACGTTCATGTTGGGTAAGATCAGTCGTGGAAAAAGGACCAACAACGGATAGGTGTAAGTCGAGAAACGGGAGTTGGGGCAGAGATATGGCCTTTTTCCCCAGGACACCGCTCTTTCGTCGGGGTGAGGGTGAGGTGGATAAGGGGAGCAAAAGACCTTCTTCGCTGCGGCGACAAAGGTTTTGGGGGGAGGATGAGGTGGGTAGGAAGAGATTCGGGTGGTGAGAAGGGCGAGAGACTTGGTCGGGGGCCCCAAAAGCGGGCATGCGTGGGTGAAGAGGAACGACGACGAGCCCGCGAAAGAAGCGGTGAGAGATGCAGTTGAACCTCCAGCCCCGGCCGGGAGCAAGAGCCAATGAACGGGGCGGCTGCTCCTTCTGCAGCTGCACGAGTGTGGAGCGGAGACGACCGGGGGGTGTCGCTCCAAAGTTGCGCCAGTGGGAAGGAGGGTTGGTGGTGGGTGGATTGCACTTGCACTTGCACTTGCACTTGCACTGGGGCAGCTACAGGTAGGTAGGTAGGTAGGTACTCCGTACCTTAGGACTGGCAAGAACTGGCAAGAAGATATGGGGACAGAGTACTTGGGCGACTGGATGGAAGGTGGGAAGCTGATACTTTCTGGATGGGAAAGAACTGGACCGCTGGACCATTGGACCCATCATCCATGAAAGTGGGGTGGGCGGCTGCTCACGAGGACCACTTTGTAACTTGACTCCATCCAATCACCCCAGCCGCCTCCGTGTGGGTGAGACTGTACATCATCCTCCTCGACACTGTATTTTTGCAGGCTGGGCCAAAGTGTTGGCGGGTACGGATAGTAAGAAACAGTGGGATGGGCGAGGATGAACGGGTTGTAAAACATGTCGCTAAACACCTTTTTTCCCTGGTTGGCCTGGCTGGAGCCTCCCCAGCTGTCTACGGATACCTGTGTCTGCGGCCTGCCCCCATCATCTAAGTACTGCAAACCCTGACCATGGGCGAATGGCTGGAAATCGATATTGGACGGCGTAGAAAGCGAGACGTGGTTGTAGCTCTGGCCAGGTACGTACCCTAAAGGTCGAGTGTCTTTTTTGGACGGGACGGGACTTGGAGGCTTGGAGCTGCCATCCACGCACTGCACCGGCGCACCCATTATTACCCACGCCATCTGCCATCCGCCATCCGCAGCCACCATCCGCAAAAGGTACGTACTTGTACCCACCCTGGGAGCGTTAATGGAAACGTTCTTTTCCGCCTTTGGCGAGGTCTCTGAACCCACCACCCTCCGCCTCACCTCACCTGTCCTCACGGCCCTCACCTCACAGGCTCACCTCGCTCCAGTTTGCCATGAAGTGACCTCCACCTTCACGATGTCCCGCCTGCGCCTGCCACCACGTAACGTACCAGCGTACACAGGTACCAATGTCACTTTCCCTCTCTCAACGCCCAATCGTGCCACCCATCTTCTCTCTCTTTTTACACTACTGTGTACAGACAGAGTCTTACGAATCATGAGGCCCGCGACGGATTCATTCACTCCCGTCACTCATTGTGGCTTCGTGGCTCTCTCTCTCTCTCTCTCTCTCTCTCTCTCTCTCTCTCTCTCTCTCTCTCTCTCCCCCCGCGGCACAGTCACACACACACACACCCACCATCTTTTCTGTCGTCTCTGGCGCTACGGATATCATGGTCATACCTGACCGAGAGCCCACATTCCAGGGCTCTTCTCGTGCCTGCAGCAAACAGGCCGACGAGGCCATAGTTTAAAACACCAGGTTCCGGATGATGACTTAGTGTCGCCCCAGGGTCATCTCTCTCTTCGGATGATTCCTCAACAGCGTCAAACGCGACTGACCCCAAGATTGCCTCAAGCCTCGAACCCTGAGGAACTGGTACCAGGGCAGAGCTTGGGCTCAAGGCTCGACCAAGAACTAGAGCTGGCTGGCCATCGGCACTTGCAGGACCCAAGCCAAGCAAGCCACGCCAGGCAGGCTGGCAAGCAGGCTCGCCTGCCTGCAAGTTGCAACTCGCAGTGCTCCCACAGACCTTGAGCTGCCAGAGACGACCTGGACGCATCTCGCCTCTCGCTTGACGCTGCTGCAGCCGCCACCACCGGCCGCCTCTAGCGTCTATCATCAAGCACATCCGGCATCAGCTATCGATGCCTCCTCTGAGAAAAAAAAAGAAGAAAAAAAAACATAGGATGAGCCTGGACGGCAACTTTGACGGGGTCATCCCAATCAGTCATCAACCGTGCAAACTTACACTTAGACATTGCGGGCTGCCCCGAGGCATTCGTCCGTTCCTCGCGACACCACGAGCTACGGAGGCCACGGACGTTGACCGGCTGCTGGCCAAGGCCCCATTGATCAGCATTCGACTGTGCTTCCCGTCCTCCCACAATCACAGTGGCATCACCTCACCTGTGACCTGTGTGGCTTGTACGGAAAGAGTCAATGGCTGATGCGTCTGCGGTGCAACAGTCACGACGTGGTCGTGGTGGTCCAGGCAGTAGAGGAAGCACCAAAAAAGACAGCGCACCCTGCACAGTGCAATAAGACTCGACAAAGGACGACGCCCACGGCTCTCTAACACTCTGGGAAACGATCAGCTCACGGCATTGGATCGGCTGCTGTCAACGGGCAACTCTATCTGCACCTCGCGTCAACGGCACGTTGGCCCTCAATTCGGCCCTCCAATGCGTCTTGTCATCTTCCGCCAGGGTCCTGTGCGCTTTATCGCCCTTCACCCATGAGTGGGATGATCCTCCACCTGGCCAACCGACGATATCATGGAAATGCCATTGTTGCCGCCTTGTTTCTACAAACGGCAACGCCGAACAAACAATTCCAAGGTGGAAGTCGCCCGCTCGTAGCCTCGGTCGATAAAACTTAATAAGCCCTTGGCCGCGATGAAAACCTGGCTTTCTCGACCTTGCCATGATGCCAAGTCCACAATGGGCTGGGGTAGAGTCAGGGCCATCACTCTCACCAGTGACCAGACCCTTCGGAGTTTTCAAGCCGCCCCCTACCACCGCAGTCAGAGCCCCACGAGCCAGGGCCAGAGCAGCCATTGATAAGTCGCCTGTTGCGCAAGGTTTCGATCGCAAGTTGCCGCAGATCTGCCATGGTACATTAGCAAACGCAAGGATGAAAATCTTCTCGTACGGGCTCCAGTCGATAACGGATCCAGTGCCCAGACGCCTGCAGCTAGCGTGGTACTATATGTGAGTTGCTTGACGGCGAGAACAGACTATTCGTAGCTGCGACGTCGCCTTCACGCCTGGACAGGCACTGAGATGCTGCTAACATCAATCGGCTCAACAAAACCAAACGAGCTATCGCAGATTCGCACACCAGACGAGGGCCCTCGTCCGATGGATTGCATCTTCGCTACAGACCCCGCTACGAACTGGAGATAGACAAAGCCACCATTGGCAATGGCCGGTTTTGCCTGGCCCTGTCGTGCCTAGGGCCCTGGGCTTCTGGCGCAGAACGACCTGATGTTCCCGATGCTCCTCTCTCCCCACAAGCGTGGAGACTACCTGCGTCCGGATTGTCTTCTTGCAGACCCCGCCACTGCTGGGCCCTGAGCCTCGAGGGGCTCTTCTGCATTGTTGTTGGCTTTGTCGGCATTCCGAGGCTCCAAGGTGCCCTGAGCTATTCGTATCTCGGATGGATGTCGTCGATGCCGATGGCGTGGGCAAGGCCGGACTACGGTGCGCGATACTGTTATGGTCACGGTGGACGGGTCTTCCGGCACAGTGGAGAATATCTCGCGGGAATAGTCCCTTCCTGGCGGATCGCTGAATCGTGTGCCAATGGTCCGACGGCCTGCTGTCACGGTTGTTACCCTCCCGGTGGTTGGTTGAATGTCCAACCACAGCACAAGGTGGATTGCGGAGTGCCGGTGCAAAGACCATTGCGAGGCTTCAGCAGATCTTCCTCCTCTAGCTCGAACAATGAGGAGGGGCAATAGGTGCACAGCCCTCAATCTGTCAAACGAACCACTTGCAGATGACGAAACAAGTCGCAGTACAGGGTCCAGGCATGTTCATCGAGGAGCCGAGCTTGACGCGGTACGGCCAGCGGCCAGCGGCGACTTAACACGACGAGTTATTCCCCACCCGTATCACGGATAATGTCTGGAGGTGCGTCGCGATATTGAGAGGTTGCTGCGAACCAAGGTATATCCCGACTCCGAAAGGCAGCCTATTATCTCCTGCTTCGACCGACTGATCAATGTTGCAGGCGGGAGTCTCTGTTAGCCCTTCGTTGCCGCGAACGCACGTCTCTCCAATTGGCTTTGCCTGCAAATAAGGCACATCAGATCTGCGTCAGTTCCCCGATCGATGTCGCTTGTTCCCAGCTCACCCGTTCACGGCCATGGCCAGACCCTGCACACGCCAATTTCCTCTATCAAAAGACGCCAGACGCCAGACTCCAGACATCTCAGTCCGTAGTTGGTCAAATATTTCCACTCCGAAAGGCACCGTCTCTGATGGCGAGTTATGCCACTTGCCTCTTCTCGGATACCTGCATTCATGGCATAACGTATTGCACATCATCTTGCATACTATACTTCTGACCTTCCATGTTTCTCCAATTATGAGCCTCGTCAACGGAATGCCGCAATCCATGACGCCGCCGGACCCCACACGGACCGGACTTTTGATAGATTTCTAGAGAATCTCGGTGATAAGTGGCATGAAGCATATATCCGCCGGAACCGACGTTGTACGAAGCTTTGAGTTCGATACTACGAAGCCGTTTGTCTCGTTTGAGATGCGAACCTCGTGCCAGAGTGAATCAGTTCCATACCAATACCGTAGAAACTCGAGCAACTCGAACTTGCGCTAGCCCGTGCCAGCCCTGCTAGCGGCCCACACTAAGCCCTTTCGAGGGATCAGTTTTATCCGATTATATAATCGACTAAACCGTATACGGAAGGCGGTAAGTGATTATTTTCCATTTTTTACTCCTACCCAACTGCCCACTTCCACCGATTACATCACCGATTTGACCACCAATTATACTGTCAATTATACCTCCAATTACACCTCCACCACGGGCCTCGTCGACGTGCCCACGATGCCCTCACGACGGGCCCTTGCCGAGAAGGATTCGAATACGGCAAAAGTGCCAATTACACCTCCAGCAGCTAAGCGCCGCGGGCCTGCTCCTACCCCCATCAAAGACCGGAAATATACACCGCGAAGTGGCCCAATCAAGCGCCGCCAGCACCACTATACCCACGATACCAAAGTCAACGTCCTGATGTTTTTAGAGCATCACCGCGTGAGGAAGCTCGACGAAGAGTCGATTTGCCCCCCGAGGCTGCGCCAGGGCGAGACCGAGCTCCCAGGGATATACAGACGTCCCACATACCAGGAAGCCGCAGATTGGTTCAAAGTCCCTCGAAGCACGGTTATCTCCTGGTATCAGAACCGCGAGTCAATCGTCAATCGGTCCTCCAACTACGCCTACCACCCTCAGTGGCCAGAGCTCGAGACAGCGCTATACGGCGCCTTCCGCCAGCGACGAAGTGAGGGAAAGCTCGTTAGTACCAGTTGGTTCAAAAGGACCGCTAAGCGGATTTTCGCCCAGCAGAACCCGAACAGCAAACATCTTTTTATTTTTTCCCCCGGTTGGTTTCGTGGCTTCCAGAATCGTATGAGAATTACCCGACGTCGACTTACCAAACAGGCAACGAAGTTACCCACTGAGTACTTCAAAGTTGTCAACAGCTTTCTTTCCTTTATCCGACGAGTTAATCAAATGGCCCTGGCTAAGGTGAAGCGGTCTAACGTCGGAGATTTACTCGGAAGTCCAGCCCGTCGATTTCCTAACTCGCGAATTCTCAACCTCGACGAGACCCCAGTTCCTTTCGAATACCTAGACGGTTACACATACGACGACGTCGGGGCCAAAACCGTGGCTGGCAAGAGCGACCGCAGCGGTTGGGGCAAGCGGCAGGCCACATTAATACTCTACATCTTCGCCGACGGCATACAACGAATTAAACCGAAAATAATATTCCACGGCAAGCCCGCAGAGGAAGGGGGTCAATTATGGAAAAAAGAGGGCCTATTATACGCAGAAGGAGTGACAGTTGAGTTCAACAAGACTGCCTACAACAATGAGTACTTGTTCAAAAGATGGATTGAAGAGGAATTGGTAGCGCTGACTAAGGGAGACGAGTACCTATTGGTAATGGATGTCGCTTCCTTCCATAAGACAGATTCCATCCTTGCGCTATTACGTCAGCACCACATCACACCCTGCCTCATACCGCCAGGGACCACTTCCCTCCTCCAACCTCTCGATACCGCAGTCAATAAGCCCTTCAAGCAGTGGCTTTCAGAAGCAACCGACGCTTACGTACTCGACGAGGAAGAAAAAGCGCTGAATAAGCAGGAGGAGCTCAAGTGGGAGACGGGTATGAAGAGAATAATGGTCACCAAAACAGTCGAGACGGCAGCCGCTAAATTGGCCCACGAGAAGGGCTCAATGGTCAGCCAGGCCTTCCTGCAGTGCGGAATATCTATTCGGCCCGATGGCAGCCAGGTCGACGAGATCCGGATCAAAGACGTGCCCGCCGAGGCCATCGATTACACTGGGTGGGAGCTCTTCGACGTAGAAGCCCACATTGAGCAGGAGACGCTGCAAGAGGAGATTCCAGACTTCGCTGTTCTGAACGACGGGTTAGAGTACATTTTCACAGCAGAGGAAGTCCGTGATGGCATCAATGGGCAGTTCGTCGACCCGACAGTCCAACCGCCGTATGAATAGGGGCCCGTTGGAGGCAGTGGGCCAGGGGACAGTCAGGGGCTCGGTTGCTTACGTACGACTGCTTCCAATTGACACTTTTGCCCTTTTTGCCAATTCGACGAGAAAAGCTCAAAACCGACGAGAAAGCCAAAATAATTATTGAATTATATCAATTGTGGGTCCGGCCTCGACGGCGAGCTCTCATTGGTCAGATCGATCGAAATGTTAACCTACGCCAAAAATAGGTGGCGGCCGCATTTAACCACTTTAGGCAGTATTACGATTCTGCCATAGCGCTAGCAGGGCTGGCACGGGCTAGCGCAAGTTCGAGTTGCTCGAGTTTCTACGGTATGCCAGCCAAATTCGACCGACGCCGAGCGGAGCAGCAGAAGGCCAACGAATTGTCCGGCAGCAATGCGGGCGAGGGTCATTTTCCCCACGATCATTGGTGTAGCTCAAGGGGAACCGGCAAGGGGCTGCTCAGGCACAGTCGTGTCTGCCCACCGTCCCCCATGCCCATTGTACGGCAAAAGAAACCTGCTGCAAGCCATCCCCTGGATTTCGAATGTGCGGTGTGAGATTCTCGTCTGAAAGAAAACGCCTTGGTAGGCCCGTCAACCAATCATGCCGCATCTTTTGTTGGCCGTTGGCGGGATTCGCCCGAGGACTCATGCCCACCGTCTTCTTTGCATTACGTGATGCAAGTAATGCTTCTGGGCCGTTGAGAGAGTGGGAGAGGTCCAATTTAAACTTGACCGACTCAACTCGAGTCTGGAAGTATGGAATACGCGCCATGATTGAGATGACTTGGGAGAGAACTAGATGTTTCGTAGCTTTCTGGAAAACGATGATGGTCAAAAGTTGACTCGGGTCCAGTGATTTGAGTGCTGGAAATATCACCGACAAGCGTAGCAAGCTCTAACTTCCATACCCATCCATCTTCAATGACATCAGGAACCGAGATCAAGACAGCCGTAAGACCTGCAGATAGAAAACTGAATGAATGGGCTCCTCAAGAGGCGTCCAAGGAACTTGGTTATGAGTTATATTATCAAATTCACCGAGCTGAATTAATGTTGATGCTCATCATGACAAAGCGACAGCTATGTCTACGAGTTATGATGACTCGACTTAATAGGCGTTCAGCTATGAGCAAGACGCCCACAGCTCAAGTCATCCCGGGCCACCATGTCGGACATCTGCCTCAAGAGCTATCCAGGTCCGCAGAGGCAATCAGTCACTCATAAAGTTGACTCATCCAAGCCGAGCCCAACCAACATTTCTCAGACACCTAGATCACCGGGCCTCGGGCATATTTCCTCTTGGAATGTATTGGAAACGTACAGAGCCATATGAGAATGACGCAACATCCATTTCTTTCAGTTTCATGACAACACACAAGTGTGGACAAAATCTCAAGTCAATTGCAATTAGCACCGAGTAGACAAATAATAGCTTACCCTTTGATGGTGCGACTAGTTACAGCCTGCCCACTCACACTACCTGCGGCATACAAGTTTTTCCGCATAGTGTACAGTGGAAGAGAGAGAGCGGTCAATGGCCGCCTAGGATTACCATTGGAGCCAACGCAGCGCTGTGCGTCCCTGCATGACCAAGGAAGCAGACATACAGACGTTCATGTGTCAAAAATCCTGGAGGATAATGTAAGGTATGCAAATTATCTTCAGCAGCATTCCAGCTGCGCGGAGAAATAGTCCTTGCAAAATGCCTTCAAGAAGAACTCCACTACGCTGGGTATTTTGGTCCGTTTCTGAATGGAACGGGGTGGCATTCCTGAATCCCTTTGAGGTGGTTGCGCAGCTTGGACCACACACCACTTGAGGGGCTTAACAAGCGGTCAAGATCTCGAGAGATCCGAGCACCCTCACTAGAGGCGGATGGCGCCGCGATAGCTTTGAGGTCATCTAGTGATCAGAACTCGGGCTAGGTTCGGCTAAGAACGTTGGATGCCTGGCATCGGTATCGACATCTCTTGCGCCAAGTCAAGTTGCTGTGAAAACTAACGGCATCGTCAATCCATCAATTTGGTTGTCAGAGAGATGAATAGCAATCGTAAGTTGGGCAGGGCTTGGGAGTATGTTCCGTGCCCCGCGTCCCACGGAGGAGGGGTCGAGGAGGGGTTAGCGACCCTCAATTGGCCCCATCTTCATTCAATTGATGGTTGCCATCTTGCATTTGGCCTTGCTATGTAACAAGTTGAGTCCCGACCAAGTCAATCAAGCAAGACTGTTCACTCGGATTAGCCAGTTGTTATCGAGTACCAAACCAACTCTTTTCGAGCCAACGCTTCGCAGTGACAACCACGAGTCTCGACTAGTCTCCCGTCAGATTCCAGCCGTCCAGGCTCTATACATCCAAAGAACATGTAGTGCATGGAATCACTTTGCGAGAATTACTTCATCAAATAATTTCTCAGGCGCGACTAGTGGATGAAACCGCTAGGCTTCGTGTATAAATAGACATTCGTTGTCGGACTTGAGGTTGTGGTGAGTATAATTTTCCTGGCCCGAGCGGATGATCGGATGGAGTAGAGTTACCGCCTTGTAGATGTCTGTTTGGGATGGAGGGAACTCTAATTCTTGGCTCTATGAGTGCGTTTGCCGTGGTATCCGTAGGTTGTTTAGTCGGTGAGGTTTGGTGCTGTGTGAGATGGATCCGGGTTGATGGTTGCTGGCTCGTCGTGCTTTGGTCAACGGGTGGTCTTGGGAGTCTGGTCATGTCCCTTTGGTGGCTTTGAATTCGGTGATCTGAAGAGCATGTATCATACGAGCATGAAGAGAGGAATAGCTCTATGAACTTTCTCAAGACGAATTGAAATGTTGATTGAGACAGATATTGTGGTATGAGTCTGCTGCGGAAAGTGGATCGTCACTTCGATCCTTTAAATGACGAAGAAGCGGCTATGAACGGTGACTTGAAAACCACAACCATGATACCTCAGACTTACTCTCCATACCAGCCAGCCAGCTACGGGTGTCATGGAGCCCAATGTAACACTCCAAAGTCATTGAAAATAATACTGTTCTCGTCACTGATAGCACCATTGAGTTCCATGTGACTCTAGCAGGGGCTTCATCGATTGCGCCTGTCTCTTCGATTTCGTCCATACGTAGACATTTCAAACTTGAATGACGAATCTTCGAGTCTGTGAGAGTTGGATCATATACAGCATCACTTCCCATATGATTTTGGCGAGTGGTACCACTCTTACAGCTCATGACGGTAGTTACCACTCTCGGCTGGTTCACTGGCCCAAGCTTAAAGTTGCTTCCACCCAAGGAGGTGAACCAAAAGCCAAATTGTGAATTTTCACCAGATAAATTGTCTCGTTTCATCCCAGACTGTACTCATCCTCGTCCCGATTGAAGCTCATATGAAATACATCATAGCCTCCTATTCGGTCACTGAACCTATCATCTAAGCTAAGGGCAGGATTTTCATACCTTGCCGTATAGTGGCTGTGAGGACGGTTGATCCAATTGTCATCAAGCAAAAGACTTCTGGGTTATATTATATATAGGAGATGAAGGTGCGCGTTTTTAGAAAGATATTCGAAATAGCTAGCGAGTCCATACTACGATCAATGAGGTTGAAAGCTTGGAACCCGGATACTGCGAAAGTCAACTGGCTCTCACATCACACCATAAGATCTTGAGCATATCTCAGACTGCTTCCAAAGCTGCCATATCGACAGGAAGTTTCCTGAACTCAATGCTTTGCTGAAGAGCATACAGGTAAGTGGGTGGCAGAAGTGAATGCCGGTCGACGCACAAGTTCACCCCTTGCTCATAACCACTACCTTCATTATCATCACCTTACTAAGCTCCTCAAAGTCCATTCTTCAAGGAATGTATTGGGAATAGATTGCCTGAAACTAATTAGAGAACAGTCATGGTAGTAGTATGGGTATAAGCAGTGGGAAAATTGAAGTTGAGATGACGAAGTGGAAGTTCTCGTCTATTTCGAGCGCTACGCCCAATGACCTGAGACTGGAGGGATTCGTATTTAAGCTACATATGGAGGCAAATTAACTGAACTATATGACGGAGCACGTGTAGTCTCTGATGTGTCGATTTGGAAAGCTTACGTTAAAAGCATCGCACATTTGAGACGGAGAAGCGATCCGTCGTTTGAGCGGTCGATAGAGAAATTATTTGCTCTTCTGTGAGTGAGAGTCCTGACTTCAAATTTCAAAAATAAGCCCAGTTACGGGTGTCTCAAGTCCGTAAGGGCAATTTGCAATCATCCCGGTCTGAGTCTCCAAGGCGTGTCGTTGAAGATTAACGTCGTGATGGGACGCTTGATGGTGAGGAATCCAGCGATGACTAATAACCAGGGGCGAGAACAGCCAATCAACCTGGGCGCGCCCCACCTTTATGAACTTCCTCTCTTGGGCGCACCATAGCAAGTGGGAAGAGCCCATCACATCCATCATTACTGCCCAAAGCAAATATCCTTCGAGTTAAGACGTCTTGTTAGACTCGAAACATCATAGGTTGACGTTGCAGTCATATCATGGGAGTCTGAGTCTATCCTGACGTCTCATCAAGCTCGTATCCTACGCTCCGCCTCTGAATGAGATGAGACCCCGCATCAAACCTCTCAAGCGCCGTACCAAAGTCACCTTCATCAAGCGCGCAGCAAATATGGCTGCATCGGCCCAGACCGGGTCGCCGCAACGCTCCGACAGCGACGTGGACGAGGAATTTATCGACGACCTGAGTGATCTGGGAATCGAGGCGAACAGTGTAGTGCCAGAACTTTTCACGGCGTCTCCACCTGTGCGCGATACGCTCCCGACGGCCACTTCATATGCCCAGGACGCAACGGTACGGGAGTGTGTCCCGCTGCTGGCTGCCACGGACAGCGATATCGATCACAACGCCCATGGAGTACCCTCAATACTCCGTGATAATCATATCAAATTTCTTCAGAAGCAGCTTGGAAGATTTCCGGCCCCGTATGTGGCTGCCGATGCGAGTCGGCCATGGTTCCTGTACTGGTCTCTCAACGCCCTGGCCCTCCTCGGCTACGACACGGCAGTGTACCGGGAAGACCTGATAAAGACAGTGCGTACAATGCAGAACCCGTCCGGTGGCATCGGAGGCGGTCACGGCCAGGACTCTCATCTTGCCACAACCTACGCCGTCGTTCTCGCCCTCGCCATTGTCGGCGGTGAGGATGCATATGAAGCGATAGATAGGAAATCCATGTGGAAATGGCTTTGCTCTCTCAAGCAACCCGGCGGCGGGATACAGATGGCCCTGGGCGGAGAGGTAGATGTCAGGTGGGTTGACACCAGTCCCCCTCCCCTGTTCTCTCCCCTTCTCGGCTTGCGCCATCTTTCTGACAGGTCTCTAGGGGAGCCTACTGTGCAGCCGTAATTGTAACCCTCCTGGACCTGCCTCTGGACCTTTCAACCGACTCTCCGGCCTGGACGCCTGAGCGGCCCACGCTCTTCACTGGATTGGCGGATTATGTACGCAGATGTAAGTCATACCTTAGCCCGGTTGCCTCGCCGTCGCTCACCAATAGGCCAAACGTTTGAGGGTGGAATATCGGGAAAGCCGGATGGTGAAGCGCATGGAGCCTATGCTTTCTGCGCTTTGGGCTGCCTCTCGATCCTGGACACTCCGCATCGCATCATCCCCAGGTACGTATTCCGCCGCGTTCGTCCACTGAGGGGTTGACATGAAAGCAGCGCATACTGACTGCTTCGTCCGATGACAGATACCTCGACGTGCCACGACTTATCTCTTGGCTCTCGTCACGGCAGTACGCTCCGGAGGGTGGCTTCAGTGGCCGCACAAACAAGCTCGTCGACGGCTGCTACAGCCATTGGGTCGGTGGGTGTTGGCCCTTGATCGACGCTGTGCTGAAGGGCGCGATTGAGCTCGAGGATCAGCCAAATGAGGCGAGCTTTACTCCCCATCAGGGCAGTCTTTACAGTCGAGAAGGGCTGATCCGATACATCTTGTGTTGCGGTCAAGACCGGTCCAAACGTGGCGGTCTCCGCGACAAGCCCAGCAGGTGAGATGGCGATGATGATGATGGAAGCTTCCTGATCCGGATGGTTCGTCGCTGACTCGAGTGATAGGCCGTCGGATGCGTATCACACTTGCTACGTCCTGTCAGGACTGAGCTCTGCGCAGCACCAGTGGGATCTCACATATGTCAACGAAGATGAGACGATCCTATCGGAGCCAAAGTGGGTGGCGTCGCCTTGTGCCGAAGGAACACAGGTATTCAACGAGGAGGACCGCGTCGGGACGATCCACCCCGTCTACACCATCCCCCAAGAGAGCGTCGACGACATGAAGGCGTACTTTGCGTCGAAACAGGGATTCTAGCCCGCCACCAGGCCGCCTGAAGGCGACCGCCCCCCCTAAGTATATGGTCGAGGAACGTCGGAATTCCGTGTCACGTGGTTCCGCGCGAAAAGGGGCACTGTGATGGCGGAGACCTTCCGAAATGAACTCGGCGATGGGAAACGTGCCATGCATGCTTTCTGTCGGCCCCAATCATGAGGAAGGGTTGGATTGCGGAACGAACACGACGGCCCTGCAGCTTCGAGCCCGGGGCAGAGAGATCTCGGACAGGGATCGTATGTGCAAAATTTTGAACAACTCATCACGGCAATATGGCGGCGGCGCAGGAGACTTTGTGGTTGTGCATGTTGAGAGATACCAAGCTGGGTCTCCCAAAACGTCGAGTTGCATCTGAAATCCGTGCGCCAGCTGCAGCACGCGAATCGGCATGCAAATGGTTACTGGGAGGAAGAGGGAGGTGTTGTAATGGCAGCAGGAGGTAATACATTTCGAACAAACGTTTCTGGTCCAGGCCAGGGCAGAGTCGATCGAGCGCAAGACCCAGTCGGCATCCAGTGTTGACTTTGAACATCCCACACGAACGGACCAAATTGTCTTCCGTTCATTCAGCGCTCAACGGTCAAGACTGCAAATCTTCCGAAGGCAAGGGTCCCCTTTGCTGTTTATTTTGCCTTCTCGGCGCCACTACGCGGCGGCGGCGAGGAGGTGCACATCATCAATCCTCCCGCCCTTCCTCAGAACCAAGCCGATCCAAAGACTTGAAGACCCTGTAACACGCCACTTTGATGCCTCTGCCGTGCGATTCTCGTGTGGCCGCTCATTTCCCACGCGTATGTCTTTTGGTTTTGGGGGCTAGTTGGAACGGCTAAGAATGAAGCTTGGATGCTTGTCTTGGGATGGGCAGGTCTGAGATACAAGGCAGAGACACTTGAGACAAGTTGTCCAGTTCCAGCCCTGAGACGGCAAAAGGCACAGAAGGAACTAGATCGACGTGTAGAGGTGTGTATAGCTGTGGGTGAACAGGCTGAGGAGGAAGAGAGACAAGTCTACTGCGAGTCCGCGGTGGATTATCCCAGCAGACTGACCTGACCCATGGCGGCCACGCGAGGTTCGATTGGTGCATCTCGCCTTACAGCAGCGCCGCATGGCCTGGGCGCAGATGTCTTTGCTGTCATACATGAACAAACCTAGACAAGAGTGCGCCCCTCTCTTTCCGATATTCCTCTTTGGAGTTTTTTTTGATATCAGAAAATAATTGTCCGGGAAGGTGGTTTTGTGGCCGCTTGATATGGCCGGGCTGTGTCTCGAAAGGGATCAATATTCACACTTTCTATTGGAAAGGACGCGTAGTCGTCGTCTGCTGATACAGGCACCGGGCGGCGAGAAGATTGCTTCAAGCTTTGAATCTGGATCCGCCGAGGTGGACTCGAGAGGTGGACAGCATGTTGCTCCTGACGCCGCATCGCCTACATAGCGGAGCGAAGCACACGGACAAAGGCCGCAGATGTACAGAAAGAGACGAAGAGGTGATGGCGTGGTTGGCGAAAATACAAATGAGCTTTCTCTGCAGGCGGGAAATGATAGAACGGCGGTCTGGTCTGAGTGGTAAAATGATGTGGTGCGACCTCAGGTTTCCAGGAGAGGTCGGCGGCCGGCCGGCTGCCCTCCAGTGTAAAAGGCCCCGGTGAACCCTCTTTCACTCTGACGAACCCCCCTCCATCTTCCATCCGGATCGTGGGCGGTTCTGTCCAATGGCAATCCATATATGGATGCAAATGACGTTGAAAGAAGGCCAGGTGTGTTGTCTTTTTCGAAATGGGGGGCGGGATGGGATGTGGCAGAGAGGGAGCCAGAGAGTGTGAGAGAGAGACGGAGGAGGGGTCCATGATGTCTCTTTTTTTGTGCCCCTCACACCCCTCATCAAAAGAGCTACCCTGCCGGGTCAGCTCCAAGACGGGGTACAGATACAGATTACAGTACATGATACACAAGAGGGACGCCAGCGTAATCACAAACTTGTATTCCCGAGCCACCGGATCCCGCAGGCCATGGTTCACAAAAAGCCCCGGGCTGTGGATGCTGGTTTGGGGGAACACATACTGGTTTCGTTTCACAGCGGGCTTCTTTCTGTACTACAAGATGTGTTCATAGAGACATGGGCCGTAGAGTTGACGGTGAGAAACACCTCGGCACGACTATCATATCACTGCTATGGTTTCTGCTTAGCCGCGTTAAACCGGGGGGTTTATCGTAAGACGATGAAGCTCGGTGGAGTCGTCTCTTGGGCCAAGACAGGGCTGGAGAGGAATTTGGACAATAACAAAGGCTCAAGAGAGATCTGTCTCGGAAGAAGTTCCGGGCGTAGTGAGGGCATATCCACCTTGATATCTCTACGTACGCTGCCACATCCACTTTGAGAGGGCGCGGCTGTGCTCTCCAAGGTACATACAGAGTGAAAAGGGTCCGTCGCTGGTACACGGGATCTTGGTTGACTGGGGTCTTCCGATGCCCACTCGCTTGGCTAGCGAAGAGTTCAAATCAGATGATTTTGGTGAAGCAGGCGGGTATAGACAGGAGGCATACATTAGTAGTACGTTCATTTGTCCCATCTTTCATTCGATGCCGATCAAAGTAATGTGTCATGGCCAAAAAAACATGAGACGAAGAGAGTCCCATCGGCCTTTGGTTAGGGTCTACCGTCTATCAAAAAGTCAGGTCAAGCCAACAAACATGCAGACACCCCCAACTGTCCCCGCTTCGTGAGAGCCGGCCGCTGTGGTGGAGCAAAATATGGAGACTGAGAGAAGTGAACTGTGTGTGTGTGTGAGAGAGAGAGAGAGAGAGAGAGAGAGAGAGGGAAAAGCTGGGATTGATCCAGATGACAGGGTTCCAGAAAGATGCCAATTGACGAATCACATTTGGGGACGGCGTCTATGGTGAGCGCTAAGAGGCTCAGAGCTAGCTCTGTCAGGTTGGGCAAGAGACGTTTGGCTTTTTCTTTGGTAGCAGCACCAGTAGCAGCACCCGTTTTGTTCTACTCTGCAGTAGCTTGTGAGACTTTCCCAGGGAGAGACCATGAAGGCATTCGGTGGAACATCACCTGTCTTCAGCCAAGTCGATATGGAGGTGGTAGATGGTGATGAGTGGCTTTGGAGGTGAGGTAGATGAGATGAGTGACACGGCGAGTGAGCGAGTGAGTGAGAGTAACCGATGTGAGTGAGAATGAGCGAGTGAGGTGTAAAGTCATTGGTGAGAGGAAGGAGTGAATGATGTCGTTGGCGCCTTCCACGGTGCTTCCAGATTGATTCGGGAAGGAAACCACGGGCGATTCGCTGACTGACACGACCCCTTGCGGCAAGCTGCAAGCTGCACGCCGCCAACCTCCTCTTTGGCATTTGCTCCTCTTCTTCTTCTTGATGGCTCCCCATGCTCCGTGGAGTACCAAGCGGCAGCAGCAACAAGCTACGAATACAAGCTACAAGTTACAAGTTACGACAAGTCATCCATGACAAGAGAGAGAGTTGGCCCGCGGCAATCTAGCCGTTGCTCGACCTCTGCGCGCATGACCCTATCTGCCTCTGCTTTTCTCACCTGCATTGACAGATCGCGGTTGCGAACGGCCAGGTACCGCAGTACCTACCTTTCTCTCACTCCCAGTTCTCGGCCTTTACGCATGCGTAGTTACCAATTGGCTCACAAGATCCAAGGTAGAGGCACAAACACCTGAGATATCAGGATGAGTTACTGAGAGAGACACACACATACGCATACACACACACACACACACACACACACACACGAAGAGAGAGTGAGGAAGAAAGAGAAAGAGAGCCGGCAAAGATGGACGAGGGGTGCGGAAAGCAGAAGGAAAAAAAAAGGCCAATGCATGTCAAGAGAGAGTACCCTCCCTGCCTTTTGGATCGAGGTCTCGCCGGACTTGGTTTCCTGATTTCCCTTGGATTACCTTCCAGGTTCATCAAAGCAACACCGTCGAGCGGCACTGCCAGCTCATCATTGCATGGTGTGGTCTGCGTCCCAAGGGCCTGCGCTTGCTTTGGCCCGGCCTAGTTGCAACTTGTGCGTTTTCGCGCGCGCCCGCTTGCACCAGCCAGCCGTTGCGCTGCGTCTGCCTGCCTGCCTACCTGCTGCTGCTGCTGCTGCTTGTTGTTATTGCTTGCTGCTACTTGTAAATTACTTGTTGCTGCTGCGAAGGTATCCGTACTGTTGCACCGACACCCACATCACCAACCCATGTCCAAGGTATCCGTACCCGTCATGTCATGCCAACGGTACGTACTGATGCTCTCTTGTTGCTCTTTCGCACAACGAAAAGGTACTTGGGATACGTACTGATCTTACGCGACTGCACAAGTACCCATGTACTTTCGTCTCCTCCTCTCCACCACGTCGTCGTTCTCCTCCTCCGACGACAACCAACAACGTACGAACTGGAGACGATGGGGAACATCGACATCGACGCCGACGACGACTGCAGCAGCTTGTCCATCACCGCTCACCTCGCACGGCGGATACTCGACTGCCAGCGAGGTCACGCTCGTCTCGTTCCCCCACGCCCACAACGCTGCCAGTGACTACAGAACAACTGCACAACACAGAATGCATAGAATCAACCACCCTAACGTCTTCCTCGAATTCGACGCTCCGACAGTCTCCTGTCCCCTCCCTTCGAGATACTGTAACTGACCTTACCTGACCTCACCACGCATTCACGGCCTTTTCAATGCATCATAGGTACTCACCGTCCTCACACCCCTCTTGGTGGTGTCGCCGTCGTTGTCCGTTTTCGGCCATCTAACGGTCTGCATTCGCGTGGCTTTATTTTTTTTTTCCTCCCTCCCCCTCTTCACCTTTTGCCCCTCCACACTCGCCTCCATCATCGCTTTGGTCATTAAACTTTTGCCTCACCTTACAGCAGAAGGGAGGGTCCTTTTTCGACCTAGGCAAACTGCGGCGTCCACTGTAACTCTCGCAATATACCCAGAGAGAGGGGAAGTGGACAGATGGACATGCTTCTTGCATATGGAAAACCGAGATATAATTTGCCCGCGGAGCCGATTCCAGCGCACCCCCTCCCTATCGATCCCATGCTGCTCATCCCACTTCGACTTGAGAAAGCAACATTGGCTTCTCAAAGCCAGAGAGGGGAAAGCTATTCCATGTTGATGGATCTCGCCGCCCCCGTCGAACCCACTCCCAAAGCCATCTCTCGGCGCTCAGAGTGTTCATGCACGTCGTCTGCTACCCTCTTAGCTCACGGCCACAAGACTTGAGAGATGACCTCTTCACCGACCTTGCAATCCTGTCCGCGGGGGACGATGCCGCCTGCCGGGGGCCCTTGAACCTCGAACGGAGACGCGCCGTTCGGTCACTAGGTGCCACCGACTTCACCTTATTCCCTGGCTGGCGAGCAGCCGTCGACCCCTATCATCCATGGGATTTGAAAATCAGTAATAGCAGAACCCTGGGAGTTGCAGCCGCCGTAGCATAAACACCTTGAAAGATCCAGCGTCTCGCCGCCGACTGCCGCTCGCTCTCGTCTATTCTGCGTCGCTCATCTCTCCGGGGATCTCTATTTTGGTCGGCACCCTGGCTCGCACTCTGGGCCAACGAACGGCTGGTAGCCTAGCAAGCGCTGGTTTGCCGCTCTAGAGCGGTACCCTGTTCCGTCACCGCAACGAGTCCAGTCTGTATCTGTACCGGAGTATAGCTACATTCGTGCTCGGAGGGTTTCTCCATTTTCTCTGCCACTGATTCGCTGCGCAGTTGGAGAAGGATTTCGATTTTGGCCGTCTCTGACTGGATACAATATTGCTAGCCTACGAGACGACTCTGGCCGACAGGTGGTTTTGACTTTGATGATGCCGTGCGAATCGCCCGCCATCGCTGCACATCATTGGGAGCCACCGATGATCCCAAACGAGGGCCCCGGCGCCTGGCGCTGTTCTCACCCTGTCCCAGCTAGCATCGAAGCGCACGGCCAGTCTTTGCCTGACATGGCACAGACGAACTTGGGGCTGGCTGCCAATTCTTCGACTTCTAGGTTCATCGTCCTTCTCTCTTGGTATCACAATGTCACCTTCCAAGTTGCCGGAGACGCTCTCCTCTTCTTCATCGTTCCAATCCCCCAACCTCGGGTCCCGCAACACAAGCGAGCAGCAAGCAGCAAGCAGACAGGATGGATGGCATGGTGGATTCGATCTCGACTTTTGGTTTGGGGAGGCCCCTTCTGCTCAACTCCGAGTCCGAACCCACCACATGCGTCGTGCTGCCCCCGCCGCAGTCAATACATGCACGCAAGCCTAAAGTAGCAAGCAAATGTGCATGGCCTCATACATACATACATGACGATGGATGGCATATCTCAACAACAAATTGGCGCTCGGCCTGTGACAAAACAATCAACAATGAGCGGTGGAAAACATTTGGCAATACTGGCAACAATGACAATAACACCAACGGTACCATGGAGCCGACAAAGACCGCACGATTGACAGGTTGCTGAGGAATTGTCCACAAGTGCCTACCGGCCCTTTACTCGATAGTTGATTACAGGTGCAGTAGTCGCCGCTAACACGAACAATTTGGGGCATCGAATTCTCATCAGTCATCCTTTGTCTGTCTTTCTTCCCTCCCACCCTCCGTGGTCGCGGTCACTGGACTGGATAGGGCCCTTTACGCCCTACTGGGCACATCCCTCTCTGGAGGAGCCAGAAAAGCAAATAAGCATGCTCTGGCGTTTTGACTCGCCGCCAGCCCGAAACATTTCAATCAAAGGCCATGGAAGCCCGGGCTCGGGACCAGCGTATCCCGCATGTCAAGTTAACTCATCGACGAGAGTTACTTGGCAGATTCTTCGATCAAGTAAAAGCAACGTACCGGACTTCTTGTGCGCTGCCGGAGGAGAACCAGCTCGCCTCGCCAGATTGGGGTCCTACATGTTCGTATGTTCCATTTCGCCACCGGCTTTGCAGATTTGCAGCCCTCGTCAGTCTTTGACTCTGTTATTTTTTTTTCCCCTCTCAGTCTTTGCGTCTCACAATTCGCCCTCGACATTTCTGCTGTAGCCCTAGAGAAGCTAAAGCAGCCCGCTATGCGACCCGGCGGGCCACATGGTCGGAGAGACTTCGTCCAAAAGTTTCGACCATGTACGCATGTACCAGACGCGCGCGCCTTTGCTTGTGACGATGATGTCGTGGGCAAACCACAAGCTGGGCCCAAAACAGAATAAAGTGTAAGTCGGTCGATGTTCGGCGGCACGACCGGCGGCAGCACAAATTGCATTTGGAAAAGTAGAAGTGCCCTAGAAGCAGAAGCTTGAACGGGACCGTCAAGCGCCACGAGCAGCGACAAGCTCACAAGCATCTGAAGACTGAAGCACGTCGAACCTTGCGGTCAAGTCCCGTACGGGGCAACGTTATCGAGATACCTCGTCGATTCTCCAGTCCAGGCCTCGATACTCGTCTGCTACAGGCCGGATACTCCAACGAACGGCCGGGCCTCGAGATGAGCGACCAGGGGACCGGGCCAGCAAGACTGGAGAGAGTGAGAGACTAACAGACGAGCAGGGGACCTTTCTCTCAAGTCTCAGCATTCGAGAGACAGATCTTCGTCGGCCCATCCCTGGCCCTGGGGCCCTTGCCCAGCGATGATGCTGGTACCCCCCTCCCCCCTCTTCAGTGTGTCGTTGTGGAGTTGTCTAGTCTCCAGCGGTTTTTATCAACTGGCAACGAGGCGAGCCAACGCAGCAAAGCATGGGTCACACTCTTTCGAGAGCCGCATCGCCGCTTGCATCTCGGACCAAAAGAATTAAGAGAGAGGGAGAGAAAAAAAGAAGAAGGGGACATTGAGAGAAGCACCCCCATTGTCATTGTGCACTTCTTTCCGCAGTGCCCGTTTTTCTCTCTTGCTCTCCCCCCTGTCGATTCGGCGTCTGGCTTTCCATGTTCACGTCCCTGCCCAGACTCCAGAGACGCAGACAGACCGAAGAGACGTACAGAAACGCCCTGTCGCTTGCTTGTTGACCTTTTCCTCGTTCGTCTGTCGTCTCCTCCTCCAAGAGTCCAAGGTACTCCGTACACAGTTCCATTCCCCTCTTTCTCGCCTGGTCCCTCATTTCCTTTTCCTGCCGCTGCCGTTGCCGCCGAAGCTCTCCCAATACCACATACTGCTACGGATAGTGTCGATATTATGTCCATGTACCTTTACCAAGTTGATGCTGGACCTGGACTTGGACTTGGACTTGTTGTTGCTTGACCACCACCCCCTCCACCCCTCCCCCCCTTGCCCCCGCACTAGTTCGTTGAAAAGCCCAGAAGCACGAGAGAAAAAAAGAGAAGGCACCTCTTTTTTTTTCTGCAATAAAGCAGACACATGTCTCTCCGTTCATGGCTCAGATGCTTTCCCGCAACCCGAGAAACGGAAGCCCTGGATACGTAGCTTAACTTACAACATCACCCACCCACACCACCACCTCAATACTCCGTACACGCACACACGCACAACACACACACTCACAAGTAACAACACATCAACACCCCTTCCACCGACTTTCTTCATCTTGTCCCCCCATACCTCTTCAGGCTTTACTTCTCCAACCTAGGCACAACGAAAACGACGAGAAACTTGACCGATCCCAGCTTCCCTTCTCCTACCTTACATCTCGTTGAACAACTCATCCCATACATACTCACCTACCCTCGACCACGCCCCGGATTTCTGCCCTACGCCTTACATACGACCCTCCCAGCACAGTATTTGGCGCGTGGTGCGTAGAGTGCCTGCCAGCCCAGCCCAGCCCAGCCCATCCCCATTCCCGACCACAGATCTCTCTGCTCGCCTCACCGTTGGGCTCGATTGCATCTCACGGCGTCCGCATCTTTGGTCCCCTTGTCTGGATAGGAATCTACCCTCGTCGCTTTCCTTCACTTTTTCGTCTTTCTTGCTCTGAGACAACCTCTCTCCCCTGCTACGGCCTGTCCATCTCCCCGCCTAGTTCTGGATCTGGACCTGCATCTCCGAACCACCACCGCGCCTCTTAATCAACCCATTGGGAATAACCGTCAACATGGGAGGCTTCTACATGCAGTACCTCGAGAGTAAGTCATCAATTGAGTTTTATAGATGGATTGTTGGAGCCCAATGCTTCCCTGAACCTCGTCATCGCCTTTGTCTGTATAAGTGGGGCCGCCCATGATGACCTGGGGAACTGGGTCAGATCGTGTGCCCTACCCCTGCATTCTGTCAACGGCGGGAATGACATGCGTCTCCCGGTTCCTGGTGATTCTTAACGAGTCGGGACGTGGCAATTTGTTCGAGAATCAACGTCAGCTTCTCGCTGCGGCTCTCTTCAGGAACGGCATGCAGGGGTGAAAGGCTGTGGGATCGGATTGGGCTCGAATACAGATGGAATTACGTCGTTGAGAGGCGTGTGCTGTCTTGTTCCCCCTCAGCTGCGCCAGAAACTTTGACTCTGGATGACTTGCAGAAGATCTGGGGCTAACCGGTCCAATCTAGGTCTTTGCCGGCGACGAGGATGGAACGACCCTTCCTACGAGTGTTACCGCGATCACAGCGGCTACACCTGCTTGGTTCTAGTCAACGGACGGGAGTATCAGACGGATCTCGCGTATCAATCCGACTCGCTGGCCCAGGAGAACGCCGCCATGCGTGCCTTCATGGTGTGCCGCAACTTCTCCGTCAACGGCGGCATGCTGGCCCGCAATGGCATCGTTCAGGGTCTTCCGGCCACTGAGCCTGCTCGCCGCTCCAAGAAGAGCCGCCACACTTCATCCAGTCACAGCTCGCGAGACAGCCACCGTCGATCAGGCCACCATTCAAGCAGCAGCTCTACGGCCTCTTTCGACTAAGGATAGGCAGGCGAGCCCTGGATTCCTGTCTTGCGTGGCGACAGGGATCCAAGACGACAACTACGAGGTGGAACAGCTCCGCAGTTGGATGAGCTTATGAAAGAAGACGACACCTCCGGACGGCTGATCTGGGAGGTCACAGGGTCAAAGAGAGACATGGGGAAAAAAAACAAAACGGGCAAAAAGCGACGCATACTTTTCCACCTGCGACGACTCCTAACGACTTAATGAACTAGAATCATGGTTTCCGCGCGGCACATCTGATTTCTGCACTTCATAATTATTCCGGCCGGTCTCCTTCGAATTTCGAACAAAACTCGTTATTTTCCTCTCGTCACCTATTTTCGAATTCGGCTTTTTCTTTACTTTCAAGACTTTTTGATGACCAGGCGCTTGGCTGGGATTGTACAGTACCAGTCAAGGGCTGTCCTTCATTTTCTCGAACGGATCAACAACCGGAGGCGACTCTGGCCGACCGACCATCTTTCCTTCTCGACAATTCTTTCTTGCATTATGCATTTTGTTTCCTCTTATTCGGGATCTTCTCTCGAATAGGCTCGAACTACTTTCATTCTTGGTTGCTTGCTCGAAAATGACGACTTTCCACACAGATTGGAACAAATGATGACGACGGGGCGGTTAGACTCACATGAGCTTGAGACGTGAACTCGGCATTTTGATTTTGATTTTCCGCTCTTGTTTTCGAGACAATTTACGGGGGTCACATATGGGGTGTGAGGACGACTGAAGACGGCCAGAAGAGCCATCCCCTTTACGCATGGCCTCAAAAGCGAAGCATCCGTTTTTTTTCTTCTTCTGCACCATCGACGAAGTCGAGGGTGTCTGGGAGAGGTTCAGCATCTCGAATTCTGACTTATTTTGGCTCCTTTACAAGGGGTTCATTTACGATTGTTCCGCTTTTCGTTCGACTTTGGTGGGATTTGATGAGATTGGACGAGAGCTTGCTTGTCAGACAGAGGGCATGATGGACACGATGAGAAAGCGACGGAGCCAAAGATGACGTGACGAGAGACGTTTGAAGGCAAACGAGAATGATGAGATTCTGGGGGGGACGAAATAGTAGAGAGAGGGGGACGATGGATTTTATCATCCTACGCCTTTTTCTTTTTTTTATATGCGACGCCTCTGCGACGCTCATGATGATGATAACGACAACTTTTAACGACAAAGACTTTCATGGTATGAATGGCAAGAACAAGACGATCCAAACAGAAATAAAAAAAACAAAACGCTTTCAAGTTCGTTATTTTGCAGAAAAGACCATTTGAGGCTTCACTCAGCGTGACTATGGGAGGTGATGGGAGAGCGAGCCATCTATGTTGGACGTACGACCGTGGACCCCAAATTTCGTAACCTCAAACTTGGGTGAGGTTGTGACGTTAAGGTTGAGGTTGATAGGGTATCGCACCGGAGCGCGCCAAAGTTTGCCGGAGGAGTAGTGCCGGAGGGTGTAGCGAGGGCGGGGGCGGAAGGGAGCGTACGGCAGTGTTGGTGGTGGGAAGCTTCCCGGAGCCGAGGAGTCGGAAAGTGGATGATTGTCTCGGAGGCCCTGGTCAGAATTGTCTAGGCGGCCGGTAGGTGCATGTGAAGCGCCCGCCATTCGGCGACTGTGTCTCTATATATATGTGTGTAGTAAGGTAAGGTAAGGTACATGTTCTCTTACGTGTCCAACGATACATGCCACGCCCCCGACGAGAAGGGAGCCGCGAAGTTTCTAGGCCTCTGACATGCGGGTTTGCTTCTCTTCAGCTGTAGACTACGTATCGTAGGTAGTCTAAGGATGTCGTCCAGATCATCCTTGTTCCTATTCTGGATTGCATCTCTGCCTTACCCAATACTGTATTTTACTATTTCTTCCGCTTTCGCTGTTCTCTGGAGCGGAAGTGTATTTCACTATGTCCCGCCCATGAGAACTCCTCGGTGCCTCTTATGGTAAGGTACTTTTAGACAGCATCCTCGGTACGCATAAACTATGCGCAAACGATGTCGAGTCTGCTTGTCTCAATCGTCCTTCCACATGACTTCAAAGCGGAAATACAAATCATGGCATCTTTGCGCAGAAACCGCGCAGAAACCGCGCAGAAACCGCGCAGAAACCGCGCAGAGACGCGGAGAAGAAATGCCTGGCAACAAAATTCAGATGATCTGCTGTTTGTCTTGGTCGTTGAAAGTTTAGAGTGTATCCGTAGGATGGGACGGACGGAGCGGGAGTCCGTGTGGCGTGATGCGGATCTCGGCCGGGGTTTATTCGGATCTTACCACGGAAGGGTGGGGAGGACCGGGCTACCCCTTCCAGAATCGAGAACTGACACGAAGAGACCCCCAAGACAGGTGAGGTGAGGTCAATGGAAGGCTCGAAATAGGGAGGGAAAACAAAAACTGAACTATCCGCATCTGCCCGCTGCCTACCTGTAGGCTGTAGACAAGGCCAATTGCAAGCTGACAGGCTGAGCAGCAGCAGCGTCAGAAGCCAAATGGCAAAAATGGCCACGGCCGAGATTCGACGCCGGGCGGTCCCGGGATGTGGATTGTGGGTTTTCTTCTCTCTTGACTCTGGCATGTCACGTTGGTGCTGTGACCCCCACTTTTCGGCATGTTCAAGCGTTCTGGAACTGGAAGTGCCCATGGCGCCCCCTAGAGGCTTGGGATGATGGATCGTGGGCCGGACGCGGTTGTTTGAGAGGAGAGGAGGTGAACACGTACGTCACGTCGCATGTTGAGCGATTTGAGGATCCTCCCCGCCGGGCCTATGGTACGAAGGCATTCCCCTTCTCAAGGTCCCAAGGGTGGCTCAATTGACCATTTTCTTGGGAATCGATGTGGCTTTGCACAGAGGGGCGACTTCCCTTTTACTCCTCCACCCCAACTTTCCTGGTCACGAGATGGGGATTTCTGCCGCGGCATTGGATCTGTGGCATAAGGTGGGATGAGCGTCCCCACTAGCTGAGGCGTCAAGGCGAAATCTGTCCTGACTTGGCCATGATCATTGTTAGCTGTTGTAGGCTTGCAGCGCAATGTGGGCGAGGTGCTGCTTTCTCGAAAGCGCCGAGACATGCTCATCAGCCGAAGAGGAAAAAAGATGCCAAGGGAGAGAGATATGTAAGTTTGAAGGCTTGATAGCTCGAAGGAAGGGATGCAACGCTGGCATTCGTCGTAATTGCGGCGCGGACTCGTAAACACAACACGAGCCTGCAGCTGAAGGACGCTCGTGTCCCGGGCGTGGGCGTCCTCTTCTCTCCTCACCAAGACTTGATCTTCCGGGTTCCCCAGCATTTGTTCCCGTGATGCTGACGGACGACGGGCAGAGATGCACGCAGCACATCCGGGGGACAAGAGGAGGCAAAAGTCGCGAGTTTAGTACGGGCCCGCCGGTCAGCTGTCTTCGGATGTGTAGGGAGAGCCCTTGCAGTCAAGGTTTTGAGCGAGCCAGACTCTAGCGACAGTGGCCTGCGACATGTCCAGTTGCGGACTTAGGACGGGCGGTCCAGTATCGGATTGCGGCGTACGACGGTCTACCGTTTCGACGTCCCTCCTAGTAATGGCAAAGATGCTGTGCCCCGTCGATTGGCTTCAACTTTGAGTACTGCGAGCGGCAGCGACAAGCAAGGGAGAGCGGAGACAGGCATGAGCAAATTCGTCAATCTCGGCAGGGGAAATTGGGGGTAAGGCTGGGTTGACGAGGCCTCGCTGGAACTCGAACATGTTTGGCGGGTTGAGGTGATATGGCTGGGTGCCAATGTGCTATGCGCCAGGAGTTATGTTGCCATTGGGGCTGACGAGTCGCCGCAATCTCGAACTGGAACGTCGAGTCCTCAAAGTCCCCATCGTTCAGTTACACCTCCACTTTTCCCTCTGTGTTGCGCCCATTGAGAACCTGGGAAAGGCTCGGAGGGCCGAGTAGTGCGTCTGCCATTGCCGAACGTGTTGTGAACTTGTGATGGTGTATCCCCACACACGGATCGCCGGGAGGGTAGGTATGTTTGCGTCCTTGTACGGAGTATCTGTATGCGTGTATGCGTGTATGCGTATGTAGCCTCTCAGGCTGTGCTCATGCTTTCGTACGGATGGATTTTTGAGTTTGGGTACTGATGCTTTCCGTAGTGTATCCGTACAGATAGAGTAAGGTAATAGAGGACGGGAGCGAAAGTCGAAAAGCTGGAGAAAGTGATGGGTGGCAGCCCCTGACAGCTGGGCCTTGCCTGAGCTTGGGGCTGGGCTGGGCGTTGCGGCGTAGCGTCGTTGCATGGTCCTTTCCGTCCAGGACAGTGGACTTGTTCCTTTTCCCTCCTCTCGCCTCGAAGCCCCACTCTTGTAGACGGGATGGGATTGGATGATGAGATCACATGGGGGCACTACGCACGGGGAGAGGAGGGAGGTCATTGGATGGGATTCCGCATTGGCCATTTGAACGGTACGTCTTCCGGTATACGTACCTCGAAATTCGATGAACCAGGAAAGAACAGTGAATAGCGTCCTACCTACCTACCTTTCTTAATATCAACGACCTCACATCTCCCAAGGCGCAATCAGCTACAAGCAATATTTCCGTATGTTAAGTTTATGATGGGAACGTACAAGAATCCAAGTGCTAGCTATCGTTCATCCAAGGTAGGGCAACGTGGAGTGGTGGATGACTCTGATTGGGATATAAAAAGTCTAGAACAATGTACCAGAAATGCCAGACACTTCGCAACCCAGCATGTTGGTGCTAATCCCGCCCGTTAGTGTACCCGTTCGAGCCCCCCATTCCGCCCCTGGGCCCCTTCTTCCCCCCCCTCTCTCCCCCTTTGGGTGCCCTGTTCTTCTTGCCGTGCTGCCCCCAATTGATTGCCCATCACAGGCAGCCCAGCAAAGTACTTTACCATAGAAAAAGCAGCGACGAGTGACTTCAAAGTTGCAATTGACCGGGACCTTGGGGGGTACAGATGTCGTGTCATTTTTGAAGGTGCCTTCTCCCTCACCACCCTGCGCCTCTTTTCGCGTCTCTCCTTCTCTTTCTGCCTTCCCATCTGTGACCACTGACCAACCGTGGAACCTCTGACCTCCCTTTTTTTCCCCCCCCCATCCCAACTTTCTGGCCTCCCTTCGTGGCTTCCTTCACTGCACTCGCTCAACCTCTTGCCTTTTGCAACTTTCTCCCCCAAAAGGCCTTCTTCCACTTTCCCATCTTCGGATCTTCTGTCTACAAGCGGGACTCCATTGTATACCCTTCTGGAGAAAAGACACGCCTGTCTCTTTCTCTCTTTTAACAACCTTCTAATCTTTTCTGGAACCCATCGAGCTACCCCTTTGGTCACCAAATATCCCCTCCGAAAAAGCGCAGCTTCCCCTTGTCGCCAAATCCAGTCACACCGACCAGGCTAAGAGAACCTCTTCCCTCTTTCCACTGTTCACACACTCGTTTACACACGCACCTCCCCACGGAAGCTACCACGTCTTCCATTCTCTGCGTCGCTCAACGAAATCGAACCATCACATAACCCCTCAACCACAATACCATCAATATGAAGGGTAAGCACGAACAGCTACATGCGCTTCCGCCTGCCCCAATTCCAGCCTTGCCCAGTGATCTACTGTACTCGAGGCTGGCAACAGGCGCATTGTGAGGTCGGCAGTGATGCAGACTTGCTAATTTGTTCCAACAGCCATTATTCTCGTCGGCGGCTTTGGCACTCGTCTTCGCCCTCTGGTACGTCCATTTCTCTCCCTAGCTTGAAGACACAGCAGCAGCTGCAGCAACAATAGATCTCTGCCAGCTGCTGCTCTACCTTCCACGCCCTGATCGAACATGTTGCTGACCTGGTTATTCCAATGCGCAGACCCTCACCCTCCCCAAGCCCCTGGTCGAGTTCGCCAATAAGCCCATGATTGAGCACCAGATCGAGGCTCTTGCTGCTGCTGGTGTCACCGATGTTGTCCTCGCTGTCAACTACCGCCCTGAGGTTATGGAGAAGCACTTGGCTGAGGTGGGTCTTTCCCAGAGCTTCCCCTCTACAGCTATTACCGACGGGGGAACATAAATACTGACTTCATGCCTCAACAGTACGAGAAGCGCTTCGGCCTGAACATTACCTTCTCCGTCGAGACCGAGCCCCTCGATACCGCTGGTCCTTTGAAGCTGGCCGAGAGCATTCTTGCCAAGGATGATACCCCCTTCTTCGTCTTGAACTCGGATGTCATCTGCGACTTCCCCTTCAAGGACCTGGCCGAGTTCCACAAGAACCACGGCGATGAGGGCACCATTGTTGTCACCAAGGTCGAGGAGCCTAGCAAGTACGGTGTCGTTGTCCACAAGCCTAATCACCCCACCAAGATCGACCGTTTTGTCGAGAAGCCCGTGGAGTTCGTTGGCAACCGCATCAACGCCGGCATGTACATCCTCAACACAAGCGTTCTCAAGCGCATTGAGCTTCGCCCCACCTCGATCGAGAAGGAGACCTTCCCCGCCATCGTCAAGGATGGTCAACTGCACAGCTTCGATCTTCCCGGCTTCTGGATGGACGTTGGTCAGCCCAAGGACTTCCTTACCGGTACCTGCCTGTACCTCACCTCCCTCACTAAGCAGGGTTCCAAGGAGCTTGCCTCCCCTTCAGAGCCTTACGTCCACGGCGGCAACGTTCTGATTGACCCCACTGCCAAGATTGGCAAGCACTGCAAGATTGGACCCAACGTGACGGTCGGCCCCAACGTCGTCATTGGCGACGGCTGCCGTCTTCAGCGCTGTGTCCTGCTGCCCGGTTCCAAGGTCAAGGACCATGCGTGGGTTAAGAGCACCATTGTCGGCTGGAACAGCACTGTTGGCAAGTGGGCTCGTCTTGAGAACGTCACTGTCCTCGGCGACGACGTGACTATTGGTGACGAGATCTACGTCAACGGTGGCAGCATTCTCCCTCATAAGAGCATCAAGGCCAATGTCGACATCCCCGCCATCATCATGTAAAACCAAACCAAACAACCCACAAAACACTATACCCGGGCCTGGACGAACACTCTGAGGGTTCGCACTCTTCACACTTCTTGTCTGCACGCCTGTTCTTATCGACTTTCTAATTCCAAGTTGCGATACGATTCACCACTCCACTCATGAGTCTTCAAACTTCAAGAAACGGGGGGCGGAAACCAAACACTACATTTTTGGCTGGCGTCGGCAGGGGGAATCATTTGGCGAGCACAGAAAAGCACTTGGCTTTGCGATGTTTAACTTTTTTTTTTTTTTTGCGTTTGGGAAAGATGATGGTCCCAATTTCGTTACGAAATGCAGACAGACGGTGTCGAGGGCTGTTTCCCCAGCTTGGAGGATATCTCCCTCGATGTGCCGTGAACATGGAAGACTCCCAACCGTGGAGTCATCTGTGAGACAGATGACAATAAAGATGATACCTGTGAATTTGATGCTCCGAAAGTGCTCCGTGATAGTGACAATCTATCGTGTTGCTCATGCGCATGTCATGCGAGTATCTCATGATGTGGTGTGGGGGGAAGGAGGGGTGGAGGGATAGATGACGGATCACATTTGCGCCTTCCCTGTGTGGGCGGGAGAGTGGGTGCATCAAGCAAGGCAAGAAACTGACTTGATAGGTATCCTGTCTAAACGAAAACACCTTTCCCAATATCAAACCACCATCCAAAAATAGGCTTCTTTATCTTTTCTGTATACCATTTACTCCAAAATAAAACCCCCTCCAAAATCACATGTTGCTACACTTCTATTCCGCATTATCACGCACCCATCCCCTCGACATCTCAACAGCCTGCTCCCACTTCTTGAACATCTTTTGACTCGTCTCCTTGTCGAGCGCGGGCGTAAAGATCTTGCGCCCCGTCTGGTTGACGTGCTTGAGGTCCTCGAGCTCGTCCCAGACGCCCAACGCGAGGCCGGCGGCGATGGCGGCGCCGAGGGCCGTCGTCTCGCGCATGGCGGGGCGGTCGACGCGGATGCCGCTGATGTCTGCCTGGGACTGCATGCAGAGGTCCGAGTTGGAGAGGCCGCCGTCGACGGCGAGATTCTCGAGGGCGTGGCCCGAGTCCTTGGCCATGGCGTCGAGGATGGCTTTTGTCTGGTAGCATGTCGCTTCGAGGGTCGCGCGGGCGATGTGGCCTTTTTGGGTGTGGGCTGTGATGCCGACTGTTTTTGGCATGTTAGTCATGTGAGGTGAGTGAGTTTGACCGAGAGATGATGACTTACACAGAGTTCCCTTGGCGTCGTCGATCCAGTACGGCGCAAAGAGGCCGCTAAATGCTGTTACGAAGACGACGCCGCCGTTATCCGGAACCGTCTCGGCCAGCTCCGAGATGCGAGACGAGTCCTCGACGAAAGACAGGTTCTTGACGAGGAACTTGACGCCCGAGCCCGCGACCGCGATGCTGCCCTCGAGGGCGTACACGGGCTTCCTGCCTTTGCCGAAATCGTACGCGACGGTGGCCAGGAGGCCCGACTTGGATATGACGGGCTCCTCGCCGACGTTGTACAACAGGAAGCAGCCCGTGCCGTAAGTGTTCTTCGCCTGGCCCGGGGAGAAGCCGCACTGACCGACGAGGGCGGAGGATTGGTCGCCCAGGCAGCCTGCGATGGGCACACCCTTGAGGACACCGCGAGCAAAGGAGCCGAAGGCGGTCGGGTCGGAGGAGGGGACAATCTTGGGGAGGTGGATCTTGGTGCGGTCGATGCCGAAGAAGGAGAGGAGGGTGTCGTCGTATTTGAGGGTGCGGAGGTTCATGAACATTGTTCGGCTGGCGTTTGTCGAGTCGGTGACGTGGATCGCTGCATCGCCCTTGTCTGCGCCGCCGTTGAGGCGGTAGATGAGCCAGGAGTCGACGGTGCCGAAGGCGAGGTGGCCCGCGTCGTAGGCCTCGCGGATGGAGGGGACGTTGTCGAGCAGCCAGCGGAGCTTGACGGAGGAAGGGTAGGTGGACAGGGGCAGGCCGCAGATGTCCTGGAGGGCGTCGGCGCCGGGGCGGGCACGGAGTTCGCGGACGAGGGAGGTGGTGCGGGTGTCGGGCCAGACGACGGCATGGTGGAGGGGTTCACCGGTACGAACGTCCCAGAGGACGGTGGTCTCGCGCTGGTTGGTGATGCCGACGCCGCGGATGTTGGCGGCGGAGTAGCCCTGTTCGGCGAACTGGGCCATCGCCTTTTCAACGCATTCTTCGACCGAGGAGAGGAGCTCGAGGGGGTCGTGCTCGTGCCAGCCCGAGTGCGGGTAGTGGTTCTCAAACTCGATCTGGTGGCTTGCCACGGGGTCGCCGAGGCCGTTGAAGATGAGGAAGCGCGTCGAGGTCGTGCCTTGGTCTATGCTGCCTACGAACCAGTGCTCCTTGAGTTCTTCTTGGGTCTCGGTGATGCCGGCTGGGAGGTGTTCGGCCGGGTCTGCGGCCACGCGCGGGCGTTTGGATTCTCTTGTCTCGGCCATTGTGTTGTTGGCGGTGCTGCTGTAGTGGTAGGTTGTTGGTAAGTCAAGAAGAGGAGAGAGGGGCAAGAGTGAAACAGAGAGAGAGGGAGGGAGAGAGGAAATACTAGGGATATCTTGAGGGAAAAGAGGACGGAAACGAAGGAGGGGCCGAGGAAAGAGAAGCAGAAGAAGCTAAAGACTAAGCAAGCTGGGGCTCTGGGGACTTCAATGGAGAACGGGGAGGGTCGGGGGGAGCACCGGGGGGTATCACGCGGAGAGAAGAAGCAAAGCCGACAACGCCCCTGGGGTTGTACGGGAATTGTTTCTGCGGGAACGCGAATAGCAAAGGGGGCCGTAAGAGCCGGCGTGGGTGGCGGGGCGGGACGGGGGGGAAGACGGGAACAAGTCGGGATCGTGAATTTCGCAATGGAGCACGAGGCGATGGGCAGTGAGGATATGTGTGTGTACAGGTATAGGTTGTGGCTCTTGTGTGTGGATGATGACTGACTGTCTAGCTAAATATGCCGTCCCTCGAGGAGGCTGGTCGATGGTGGTGGTGGTGGTGGTGGTAGTATCAAGGACGGCGGGAGACTGAGACTGAGACTTTGACTGAGACGAGGTATTACAGGGCTGTTCATCTCTTGAAGCTCTTACGTCTGCCAAAGCTGCGTCTACTCCAGCCGCACGAACACCGCCGCCGTTGGAATTAGTCTCAACCGTGTGTGCCGTGGCATTATTTCCCAGGGTCGTCTTTGTCGTCTGTGTGGACCTCCGCCGCTGCGACGACAAATTTCGGACGGACATGTGCTGCGGCGGCCCCAGCTTCAGCTTCGCGCCGGCGCTCGGCATGATGTCAGAAGCGGGCGTGGGGCGCTGATTGGAGGAAGAATTGAGGGGTTTGGGCGTCGCGCGAAGCTCCCGCTGCTGCGGCGGCATGCGACTGGGAGCAGCCGTTTTGCACGTGTATGTCTTGGTCTTGTCATTCTCACTAACCTCATCGACGCTCTCACTTGCCCGGCGGTCATGTATGCCACGCCTATGGGTTGTCCATTGTCTCCATGGCTTCGAGCTCGACTTCAAAGTCAAACCCGGGCTGGCACCGGAGACGACGGGACCCAGAAAGGGGGAAATCCTGGGGAGTGATTGGGGAGGTTTAAGGACGCGTGAGAGCATTAGGGGGATTCAGGGGGGAGTAATGAAGAGTTAGACTGGGTCTCTGTAAGTCGTAGATCGAGCTTGAGGGGGCTCGGGAATCGAAAGGATGTGCTGCCTGCATACGATTACAATGTGTGTAGCGAATAATACAGGCGAATCACGAATGTCTGTTGAAGGATGTCGGTCGTTTGTCTTCGCGAAACTTTTTTTGCGCCGCTGGCTTCGCGGGTGAAAATTCCGAGGTGCGTTTGATGGAGCCATGGGGCTCTCGGGTCTGTTCGGGGTTTGAGCACCGAAATTCTCCATTTTTGGGTGATGGGTTAATGGGGCTGCTGGGGTCTGGGGTCGAGAGATTGACGGTCCTTCACCGAGGTGAGGGTGGTGGGCGGAGTCTTACCGACGCTGGCTTGTGACTACTAACATTGTAGACTTCCAGGTTGGTTGTGACGGAACAGAGCGTTCTGTACTGGCAGTAAGCCATTTGCTTGTAATAACTTCTTGTTCATTTAGTTCTGTTGTGAAGGAGGAAAGATGGATGAGTCTAGCAACCTAGCTCAGGTGCCTCCATGAAAGACTGGCCAGAGTTTTCGAGATGTAGGCGGGTAACGATGCAAGGACCGTGGGTCTGTGTGCCGGGTTTCGTTGGTCTGCTCTAATGAAGTTTTACTCCTTGAGGTTAGCACAACTTACATTAGCTCAGAAGCTGAACCTGTCTTTTCATCCCGATTGATATCACTTCCAGAGTTGGGTTTGCGAGCTGATTCTCTATGGTAGAGGATACAGATGTTTCAAAGAATGGTAGAAGAGAATGCGAATGAATGCTTGGCGAGATTGTAGTAGTAGCGATGTGAGATGTGCGGTTCTCGCCTGATCCAATCTACACGTTAGATGTATTCCCGGTGATTCCGGGACCAATCGAGCAGTGCGTGGATGACCTCAAAGGTCAGACGTTTATACTTGCGCTGAGCAAACCATGAAGCATCTTGTACGAGACTGATGAGTCGTAGGTTTACTCTTTTGTGTGGGAGCTCACCCTG
Source organism: Colletotrichum godetiae (assembly GCF_030913485.1). Lineage (NCBI taxonomy): Eukaryota > Fungi > Ascomycota > Sordariomycetes > Glomerellales > Glomerellaceae > Colletotrichum > Colletotrichum godetiae. The sequence continues at coordinate 836,934 of NW_026851257.1, read as the reverse complement.
GCCGGTGAACTGGCCGTCTGACTAATGAAGCTAGCTGTTATGACGAGGGCCGAGTACGCTCTGCTGGAAATGCAAAGATTTAGAGGCCTCGGTTTGACCTTACACAACGTACTAAACAATTCTCAATGACAACTGGGAACGCACCTATTTTAGCAATTTGTGTTTCTGTGAGGCATGTTCTTCAGCATCAACCGCTTCCTCGACGACGACGTTGATTGCGCGAATTGTCTTTTAATTTCACAATTGTCTTTCCTCTTGAGCTCCACACGAACGAAATCTTGCGCACAGAGTCATCCAGGTACCGTTGAACGTTTGGAATGTTGCTGTGATGTAGATGACGAGATAAGTAGCTCGTTCATCCTCTCGAGGTAGGTTCTTACTCATCACTGCGTACTTCGTGGGTTTGAAGGGGCGGGGTGACGATTTGCCCAAGCTTCTTACTTATATCCTACTACTCGTCAGCGTTTCTTGTCATCGATCAAGGGTTCGGTATGCTGTATATGAGACCACTGAGACTTTGATGCATCCTGTACAGCCGCTATTTCAATAATATTGTTGTCCAGTAGAAAAGAGTGATGTCCGATCAGAATAAAAGAAGACGGAACCGTAAAAATCAACACTGAGCAATAGTAAACACAATCAAAACCAGCAGAGAGTGCCATTTCACCACAAATAACCAGCATAAAACGATCTACCGCTCGAAAAAGAACTGCAAAACTGGCAAAAGCTCAGCGATTCGAGCTTACGAGGTTGCGAATGCCTACGAAACCTCAGTCGTGATTTCATGCCAGTCTTTTTTGCTCACCCGCTAGGCTACCGCGGCTATGTGTGCCGTAGCACATCTGGATTTGTTTTGGAATCGTTCATATGGGATGGAGCATGGCATACTCTGGGCTTTGAGTTATGGCGCCGGGAAGAGGGGGTTGTGGATGAGAAGGGTACCTGTATGCCCGGTTGATGGTGTATCGTGGAGCCTCACAGAGTGTGAGGTGTACGACGAGCAGGCATGGAGGCATAAATGGAGGAGAGTGATATCTCAGGGTTATGTCAACAGGAATTGACTAGGTGTGGTAGAACGGGCTGGGAGTTGGCTACAAAAACCGCATGGAGTAAGAATACTGCCTAGTAGGTGATTTCTATTGATAGACTTGATGACCCGCGCGCAGATATTCAAGTCGTGGGTCAAGTACTGCTCTCGCACTGAATAACCTGCGGGATATCAGTGACGCATCGAAAAATCTTGTCTCTCATTGGTACTGCTCATGACCTGCCTAATGTCCCTACAACAGATTCCGATCTTGTCATGCCAGAAGCACTTACACCCTGTTGACCAATGGTGGAGCAAGCCCTTGGGTCTAAACACCAATAACGCGGCGCCTGGGAATAATTTCATTAAACAGATCACTCTTACTTCGTAACATGCGCATGAGTCTCGAAATCTCGCACTCTGACGATGAGGATCAAGGCCATGACAAAGTGAAAGCCAAGGGCTCTTTGAGCCTTGCAATAGGGTCGGGTAGATCACGCAGTTGGCGGGAAGATACCACTGATGATCCCGATAAAAACAGCAGTAAATGATCTCCAGTAGATCCCACAAAGCGCAGATTCCAGCAGTTCAAGTACAAGACAAGCAGCTATGAGTTATGATGCGTTGGGCCTTGGCCAAGAACTGGCTGGACGACTTACATCAGGGCTGCCAAGGTTTTCTGCATAGATGATTGAGCTCCCGATCTAGGGTGGCATACAGTTCGTTCCAAATCCAAGAACTACAAATTCCCATCAAGTATTCATATAGCCATCAAGAGAGATTGTATTGTGGGCGAACCACCTCATCCCGAACCAAGAAGCCGGAGAACTGCTCAGGCCCCACTCCAACGGCCCCCGCAGCGGCGAGCTCTGACCATCCCGGCGTCTCCACCGACCGCAAATCCCTACCCCACCATGGAGAACCCCTCGGTGCTCTCTCTCTCTCTCTCCACCACACTGCAGTGACGCTTCTTCCCAGCTCGCGACAGCAAAGCTCCAACATCTCCCATCACCACAATTAACCACAACCACGCAAATGGCAGCAACAACAGCCTCCCCCTTCCCCTTCCCCCGGGAATACTCCTTTCCCCCCTTCTTCACCCGCCAAACAAACCTAACAACCCACCACGCCCAACTCGTCAAATGGTCCGACCTAATCCTCTCCTACTGCCGCCACCACCGCCTCTTCAAGCTCTCCCTCGGCACCGCGATCCCCTCCGCCTCCTCCTCCTCCGCCCTACCGCACGCCCTCCCAAACCACAACGAGTCCTCCCTCGCCAACGAACCTACAACCTTCTCCCCCGCGACCGCGACATCCTCCGCCGCCGCCGCGCCCGAGGAGCTCTTCCACAACAAGACGCTCAATAAGCGCCTCAGCCTGGCCGACGCGCGCGAGGTCCTCGAGTTCATGCGCAAGGACGGTCGCGCCGAAGCATTGCCGGCTAGCACCGACGTCTTCTGGGTCTACTGGCGTACCCCCGACGAGTGGGCCGCTGTGATTGAGGGCTGGATCGACGAGACGGCGCAAAAGGGCGTCGTGCTGACGCTGTATGAGCTTACAGAGGGGGAGAGCACCAGGGGCACAGGTGGGCAAAACAACCTCTCCTCTCTCTTGAGAATTCTTTCAACCCCGCAATGTGAAGATTGGAGCCGTGAGCTAAGAATGATTCCATGTGTGTACAGAACTCCACGGCCTCGACCCGGACCTCCTGTCCAAAGCGCTACAAATCCTGGTGAAGCGCGGCAAGGCCCAGATCTTCGGACAAGAGGACTCGCAGGGTGTAAAGTTCTTTTGATCTCGCTCTATCTTCTACCTCTTCTTGATGATAAAAACGACGAGATAATGGTCTCCCTCTTTTGCGAATCTCTAACTAGACATACCACGTTGACACATTATTCCTCGAGCCGGTCGTAAACAAACACAAAGTCCCAAGGCCTTGACCCGAAAGCATACAACTCCATGCCAGCGCGTATATACAATGTACAATCCAAAGCCTACCAATTAGTCACCAAGCTAAGCCGAACGGCGGTCATAGGCTCTTCTGGAAAAAGTTCCGGGCAAGGTACTTCTCATCAAAGGAGACTTGCTGCTTCATGGCGACATCCAACAGCCAGTCAGCTGCGACGATGCGCGGTTCCATATGGCCCTTGCGCGCCATCTCCTCAAACTTGGGCCAGAGGGACCGCTCGTCGGCGCTGTTAGAGCTTAGGAGATAGACGGGCTCTGGTGGCGCGCCTCCGTCCTCCTCTTCCGTCGTTGGCTTGATGGTTGTGCCGCTGCGTGCGCGGTACAGCTTGAACATGGCTCCGTTGGCCTCGGCGATGGCTTTGTAGCTTTCGGGTCCGTTGCAGATGTTGTTCGTACAGTACACGGGGACTGTCCACAATAGCTTGCCAAGATTCGCCCTCGCACGCGAGACTGCGGTCTCGAGCTTGACACCAAATTTGGCTTCGTTTTCCTCGTCGTTGAGGAGGAACTCGTCCGGGTCGGGGGCCTCGCCTTTTTCAAGAGCCTCATCGATGAAGTTGGACGATAGGACGGTAGGCCCCTTAGCCAAAGTTTTGAGGAACTTGACTGTCCGTACCATGTGGGGAGCGGCGAGATAGTCACAAGGCTTGTCATCTTGTACGATAAGAATACCCATGTCGCGAAGTTTTCGCTGCGACCTGTTAGTTCGGCCAATTCAAAGGAACTCAAGCGACTTACCCTCTCTGTGTCCTCCTTGGACTTGGCGTTAACCCATCTCGTGAAACCCGTAAGCACAATCCTCATCTCCACGTCTGGACGTAATGATTTCCGCTTCTTGGAAGGCCTTGAATCTTCATCCTCCTCATCCACATCCATTGCCTGTGCTGGGCTCGATGTGCGGCCTCTTTCCCTGTCAATTTGATCGGCGGCACGTTTACCGCCCCATGGCCCTTGCTTATCCTTGCTGCGCTTCTTCTCTTTCTCGTACAACGCAATATCGGGAGCAATGCGCTGTAGGTTGGTCAGAGCCTTGCTTTTGGCGCTTCGGCCTCCGGTCGACATTTCCGAGGGCGTATCATTCTCCTTTCCGCGGCTGCCCTTCTTAGGGCGTATAGGCGTCATGAAGCTATCATCGATGGTCTTTTCGCTCTTGTCCTCTTGCCTGCCTATCACAACCCCCTCGGCGGGCCCATGCAAGTATGAGTTCTCCTGTGCAGCCTCGAGAATCTTGCGCTTCCTCGTCGCTTGAGGCGACAGCCCCTCTTCACCACCGGGGTAGTAGGTTTCTCGCAAGCAATACTCGTCGAAGAAGGTTTGACCAATCACCTCGCCCAGATTCGTGCGCACTGGAAAGTGAGAATACTTGGGGACCGTAACCCTCTGCATCTCACACTTGGCGTAGCTCTCTTCGATCCACAGGTGGTTGACTGTCTCGATGTTCCAGTCCTTGGCCGCCTCGTATTTCTCACTGCTGCTCCTTGCAGTGATAAGGTGTGTGTTCTCGGCCTTCATCGTCTTGGTGTATGTGGCACCAGTCGCCTTGATCAGATTTTCAAGGTAAATGCGAGCGTCACCGCCGTAGTTGGAGAGACAGATCTTGAGACCTTCAAAGCCAGGGATGCCGTTCTTGGGAACTGGGTAGTGGAGTAGACGGCGAAGCGGTGATGTCCATTCATTGTGCGTTATGAGGTGGTAAAGCCATGAGAGATTGCCGATGTCCTTTCCTGACTGCGCAGCCTTGACGTACTGTTCACCGTCACGATACTGGCAAATAAAGTAGTCGCAATCGTCAACATCGTCGACTACCTTACCACCACCATTGTTGATGAGTTGCTTGACAACTTCCAGCGATCGTGGGGTAATGCTGAGGTCCTTTGAAAGCATGACTTCCTTGTCCCGGAATATCGTGGCTGGTTTTCGTGGGCCATCACTGAGGTAGTTGGGGCTTGTTGAGGTTGCTCCGTTGAGCTGGTCATATGTGGGAATTTGCACCTCGCTTTGGTTCTCTTCACGGCGAAGGATTTCGGGATCGGGGAGCAGATAAGGAGCTTCAGGTATACGTTTGCCAAGCCTGAAGCAGTCTTCGAACCTAGGGTATGGGTGAGAAGTGGCTCGAAGCACCAGGACGCTCCAGACTTACCAGTGAGGTAGAACCATCTTGCAATTGAGGCCTTTCTCTTTGGCGATGACACACTTTGGATCTTCCGTAGTCAGAGCGCAGATATGTGTGGTCTGTCGTGTGACGTCGGCGCCTTCCATGCCACCCATGGCCAGCGTAGCACCGATAATTGTCTCCTTGTCGATTTCAGGCAGACCAGCAGTTGTGAGGATGACCTTGGAAAAGAACATGCGGGGATCGGGAGAGTAAGGCCGGACCTGCGCCTGTTTGTTCTTCTTGACTGACGCCTTGATCCAGTCGGTATTGACGACTGGGATCATGAAGGCTTGGGTTTCGGTGAATTGGGGAAAGTCGATGGTGTTGGAGATGATGTGGGAAACGGCTTCGAGCCTGAGGGAGCCATCGCGTCTTGGGTCGAGAACCGTTCCGCCACGACCCTCCACGATGCCAGCGTACTCGCTGATTTCTTTGGGAGCTAGGTGGGCACTCGGTACGAAGGCGAAGGTACATTCTGCGAACAAGCCCTTTGCCTGTTCAGCCATGGTGGGCGATCGGGTGAGGCATGCAATTGGGAAGAGCTGAAGAGCTGAAGAGCTGGCGGGCGTCGAACTCGAGGTCAGAACATACGTAGGGCGATTTTTGAGTTGTGCCGTCGGAGTGATGTTTGCGCAGAAAGACCGGTGTGGGCGTAGGCAATTAGGAAAGGTGAAGGCGATTTTGACGCGAAATTGTTAGCGACGCGGCCGGGTGGAGGACGCGAGGTGAGCTCGCCGTCACGTGTAGCTATCTGGCTAGGTACAATAATTTGTGTGGTCCCTGTAGTGCCGGAGGAGTATCGATACTTCGTCCATTAAAAGCGCGATTGGGACGCGTCCAGGGAAGCATCCGCCAACCAGCTGGCCGTTTGGCACATACATCCGCCACAAACCGCCCATCAAAGGGCAGTGACATTCTTTCCCCCCAAACAAACTGCAACCTTAATGCAACTACGATGGCACTTGACACTATGGATGATGTTCCTGCAAAACAAAGTCTCATTGCCAAATATGGTCTTTCGAGATAGCCGGTATCCTTGCATCCAAACTCAATTGCTGCGCTCTTAACGTTATGATCCCTGGTTTCATCTCATTCATTGCTATGGATACTTCCTACTTAGACATACGGCCCCGAAGCTATTAATCTCTTCTTACAAAATGGCGCCTACAGACTCGCCTTGATCAAATCGGCAGCCCGCTCGGCGATGCCATAGACTGTCGCCTGAGGGTTAGCACGCACTGTAATGGGCACAATGGAAGCATCAGCCACCCGCAAGCCACGGATCCCATGCACCCGCAGCTTTTCATCTACCACTCCGCCAAGCTCCCGAGGCATCATGGAGCAAGTGCCCGTGAAATGATGAGCGCCAACTGCCGTCTTACGTACGAACTCTTTGGCTTCCTCGAGATCTGTCAGAGCGTTGGCGGGACTGCGCTTTCCGCTCGGCTTCAGCTGACTTCGGAGCGGCTCGCTTGTGGCGATCTTCTCCAGGAGCTGAATATGTCTGGCCAGGACCTCGACGTCGAATGGGTGCGATAGGTACGCTGGGTCGATGGCGACTGCGGGCGAATCAAGGGATGCAGAAGTGATGTGGCTTGACCCTCGCGACAGTGGATGAGCGAGGAGCAGCGCTATCGTGAAGTACTTCTCTTCGCCAGGCGGCGGCGCTGCCATAGTTCCGTCTCCGCTGAACAATGCGAATCCAGGCAACGACAGGTAGTACCCCGAGGGTTCCGAGGACGACGTCAAGACGGACCGCACGTATGCCTCGAGGGCCTTGGTGAACTCTGGCGTCGCACTCGTTTTGGGCCCGCTCAAGTTGTCAAGAAGCTGGGTCACATCCTCGCCAGCGGGCAAAGGAAGCTGTGCAGTTGCTACAGTGCCGCTTCTTGAGAACGGCCCAGTGCCCTTACCATACGCCTCCATCGCAGCTCCGACAGCAGCTGGCTCCTGGCGAATAATGCCATCTATGGTGTCGAGTTCTGGAAGGGCCTCAAAGCTTGCGCCGACCATAACGTGGTTCTGCAGGTTCTCGCCGACGTGCGGGTTATCCAGAACGACTTCAATGCCGAGTTTACCAAGAAGCTCTCCGTTACCAACGCCGGAGAGCTCAAGGATTCGTGGCGAATTGAGAGTGCCAGCAGTCAACACAACCTCTTTCTGTGCTGTTGCTGTTATTGTCTCGCCATCCTTGGTGTATTGAACACCGTCGGCAACAACCTCGCCAGCATCGGACTTGAAGACAATCTTCTCTACCAGAGCTCCGGTCACGACTGTTAAGTTGGACCTAGACTTTGCCGACTGTAGATACGCGCTGCCGGCGTAACTTCTCTGTTTTGTCTCTGGGTCTATAGTGTCCGGAGTGAGACTGCTGCCGACTCCTTGCCCACTCAAGGGATCGCAAGTGTCCGGGAAGCCCAGACTGCGAAGAGTGTCTTGCCAGATCTTGGGCCAGAAAGACTCCGCATTATCCGGCAGAGACAGCTTCAGTGGCCCTGTACCTTCACCAGTAGCGATGGAATAGGCCTTCTTGGAGGCTTCATTGAACGTAGGCCAATCCCAGCCGGGGTTGCCCAAGCTGGCCCACGCCTCGACGTTGGACCGTGTGGTGATGGTAAAAGAGAGGCCATTGAGGGCACCTGAGCCACCAAGGAGACGGCCTTGGGGCACAGCAATCTCACGACCACCTAGTCCATCCTGCAAGCGATTCACTATCAGTAAAGCGGACTCCCAAGAAAGCAGCAGCTGGTCTCAGAAACACTCACTTGGGGTACCGTTCGGAACTGCCAGTCAGAGGGCGTTTTGACAAGACTGGGACCCAGTGCGGGAATATTGACTCGAGGGTCTGCCGTTTGGTCTTCGCCCGCTTCGAGCACCAGGACCTGGACATCTGGGATCTCAGACAGACGAGTGGCAACTACTAAGCCGGCGACGCCGCCACCCACAATGATGAAGTCGTATTTCGCAGCCATTTTGAGAGACAATATAATGAGTAACGCAACACGAGTGATTCTGCAAAAGCGAAAGACTTCGTTGGAACTCTGGTCACTGTTAAATCATGGCAAGTTTCCGAGCCCGAGACGTCTAAGATTGTGTAGGATTGCGGCAAAGCATTAGTCGCCGTAGCGCCGAGCGCCCATCCGGCATCTCCCCGGCGGGCGGCCGTATTGCGCCAACATACGACACTGAGCCGGCCAACCGTTTCTGGCACCGTTCAAGCAGGTTCCACTGCAGGGTTACATCCTTACGACTTTGTTTCTGCATCAGGGGTATGACAGTTTGGGACGCAGACCCTCTCACTTGCCTGGACCCCCGGTCAACGACTGTCAAGGGAGAACCTGGTCAGTATCCGGGTATCAAGGTTATCGGGATGACCCATGATCACCACGGCGCGATACTCAACTATGTACCTTTGATCAACGAGTACAATCTCCAGGACAATATGGAAGATGCTGTGATGCGTGCTGGATTGCATCCCAGTTATTGGACACTAGTCAGTTCCTGTGGCATGCTGTTACCCCTCAGGTAACTCACGACAGATTGTCGAGGGATAGGCTAGACCCAGCCATAGCACTAGGCATCATGTCGGGTTTCGATGACTGCTTGACTGGCGGATGTTTATCGACTCCGAGCTCAGGTCGAGTTATCGGTGGCAGACTTCAAGAGAGAGAGCGCCTCGAGCTTGTTCGAATTGACCAAGTGCAACTCACAAACTTCACCATGAGTGACCTTCTTGATTCTAGTTACCAAACCGTCCTGGTCTACGGCCTTGGGCTCCTTTGCGGCGTTGCCGTCCATTGGGGCATCTTCATTCACGGAGAATGGCATGTCCAGGCTCCTCAGATTGCTCTGGGTCATTTGTGGCTCTTCTTTTGTTCCGCGGCTCTCAGCTATTACTACAAGGGCTCAACTGTTGGTGATCTATGCCATTCAGTCTTGATACTATTCGCCGGCTATCTGCCTGGGCTTTTCACCAGTATCACCCTCTACAGACTCTACTTTCATCGACTGACAACTGCTGGTTTCAAAGGCCCGTGGTACGCCCGGGTCACCAAGCTGTGGCACGTCTGGGCCTGCAGAAACTGCAAGAATCACCTGCTCTTGGAGGATTTACATGAGCAGTATGGAGACTTCGTGAGAACAGGTAAGCGGACAGTCAAAACAATCTTCTTGAAACATACACTTACTGGTAAGCTAGGACCTAGTGAAATCACTGTCTTCCACCCAGGAGTCTTTATGGCTGTAGATGGTCCCCGGTCTGAATGCATCAAGTCTGAGTGGTACGACATTCTGCACCCCGATCGTGCGCTTGTCACGACACGCATCAAGCCCATTCATGCTGCCAGACGCCGTGAATGGAACCGTGGGTTCTCGGCACAAGGTATGACCCCATAGATCTTCGGAATCATGAGCCTATCTCTAACGTGCCGTCCCGTACTACAGCCCTTGTTCAACACGAGTCAAAGATTCTCAAGTATATTGAGCAGCTAGACGTCTGCATCGAGGCGGATGCCAAAGCGCATGTTGCTTCAGAAGTCCGGAACCTGTTCTTTTGGTTTGGCTTTGATGTCATGGGAGACTTTGTCTTTAGCAAGTCATTTGATATGCTGCACCAGCAGCAGTGGCATCACATCATTATACGGCTGCAGCGTGCCCTCTCGCTGCTTGGACCGTTCAGCCCTGCTCCATGGCTCATTCAGGTCGGCTTCAAGCTGGGACCACGGATCAGCGTCCTCAAGGACTGGTTTGACATGGTTGCCTGGTGCGAGCGGCAGATGCGTGTCAGACTTGATGACGGAACTCCTAAGCCAGCCGTCCCTGACCTTGCCTACTACTTGATGGAGCTGAACGACGGCCAGACTGAGTTCAAGGATCGGTTGCCATGGCTTTATGGCGATAGCTTGCTGGCAATTGTTGCTGGAAGGCATGTTTTATCTCTCCAACCTCGTGGGTGAATACCGACTGACAAATGTACAGTGAGCCGACGGCTGCTGCCTTGATTGGCATCTTCTGCGAGTTGGCTAAGCACCCCGAGCACGCCGACAAGGTCTATGAAGAATTGAAAGACGTCGACGCTACCAATCTCAAGACTCTTACGAGCCTCCCGCACCTCAACGCCGTCATTAACGAAGGTCTCCGCTTGTACCCAGCCCTCCTCACCGGCGGGGCCAGGAAAACCACGGAGAACGGGGCCACGATCGGTGGGACTTTCATCCCACCAGACACGACAATCATTGCCCCGCGTCACGTTATATCCCGAAGTAAGCAATTCAACGGGGTGGTCTTTCTGTCAGTTCTCAGCTCACATGTTATCTACAGGAGAGGACTGCTTCGAGCGGGCCAACGAGTTCATTCCTGAGCGATGGAGTACGCGGCCAGAGATGATCCGCAATCTTGCAGCTTTTGCGCCATTTGGAACAGGTATGGCGACCTTTGTTCTTTCTCTACTATCTGGTCCACCCTGATCGACTAACCATTTACAGGTCACCATAGCTGTCTTGGTCGTTTCCTGGCCACTGACACTATGCGATTCGTTGTTGCTAGACTTGTGAAGAAGTATCACTTCCGCCTTGCACCGGGAGAGACGGGCAACCGAGTCTTTGACGACGTTAGGGATCAGTTCACCTCTAATCCGGGTCCCCTGTCACTGTGTTTCGAGTTGAGGTGATCATACTAAGTTTAGACAATATACTATGTAGTCACTTAGAGTTTAGCCAAGGTACCAAGAAGCAAATCGTATCATTCTTTCTTTTTTCACAAATGTATTTCCAATGTTGAGATGTTGATTATTCATACGTAAGAGCATTTGCTATATTGGGCTATCTCTAGGCGAACATGGCGAGCAGGTCAACAACCCATGAGGTTGCTATCGTCCACTCCGGAACTATCTCAAGCAAGGCTAGTGTATGGCCACCCGTTGATACCGCTGGTCAGCAGCTGGCCGGATTGGATCGCGCCGGTACCCTTTTTGAGCTCTTCGACGTCCCAGTTGGCCCAAACAGTACGGCCGTTCAGGAACGCGGCTTCGGGACTTGTCAGCCACACCGTGAAGTGGGCAGGGAGTTGGACTGCAAGCCAGCGCGCGGGAGGATGTCAGCACCTTGTTCGGCCCGCTAGAGCTGCAACGGGAAGGAGAAGCAGGGGGTGTTGAAGAGAGGGAGGGAGGGAGTGGAGGGGAGCCGGGACGGAGAGGGAAATCTGGGCAGATGGGTGGACAGGGGAGGGAATCGTAGGGAAAGCACAATGGAACTGCACCTTTATCCATGGGGAGCGCCTCGGCCTTGGCGCCACTCTTGGTGAAGATGTCGGTCTCGACCATGCCCGGGTGAAGGGTCACCGCGAAGATGTTCGGGTTTTCCGCCGCTAGGAACTCAATGATTTTGGTTTGGGCTAGCTTGGACGCCATGTAGGCGGACAGGCCTGGCAGGGCGACTGCCGGCAACGCCGTTGTGCCGGTGGTGAGTGCGACGATGGACGCATGCGAAGGGTTCGCCGTGGGGAGGAACACCTTGCTGACAAGGTATGTTCCCTTGGTGTTTGTCTGCACATGGTGTAAGTGTTCGGACCCTCTCGCTCACTTTCACCCTCGCTCACTCTCTCACTATTCACTAGGTATTCACTTGTGGAGAGAGAAAGAGAGAGTTGTTTTCCGTCAAGGGGTAGTCTGATTTACCTCAAAACTCTGCCACCAGTCATCGGTAGCCGACCCCGCGACAGGCGACGGCTTAGACACATAGCCAGAAGACAAAACAAGAATATCCCACTTGCCGATCGCGGCTGCCACCTTGATCAACGTCTGTTCGTCCGTGATGTCCACAGCGTGAACATCACTCTGCACAGACGACGGCAAGGAGGCGGCCGTCTCGGCTATGGCGGCCTCTGTGCGGCCCAGAAGACTGACTCGAGCGGCCCCGGCAGCAGCAAAGGCAAGGGCGGTCTCTCGGCCGATTCCACTACCCTATTCGAGAGAGAGGACAAAGCGTCAATAGAGAGATTCCTAGGTAAGCAAGGTATCCGTACGGATATATTGCGGATACAGGACTCGCGCGATATAGAGTTGTGAAGGGAGGAGGGGGTGAAAAGCTCCGATCTTTTCGGGTCAAGGCTAGGCATATTCGGAGGGGAGAGGTCATCACAGAGGGGCCGTGTATGGGGGAGGGGGCTGGGCGAGGGTCGATGTTCACAACCAGGGGAAGAGAAAAGGAAATGGATATCGTGGAACTTACCGCGCCTGCCACGATGACCGTCTTCCCCGCTGCGCTGAGCTCCGGGCGGGAGGGCGAGATAGCCTCGTAGGTATCGTTGCGCCATGTCGGCGTGGCGGAGGGCAGAGGGGGTTGCATCTTGAGTTTTTTTTGAGCGATATTGGATTGGGAGACCGCGAAAAAGGAAACGTTCGAGCCGAGAACGGGAATATGTAGCGTCAGCCTTGGAAGTGGCGAGATAATAGATTTCAGCGAGGCCAGAGAGCGATATGGAAGTATGGATAGATTGAGTGAAGCGTGGGGTAAGTAACGGGAATGCCAGAAACAGTCTCGAGCTATCGCGAGCTAGGCCCTGTCTTTTTATCCCCCCCTCTCTTCCTCATTGAGCTGAGCTAAGACTTCCAAAGTTCGGGTCTTTGGTTACAAACTCCGTGATGTGCAGCGTTGCGGCGCAGCTCGCTCCTTCGAAGACACTATAGCCCTGACCAACCGGCTGGCTGGATGGACGGCGATGTTGCCTGCTCAGCATCTCTTGGAGGGTGCAGATAGCTGACCGGTATCCGTAAACAAGTCACACAGGAGCGACGGGCGTTATTCTCCACCGACAACTCGGGGACTTTGGTGAAACCTGAGATTGAGCAACGAACTGACACCTGTGCCTTGCATAATTACCGGAAGAGGGATAAACGTAAGCCTCGTTGCAACATCACCATGGCCGTCAAGGTAAGGCAAGGCACGCACGCTTCCCCCCTAGTAGAAGGTGCAGACAACCCCCGTGGTGGGAAGCATTGTATCCAAACGGGACAACAAATGCGCGGCGCGGCGGCGGGTGCTTTGCTGAAGACTGTCTTTGTCTTTCACATGGTTGCTTTTGTGGTTTGTGTGGGACTCGGTCTGCTATGTATGGCCCGTTGACAAGGGTCTCTAAAAGTTTGATATATCAACTTGCAGAAACTCCACTTTGAAACTCCCCCCACACCTCGAGACTCTTGAATAGACTGGGGAACGGTTGACCCCTGCAATTCAAAATGGTAGAGCGGGGAGGCCAAGTCTTCTTAGAGTCCCATCATACCAGGGGGGGGGCCCTCGTTAGACCGGACAAGACTTTGGGACAGGTAACTTGGCAAACCCTTGAGGGTTGATGAGGCTGTGGAGTTTCTCTATCACGTACATGACGAATTCCCGATCACATCTGAGAAGAGAACAGTCATGTGGGAAGAGCATGGTTCCCTATCGATATTACCCACACGTGCAGCAACACCAGGCGGGTGGTTGGTCCTAAAACACGACGACTGTCACGAACCATTGCCTATCTACTATTCAACTATCGCTTGCTGCAAGCCTGCAGAGGAACCCGAAAGTGGTGAGTGTTAGAGTGTGAGTGGGGAGGGAATGGGATGAAAGAATGCAGTGTCATGCAAGCGCAGAACCCTCTTACTGATTCATGTCATCCCATCTTGTCTCCCTTCGATCAGATGAGCAGAAGCCTCGCCGAGTAGGCTTATTACCGAGTGGGTGGCATGCAGGAGGAGGAGCCGAAGAGGGAGGGAAGCATGGTTCGGCAAGGTAGTGCAAAGTACATACATTCTGTCATACTTACAAGGCCATCTCTCACCCTCATTCTCAGACTAGTATCAAAGTGGCCGGCAGACACACCAATAAGCTGGGAACTACCGCAGAGTAGGGTGACATCGACTTGTGTCTCATCGTCTAGTTCACCCTTTCGTCCACTTCTTTTTTGGGGTTTCCTGGCCGTGATTGATAGACGCGGGAACCACGTTTCGTCTTTGTGGGATGAGAACAAGACAGAGTGTGTCTGTTTGTAAGAGAGGGTGGCGGCGTGGCCACCCGGCGGCTTTTTGATGCGATGAGCGTCGTTCCCGCACCCCCCATAAGAGATGAAGGCATCCCCCGCGCGTGCTATGCCGCGAGGGCGGATGTCTTTCGGGCTGGTATCCGGAAACTCTCTCTCTCTCTCATTGCTTGTTGGCATCCGAAGCTAAGGCAGTAGACCAACTGACTGGGTCCAATCGCATTACACACTTTGAAGAGCAGAAACGTATTCGCTCATCATGCCTGGCGCTGGATCAAGAGGCATTAGCCTCCTAGTATGGATTGTTGTCTTTACCGTTGCCGATGCTTCGTTTTTGTGTCTACGAGCATGGTCAGCGAGGGTGATGAGAAGATCCTTCTACTGGGATGATGGAATGATCATCTTTGCATTTGTAAGCCCGTCACTCCTATTCTCTCTCATAGAGAACTAACAGTCATAGGCCAACATCGTTGCGCTAGAAGGTGTTGTCATCTGGGCCATTTACAATGGCTTGGGCAAACACACTAATGAGTTGACTTTGGACGAGTATGCTGTTCAATTCAAGGCAAGTTAGATATGCCATCCCATGAGCTGAAACGATCTAACACATGCTTCTCACAGCTCATTCTAGCTAGTGGTGTCACATGGCTTCTAGGAACCGTCTTCATCAAGATGGCCATCCTTTGGCTATACACCAGAATCTTTTCAACGGCAAAGTTCAAGCGCTGGTCGCACATCCTCATGGGAGTGACGGGCGCCTACGGTGTCGCATTCCTCATTCTGTTCATGAGCAGATGTACGCCCATGTCGCAGCAGTGGGCACCGGTCGAAGGTGGTCATTGCCGCGACATCACCGTCGACCAGCTCGTCTCGGTAACCATCAACATTGTCGTCGACATTGCCATGACCGCACTGCCGATGCCGGCGCTATGGGGTCTCCAGATGCCCCTTAGGAACAAGATTGCCGTCAGCGCCATGTTTGGCATGGGTTTTGCGTAAGTTGTCTTCTTCCTCATAGACCGAGGCAGCAGCTGACTTCTACTTCACAGAACAATCGCAATCATGATTTGGCGTCTCGTCAACACAGTCACCACCATCGGCGACCTCGACTTCGTCTACAACCTCCACGACATCGGCCTCGTCAGTCTTCTCGAGCTCTGGATCGGCATCATCATCGCCTGCCTGCCGACCCTTGGGCCCCTCTTCAAGACCTATGTCAAGCCGGCTGTCTCCAAGTTCGGCTCCAAGCTCACGAACCCTTCGACGGACAAGGGCGGTCAGATCAACCTCAAGGACCTGACGAGCAGCAGCGGCGGCCACAGCATCCGCCACCCGCGTCGGACGTACGACAAGCTGGGCGATAATACCTCCGTTGTGGACCTTGAGCGCGCCGAGCTGACGACAAAGTGCCAGTTCTCCCCGGGAGCCGAGGCGCCCAGGGGCAGCAGGCCGGTCATCTACGTTCATCAGGACATTGCGTCGCAGGAGACTTGGAAGCGAGGGGCGCAGGCTTAGGCCAGGGACGGGGGGCATGGAAGGGAACGGGGAGTTACGGCCGATGAATGAAATTTATTCGAGATATGAGATATGTACACTTCTTGACGCACCATTTTACCTTGTAACTATATAGTGTTTTCATTTGTCTTCACTTGTCACAAAACTTCCTCATGAATCACCGAAGGAAACATTCAAACATCCACATTTCTATCTTGAAGTTGAGCAGGCTCGGGAGTGTCTCACACATAGTGCTTGCATCTGCAGACATCGTACACACTCTGGAGAGACTTCCGGGAGATTTTCCAATAAATCAAGGTATCTCAATTACTTGCAGCCAGACCTCCCTGGGAGTCCGTGTCGATCACACTCTCTCGGAAAGCGGCACGCCTGACTCTTACTCGCCCAGCAACGCCCAGACAGCGTTCCTGACCAAAGACATGGGAATCCTGGGAACACATGAGAAAGGCAGAGTTGGGATGACAACAACGATGACCCAACTCCACAGCGAGGGAAGGGGGGCGGGCAATCTGTCTACACTATCTGCCATACGCCGAGCCCCATCCCGCCGGTAGTGGGCAGGCAAGTTCATCAAAAAAACGAAGACAAGACAGACCCTCTTCGTGTTCAGTGGCCGGCTACTGGTTCCAGCAAGGAAGAAGCTTTTAGTTCTCACGGCTTTTAGAGTTACACACGTGGGGACAAACTGGAGTCAAGTCGGATAAGGTAACGGGAACTCACAGACGACGTTCGTGAGCCTTTTTTCTCAGAGTTTACATCCGAGCACCTTGCGAGAACGACTGGGACCCAAGTCAGGTAGACGTATCCACATAAAAGTGTACCTGCCTCTTTAATATAACGTTGAACTCTCATTCGCTCCGTGATAAAAACACGTGAGTATCTTGAGACTTGGAAAATGGGTCGAGGTGCAATCAACTTGCACTGCTTTCACTGCTTTCACTGCGACATCAACGTAGCACCACCGGTTCCCGATCTCTTATGGATCACAAGAGTCTGGATCGAAACCCGTGTGTCACTATCCAGCATCCACTGTCCGCGTACCCTTGGACAGTGGAACTCAAGGGCAGAAACCAAGAATTGGCATCTTTTAGACTTTCACGATGCAGGTCGTCTCCTTCCGGTTACCAGTTTTTGATCCCCCCAGCCCAGCGCAAATGCTACGACTCTTAAACGGAAACCGCTTCAGGGAACGTTTCCTTGAGGGATCCCTTGCTTTCACCTCGACTTCTGGTTCAAACTCCGGCTTCTGGTTGGTTTCGCGACCTTTCCGTGACTGCGTCTGCGACCCGCGGATGTGATTCAATATCGTGCGAGGTAAATCGCTCGCCGGAGCCGGGTATGATCGTTCAGGGGTCGCTACATATTGCATATGTATTGCCTGCCGTTCAAGTCACAGCACGTAGCCTGCCTTCTCTCCGCAAGATCCCTCCATAGACTCCTCTCAAGACTCCGAGGCTGTTGGTCTTGACAGGCGTCTTGACATGACCAGGGCAGCTCCAAGTACCGCTTAACAATTTAGACATTCGTCGATAGAGGCAAATTCAGACTGGAAGTTGGGGGCAATGTGTTGTCAAAGGTGGGTGAATCTGAATCATGAAAGCGGTGTATGCGTTTCGCCACGAGGCCTCTATCCCGAGGCCGACGATGTTGTTGATTATGTCGATGCTCGGCGGGCCTTTATCAATGGGCCTTGATCGCCCCCTTTTTTGATATCGGGAGATTTCAAAGAGGGTCTCTCTATGTCCTCTTGTGCTTCAAACCGCAGGTGTCAAACCAGACTGTCGGATCTCAGCTCTCCAGTACCTTCTTCGTCTCCTTTCTCCCTCCTAAACGCTAGGTTCGTCAGCGGACCGCAGGACGGGAAAGTCATCATCATGCAGCATTCAGCAAGCCTCGGGGAGAATCCCCCCCTCACGCTCAAACACGCCTCGTTTGAAGACGAGGCCATGTCGAGCAGCACCAAGTCCTCCTCTTCCTCCACTTTCACCGAGGTCCTCCGTATACCTCGTCTGATCTGGGACTTTACCGAGAGCAACTTTGCCACATTCGTCGTCCCCAACACGGCCTTCGGCCTCCTGGGCGGACTCACCGGCGCGCCCCTGACCTCAGGCCACGCAGCCACGCTCTCCATCATCCACCGCTTCCCTCTGGTAGTGGCCTTCAACTGGTACAGCGTCCTCATCTTCGACCTGGCCAACCAGAGGGGGCCCGAATCCGTGGCCGAGGACCTCGCGAACAAGCCTTGGCGTCCCATACCGGCGGGCAAAGTGACGCCCGAGCAGACTCGCAAGGCCATGCTCGTAGCCATCCCCGCCGTGCTGGCCCTGAACTATGTTCTGGATGTCTGGAAGGAGGGCGTCTTCATCCTGATCTTGACGTGGCTGTACAACGACCTCCGCGGGGGCGACGAGCTCGTCCGAGACGCCATTATCGCCGTTGCCTACTTCCTCTTCAACACGGCCTCTCTCAAGATCGCAATCAGCGGCGGGGCAGCAGCAGGAGCGGCAGACGACGTACGCGTACCCATCACCATCACCCACGAGGGGTACGCGTGGGCGGCCATCATCAGCGCCGCCATCCTGACGACGATGCAGGTGCAGGACCTCAAAGACCAGGCCGGCGACCGCGGACGGGGCCGCGCGACGGTGCCCCTATTCTTTGGCGACAGGGTCTCGCGCGTCTCGCTCGCAGTGCTGGTCCCCTTCTGGTCGTGCGTGTGCGTCTACGTCTGGCACATCCGGTCGTCGTGGGCGGTGCTGCTGCCCACGCTGTCCGGCGCCATGGTCGTCGCGGCGGTGCTGCGGACGCGGACCCCAGAAACGGACGCCAGAGCGTGGAAGCTGTGGTGCCTGTGGACGGTCTGTCTGTATTCCCTGCCCCTCGTCGGTGACGGTTTCGTGTCGTTGGCGTCGCACGTGGAATGAAAGGGGAGCCGGGATGCTGGATCATGGGGGATGGACATTACCTGCAGTTTACGGATACAGTTACAGGTAATTGAACAAATTGTCACTATTGTGTATGCAGAGTTCCGTTTGAAGGAGTTGGTTATTGGGAACTTGGGAACCCTTGGAGGCTGTACGAGTCATTCGGAAGATAAGTGACAGCCGTACGGAGTGTTCGTAGAGCATCGCTTCGGCTAAGAATCGGCAGATGGACTGGGGAGAGTTGCTACTATCTAGTGCCCTTGAATCCTTGATGTGCGTGATTCTCTTGAAGTTGGACAAGGATCACGAGTCAAGCGCTGGCAGGGAGCGGGCCGCGGGGAGCCAGGATTGCAAGCGCGGCGCCAGGGGCGTTACCTGACTTTTTTGCGTGTGTTTTGTAAGTAAGCTACACTAGTACGGATAGATGAACCGTCGTAGCTCTAAACGTATCCGTATGTGGTAAACGGTGGTAAAAGACGCCGAGTAGATTAGGAAATTGACTCGTCGAAACTGCAAAAGAGACTAGGAAAACCACGGAGCGGGAGGATCACTTGGCTACCTCCCCCCCCTTTCGTTAACTAGTGTCGTTGGTAACTAGTCGATCATCGTGGAGAGTTATCTTTTGACTCAACTGATTACTGATTACTTGGTTGGTTTCGTGTTCGTTGACTTCCGAGGTAACAAGGTACTCGAGAAGGGTGTTATTGCACGAGGTTGTCTTTGGCCGGACCATTGGTCTCCGTCCGGGCTCGGGTGGCGTCCGTCAACCCGGAGGACCCGGGGTACACCCTCCACGGTCCCCTCCACGGTCCCATTGCTGCGCAGTGCCCACCTCTACAGGTCCTTGCAAGTTGTAACCGCGCATGTTGGATGAACGGTCGACACTTGACAGGGATTAGTTCCAGTATTACCGCCTTTATGGTTGCGGGCGGCCGACCTCTGCGGTCTGTAGTCTGCTGAATGCGGTTTGCTGTGCAGAACTGCAGGACGTCGTTCGTTTCCACGGGGAAACTTCCCCCCTTGCTCAGAGTCCCCCAGACATCTGCGCGTGGGTTAGTCAGTTGAGTGCGGCTTCTTTGCTGCTAACAGACACATAGATCATGGATGACGACGGCTCATCCTTGCTTGCCAGCAACCGTTCGTGCCAGGGTCAACCCCTAGATGAGAATACCGGCGATGCTACCTGCCTATATTAGCTTTACATGAGTTGTGCTTGGAATCGTCAAACCGTTTCGCCAAGTTCTAACAAACGCGTGATTAGTCCCCGCAACTCAAGATGGAGACTGGAGTTTACCTGTAGGCGTTGGCCTTTCCGGAAGGTTGACATTGAGGTATATTCCTATTCCCCCTCACCTTCGGAGCCATCCATCGACTCGACCTCTTGGCCCCAGCCGCCCCTTGAGGCTTTGAAGGGGGACGTCGGGGGGACACGCGGCAACCTGTTCCATTTTGTCCCATTCTGTCCAATCTTTCCACCGATTCTCATGGCCCTCCCGGCCCTTCTCGAGTTCTCGCAGGGTGAAGAGTCAGGCACATGCTTGATTCACCGTTCGGGGGCCCTATCTTCTCAATAGCTTAAAAGTTTCCTTCCCACAACTGCTCGCGTGGGCAGCTAGTATTCGTGGGCCATCGTAGTCAATATTGGCATGGGTGGTAATCAAACTATCGTCAGCTTCCTGGCTGCAACCGGCAGTCTCATTTCGTGTTGTTGATGCCTCTTCGTTCCGTCGTTCGTGACCTGCCTGTTAAATATGTAGCATCGAAGCCTGGTGTTGCATCGTGAGAGAGGTTTCTTCCTTTCCTCACCTCCAACCTCCAGTCACTCTTTCACACCCTCCCTCCTTCCCTCTCCCCTCACTTTGCCTGACAGCAAGTGATTGTGACTCTCGTTTTCCAAGATGGTGTCTCTCCTCAGCTTGCTCACCCTCGCGCCCGCGGCGGTCTCGGCCTTCTCCATCGGCCGACCAGGACCAGGCGCCGGCATCCGTCCCGGAAGCCCGTTCGGTCACGACATCGCACAGAGAGCCACGGACTGCCGCTGCTTCCCCGGCGAAGAATGCTGGCCAACGGCAGCCGAGTGGTCCGCCTTCAACACAACAGTCGGAGGCCGCCTCATCGCCACAATCCCCATCGGCGCCGTCTGCCACGACAGCACCTTTGGCGCCTACGACGAGGCCAAGTGTACCGCCCTCCAGAACAGCTGGTCCGCCTCCGAGACACACATCCAGACCTCGTCGTCCGTCATGGCCGCCTTCTTCGCCAACCAGAGCTGCGACCCCTTCCTCGCCCAGACGGAACGCTGCATCATCGGCACCTACGTCCAGTACGCCGTCAAGGCCGCCAGCGCCGACGACTACGCAAAGACGATCCGCTTCGCCCAGGATTACAACATCCGCCTCGTCATCCGTAACACCGGTCACGACTACCTTGGAAAGTCCACCGGTGCCGGCGCCCTCGCGCTCTGGACGCACCACCTCAAGGACATCAGCGTGCTCGACTACAAGTCCACGGCTTACACCGGCAAGGCCCTTAAGCTCGGCGCCGGCGTCCAGGCCGGCGAGGCACAGTCCGCAGCACACGCCCAGGGACTCGTCGTCGTGGGCGGTAACAGCCCGACCGTCGGTATCGCAGGAGGCTACACGCAGGGCGGCGGTCACGGGCCCCTCGTCTCAAAGTACGGTCTCGCCGCTGACCAGGTTCTCGAGTGGGAGGTCGTCACCTCTGGCGGCAAGACGCTCGTCGCGACCCCGACGTCCAATTCGAATCTGTACTGGGCGCTTTCCGGTGGCGGTGGTGGCGTGTACGCTGCCGTCTTATCCATGACTGTCAAGGCTTACGCCGACACCATTGTCTCGTCGGCGAACCTGACCTTCACCAACTCTGGCGTCTCGGACGACGTGTTTTACGGCGCGGTCACGACATACCTCAAGACCCTCCCGGATATCGTCGACGCCGGTGCCGTCAGCATCTGGCTTCTCGCCTCGGGCGTCTTCCAGATGCAGCCTACTACTCTCCCCAACAAGACCAAGGAGGAGCTCCAGGTTCTGCTGCAGCCTACTCTCGACGCTCTCGATACCGCCGGCATCACCTATGGTAAGTGTAGTCGACAGACTGAAGTTGAGAGAGGGGTGAGAGAGGAGAAAGTCACTAACACGAGCCGCCAGACTACCACATTGGCCAGTACACCAATTTCCTGGACAGCTACAACGACATGAACCCGGAGCCGGCTGTGACCGAGTTCAACATTGGCGGCCGCCTCATGCCCCGCTCCCTCGTCGCCGACGATGCCTCCGCGGCCAGCCTCATGGACGCGCTCAAGAGCATCCTGAACAACGGCGGCATCATCTCAGGCCTCACCATCAACGTCGCCCGCGCCGCCAACGCCGTCGCCAACTCGGTGAACCCGGCCTGGCGCACCGCCTTGTTCTCAGCCGTTGTCGGAACGTAAGTCTTGTCTCCCAATCTTGCCTTCCCCTGTGGACGGCTTCACTAACACACAACTGCAGCGCCTACAGCCGGTCCGACTTCTCTACTCTCGTCTCGGGCCAGACTACGGTCACGGACACGCTCATTCCGGCGCTCAAGGCGCTGACGCCCGGCGGCGGCGCGTACCTCAACGAGGCAGACCGCAACGAGGTCGAGTTCCAGTCCACGTTCTACGGCACCGACAACTACGCCAAGCTCAGGGCGATCAAGAAGCTCTACGACCCTTGCAGCACGTTCTACGCCCTGACGGGTGTCGGCAGCGAGGATTGGGAGGTGCAGGGCGATGGTCGTCTCTGCAAGGCTGCCTGAGTGTACGCGATGAGATGAAGATGGTGCAGACGTTGTCGGGAGAAAAGGAGGCACTTACTTTATTACTTTGACTAATTGCGTTTTCTTACCTTTAATACCAATATGAATTCGTCTAGTGCCTCAAAACTTGGCTGGCTCTATTTGTTGTTCAAGTGAGATGAAGTGAAGTGAAGTGAGGTGAGACGTTAAAACCAAGTCACATTGGTGAATCCTCAAGCTAATGATCAACCAATCACGTGTGGCAGGTAAGACGGATTGAGCAATACATTTGGCGAAGCAACGAAGCCAATCAAATCTTCTTTAAACCCCCCCCCCAGCGTGGTTTAATCAGCGGCAACTCGCTTATAACCCCTAGTTGTGGTAGCATCGACTTGAGTTGATTGAGTTGATTGAGTTGAGATGATTGCCTGAACGTGCCATGCCTTAGGTACCGACTTGTAACAGCAAGGCGGCGAGAACGACTCGAGGCTCAAATATCGTGCCTTTTGGATACATAAGTCCATAGGCGGAAACCTGATACCTAGAGCAAGGCAAGTTGCAATCTATCCCGTTCCCCAATCCATGCAATAGGCTCCTCTCTGAGGCAATAACCGACAGAGTTGCGGACGAGCGACCCGCTAGCAGATACACTCAGTACCCCTTCCTGTCTTGAACATATGCGTGTCCCTTTTCCGGCTTTGCCTCTCACCTTGGGAACATTGCTCATGAATACTTCCCAGAATCAAGCCACCACCGCCGGCCAAGAGGCAACTCAAGATGAGAGAAAGGTGCTGTTTGTATTCCTACCCTGGATTACGAACGACTTCAACAATTCTGAATTGGCCATCGCCACAGGAGATACACGCCAACTCAAGGTCCCCGCTCGCAGGAACCTGGCACGCAGAGGCAGCTTGTGGAAAGGTTGCTTGTGATGCCCACTGTGCTGGCTTTTATAAGAACATTCGGCCCATGGCAGATCTTGTCTCCTCTTCACCGTTTGGGGTAGTGCTCCCTGGAATTTCACATTGCATCTTTGAACTTACCAAACAGGGCAACGTAAAACAGCCCAAGGGCTTACTCATAAAGAAAGAAGTAGACTGACTACTATTTTCAATCACTTCACAATCAACGCCATTACGAAACTCCGACCGGGATTTAGACACGCCCTTCGCATCCGTATTCGGTTTCCTCACCTATCACTCGGCTTGCTCGGCTCTTTTTCGACGCGGCAAACACCACAGACCAATGAGAAAGCGACTGCGGGATTGGCCCTCTGGGACCTGCATACTAGGATCTGACAGGGCTTGTAATTCGCTGACGGTCTAGATCTCTCAAGTCTCGGTACCATCTGGAAGTCGTCGCCCCGGCGTATGTCAATGGCGTCGTTGACGTATGCAACATGAGCTTGCGCCTCCTTTCTCGGACGTTCATGGTGACGGTAACAAATGATCAAGACGAGAGGCCCGGCCCCCCGGACGAGCAGACGCTCCCGGGGCTCCGCATGTGACGGCGGGCGGCCGTTGCCCTGCGGCACACACCACAAGTTTCCCAAATAGGCAGTGACCTCTGCAACTAAGCTTCCCGTCCCGCCGGCGCGCGCCCTACCACCACCATCCGTGGAAAGTCCACCCCCCTTTGACTTGACTTTCCGTCTGAAATTTGTACAAGTCGAGACTCACCGCCAAACATCCCACCACCACCACCACCAATCCCCCCCCCCCCCCCAACGCTCGCTTCTTCTCCCTCCCCTCTCTTCCTCGTCATTCATTCACCCCGCGCGCAGTTGTTGAACACGGGGATATCTTTTATCTTCTCCATCTACTCATATTTTGTAATCAATTGAGAAACTACACACACAGCAAACAACATGATCGCAGCACCCTGGGATAAGGTTCCTCCCCGCGAACAGCTCTTCGTGCTGGTCACCGGCGCAAACAGGTGAATCACTACAGGCTACCCCCCCCCCTCTGTCTCTCCTCGACCTTTGCTCTTCGATTCCTACTTCGACTCTCCTTGGTCCCAGAACACAATGAGCTGACAGCAATCTCAAAAAAACCAGCGGGGTCGGCCTCGGCATCTGCGAACGCCTCATCGACGACTTCCTCGCGACCCGGCCCCTAACCTCCCACCTGATCCTCATCCCGACCACCCGCTCCGTCCGCAAGTCCCGCGAATCCGTCGAGTCCCTCCGCGAACACCTCCGCCGCACAGCAACCACCTCCCCGGCTCTTCGCTCCCGCGCCGGCTCCTCCTACTACGACCCCGACGACACCCTCGCCCGCGTCCACCTGCTCTCCACCCAGCTCGACCTCTGCGACCTCCCCTCCGTCTACGCCTGCGCCGCCAACCTCGTCGCCGGCACCCTCACCGACCCCACCGATCCCGTATCGCCCCCGCGCGCCCACAAGATCCCCCGCCTCGACTCCGTCATCTTCAACGCCGGCTTCGGCGGCTGGACCGGCCTCGACTGGACCGGCCTCCTCACCGACACCTTCACAAAGGGCTTCCTCGCCGTCCTCACCTGGCCCTCCTTCAAGCTCGCACGCCCCGGCGCCGTCCTCAACCAGCGACCCGTCCGCTCCGACCTGGTACCCACAGACTCCCCCGATAACCCCCTCTCCCTTGCCTCCGCTTACGATACCAAGCCCTCCTCCCCCGTCCTCGGTGAAGTCTTTTGCGCAAACGTCTTTGGCCACTACGTCTTTGCCCATGAGCTGCTGCCCCTCCTCAGCAGAGCCACACCCGAGGAAACACCAGGCCGCGTCGTCTGGACAAGCAGCATCGAGCCTCAAGCGCGCCACCTCCGCCTCGACGACTTCCAGGGCATCGAGACGGAAGGGCCGTACGAGTCCTCGAAGCGCCTCACAGACGTGCTCTCTCTCTCGTCACACCTGCCCGCCACGCAGCGCATCTCCCACTCCTACTTCACCCCCGAAGACGCCCATATCGCACAGCGCCTACCAGTTCGTCCTTCCTTTTACCTCACGCACCCGGGCGTAGTCGCCTCCAACCTCTTCCCCGTGCCGTTTCCCTTTATCCTCTTTTGGGCTTACAAGTTTGCGCTCTACCTCGCCCGCTGGCTGGGGTCGCCCTGGCACCCCGTGACGGGGTACAACGGCGCCGTCGCGCCCGTCTGGATCGCGCTGCAGGACGACGAGACGCTCGAGGAGCTGGAAGCGAAAAAGATCAAGTGGGGGTCCGCCGCGTCGTTTTCTGGGAGGCAGGATGTCAAGAAGACCGAGGTGGAATGGTGGGGGTGGGAGGGCGCCGTTGAGGATCGGGATTCCCTTGCGAGGGATCCTGCGACGGGCGTGCTGAGAAAGGCTGTTGGGCGGAACCCTGGAGCGAAGGACTTGACTAGAGAGCAGCTTGTCGACTTCGAGGCGTTGGGGGTGGATATCTGGACCGAAATGGAGAGGTTGAGGCACCAGTGGGAGGAGTTTCTCGATATTCGAGGGGAGGGCGTCAACGGGCACAGTCACACCAATGGCAATGGCAAATCTGGATGACCTGGAGAAAATCAATCTCAGGGCACGAGATATAATGAGATGCAAAAGGCGCAAGACGGTTTGTTTTTGCAAAACATGTCGGGGGGGTATCCAAAATTAACTATATAGCATACAAAAGACTAATGCCTAATTACCAACACAAACAACTATTCACGCTACAGCTTACGCACGCATCGTCCCCGCGGACGGGTTCTGGACTACGCATTGGTTGTCTGTCGTGTACTCTGCTCGTCAGACCTCACACGCCGGAGACTGACCCTATCACTCCGCCCAAACAGGCCCAGGCACAACGGCAACGGCACAATCACCAAAGCGACGACGGCCTGGAAGATGAGCGCATTCTTCATATTCTTGGGCGGGTTCGCCTTCTCATCGGCCTGCAGCGCGTCCGAAATAATGATGAATAGCGCGCCGAGGAGCTGGCCGCCGGCCCAGGCAATGGTACTCGTGACCTCGGGACTGACAGGGTGACTCAGCTCGATGAGCAGCTCGAGGGCGACGGGGACGAGGGAGAAGGAGGCCGCGCCAAGGACGGCGAGGACGACGTAGGGCCCGGCAATGTTGCGCGTCTCGGGCATCCAGATGAAGGCGAGGTAGCAGAGTCCGATGACGGGGACGGCGACTTTGATAGCGAGGAGGAATTTCTTGGTGCGGTCTAGGATTGGGGACGTGATTGCCGATGCGACGAGGCCTACTACGATGAGGAGGGCGCCTGCGATGCCTGCTTCTTCGTCGGAGAAGCCGTAGGGGCCCATCATTTGGTTGAGGAGGGAGGAGATTGAGTTGAAGAAGCCGACGTAGAAGGCGTAGGGGAGGAGGATGAGCCAGAGCTCGAGGGAGCGGGAGACGATGGACAGGGAATCGCGGATGCCGAGCTTGAGGGTGCGAGAGGAGGGAGCGACGGGGGTTGGTGGCGCCGCGGGGATGAAGAAGGCCGGTAGGGAGGCGACGGTGGAGATGATGGCGACGTACAGGACGCCGGGGGACATGTCCTGGGGGTCGACGACCCAGAAGGGGACAATGAGCTGGCCGAGGGCTGCGCCGAGGGGGTTTGCGAGGGAGGTGAGGGCCGTGGCGGCGACGCGGCCGCGGTTCGTGAACCAGAGGTCCGAGTAGCGGGTCGGCGCGGCGAGGACGAAGGGCTGGGCGAGGCCGGTGAGGATCTGGCCGAACATGACGACGCCGTAGTTTCCGCCCGTCGGGGAGCGGGAGTGGCTGCCGGCGTAGCGGATCCAGTTGCCGATGAGGATGAGAGCGGCGGCGGTGATGAAGGAGGGCTTGGGGCCCATGTGGAGGATGCGGATCGTCAGGGGAAAGATTGCGACAAAGGCGAAGAGGAAGGCTGTGGAGAGCCAGTTGATGGCGGACTCGGAAACGCGGTAGTAGGTTGCTGCGTTGGAGGCCACGGGGGCGAAGGTGAGCCACTGTGTTTTGTTAGTATTCTTTCAGATTCTCGGTCCATGGAGATGCCAAGAACCTGGCGTTTTGGTGTTGATGCAGGATAGGAAGTGGACTATTCGCCAGCCTTGTTGACGACGTGCAGTACGATCGATGGTGGCTTGTCTGATGCAGGTACCCCGATCCCAGAATTCGCCTTTTGCGATTGGACCAATTCCATCAGGAGATATTTTGACTTACATCCCACGAGACGATGATGTTAAGCAACGTCAACTGTGCGAGCCCGAACCAGCGGCGCTTATACGTGCGATACTCGACGGCCGTTCCCTCGAGAACGCTGTTGTTGTCGTCAATGCCGCCACCACCACTGAGACCACCGCCGACCCCGCCATTGGCGAAGTCGTTGTCGCGAGACCGGGAGTCCACATCGCGGAGGTGGTACTCCTCGTCGCCGAGCTTGCCAAAGCCGGAGCCGGAGCGGGCGTGGTTCGGCATTGCCGTCGGTGCGGCTGCGGCGTCGAGGCCGATGGGAGCAGCGGTGTCGTCAAGTGGGTTCGCGGCCTTTTTCTCGTTTTCGCCAGTATGTGTGGTTGTGGTGGTGGTGATGTTATTCGTGGTGTCGTTGGTGGGAGTGGAGTTGTCGACCGAGGGGTCGTTCTCGCTCTTCTGACGGCGAGAGAAGTGCATTTTGTGTGTTCGTGTTTAGGGGGCGCGAGCGCCAACGGGCCAGAACTTTTGCGCGCTAGAGAGCCCGATCTTTAGGGGGGCCGGGGCTGTCGGGCTTGTCGCAAGTTCTTCTGAGACAGCGGGCTGTGGGCGGAGCCCAGCTTTTCCAGGGCAGGCAGGTTGTGTGGATTAGCGGGCGGCGGGCGGGAGATTGGCCTAGGCGTGTCTTGGCAGGGAGTCCTTGACTTGAGTCGTTCCACCCCGTCTGCGGATTGTAAAGCCTGTAATTGTCGTCGTCTCGAGTTCCTCCTATTCCTCCAACACGGCGCGAAGGTGAAGATGGGACGGAGGGCAATGCGCTGGATGGGGGAGGGGGAGGGGGAGAGCGAAAAGATAAGCCCACCACCAAAACCACCAAAAGTAGACCAAGAGCCAAGAGGATGGGAGGGAAAGGAATATAAGCTGGAAGAGAGAAAGCGGAAAGGTGGACTTAAGAAGGAACCTGTCCTGAACGGGATTTTTGGCAAAATTGACAAGACGCGGGACGTGGGAACGGGAACAGGA
Source organism: Colletotrichum godetiae (assembly GCF_030913485.1). Lineage (NCBI taxonomy): Eukaryota > Fungi > Ascomycota > Sordariomycetes > Glomerellales > Glomerellaceae > Colletotrichum > Colletotrichum godetiae. Next base: position 808,416 of record NW_026851257.1, on the reverse strand, counting down.
ACAGGGGGGGGGGGGGGGGGGGGGGGGACCAGATGCAGTGCAACTGATGCGGGAGATACCCAGAGAAGGCAAGGTAAAGTAAGGTATTTCATCGAGAACAAAACTACTACAGAAGATCCCTCCAAGTCGAGTCTCCAACGGTTCAACTTCCCCGGTCTGGACTGGTGGGTGTGTGCCTGGTATGCCCCGTGTGCCGTGGGCCGTTTTGTTGGTCCAGACATTTCTCAGTTTCCTGATCCTCTCAAGTTGCATTACATTGAGGGGACATGGCGCCCAAACTCTCCACCTGCTGTTTTCACACTCATATGGGTAAAAGCAAGCGACGACACATCATCACGCTATTGACTGTTCTATGGTAACCTGTCAAGAGCTGTGAACTTGGGGGCGGTAGGAACTTAGGAAGAGGGGGAACGAAGCCCACGTTCAAATGGACCACTGCACCCAGAAAGCTTGACACCTCCAAAATGAGACGGCGGCATCGCAGCAGTTGGAGATGCTCACATGCCCCAGCCGAGGAACAAGAACCACCTCAGCCAGAGATATGCATGGACGGATACCTATCATCTGAGATATCCAGAATGCAACCAACAGAATCGGGGTGCTCTCTCCCTCTACACAGTAGGTACTCTCAAACTTCCTCTATCCGTACTGGTACGGCGCAGCAACCGGCGGGAGAAGAGTGTGGGTGCACCCCCATTGGCCCGCCTCCCGGCCGAATTCCTCTCTTTGGGCCACCTCCTCCGGGCCCATCCTCCGCTCCACAACACAGCACCATGGAAAAGGGTCCCTATCCCGAAGCCAAAGTCTGAGCCAATGTGTCTCGAGGACCAAAATGTGTCTTTGGTCCTACCATTGTCCATTCAAGATATCTGAGCACGCAAAGAAAAGCCCTCTTCTCGAAGTAAATCAACAAGAGCTGGATACTAGAGTTGAGCAAACATGGCTTCCGTGGCATGAGTGTGTAAAATCTCTCGATTGCCAGTGACGGAATCCCATTCAAGTGCTCGAAAGCACAATCGTCTCACTGCTTCGCCGCACACGAGCAGATTTACTGCGTCCACGGTCCAGGGATCCATCTTCCTCGCCTCCGTCGTCGCGCCATAAGCTCGCCTCGCCTCGCCTAGTTGGCTGCTTGTTCCGAGATTACTTTACCTCAGGTATTAGCTGATCAATCATCAATAAACGGCGTTTCATCGGTAGCTGCCGTACACAAAACACTCCAAGCCGATATCTGTCAACCTCTCCACTGCTGGAGGCAGACTCGATGTTCAAAAGCTAACATGTCTCGCATAATTCTTTCCGCATCGATGATTGGATCGCAGTCTTGATTCACAAGCCTAGCCATCGTCAACATGGCGAGACTCCATTTCACAGATCGTAACTTCACGCTCGTACTCAAAGCCCGCAAGTAAAAGTCATGGAGGAATCTATTGCGCGATATGCCTATAGTACAAAAGACAAGAGCTTTCGGCGCCGCAAGCCAGACAGCGCCCACTGAGGTACTGAGCAACCCGACTTGACAGGCACTATTGGGGAGGGAGGGATGGAGGTACGAGGGTGGTGGTAATTGGAGATCCCAAAGGAACTCCGGGGACCGATTTGCTAGACAGATTTCGTTCTCGTCTTCGTTTCGGCATCGACACTTCTTTCTGTCTCGCGGGCCCACTCTCCTAGAGATAGAATACTAGTCGTCCGATGCCGCTGATGTGAAGAGTGATTTCGAAAGAAGATGAGGAACCGCCGATGCCGTTCCGTCATTTGTCGTCTACAAGGTCAAGTCTGGGAGATTTGGCGTTTACTTAAGCTTGGCCCAGAGCTTAGGAGCGGCGCACTGGGTGGCGCAGTGGGCGAGGTGGAAGACTATAACACGATGTCAGTTTTATCAGTCCTGCTTGAGCGTTCGTGCCGCCCATCGCATGACGGGCAGATTGAAGGCAGAGCCCTTTCCCCTTGGTTACAACTTACACTCCTCAACGCAGTCCTCCTTGGCACCCTCCTCGCTGTCAGCAGCCGCCGTGACGCGCTCGACGCACTCGTCGTAGTGGTGCTTGGCCGGTGCGCAAGCCTTGGACTCCTCGCAGTCTGTCACCCAAACATCGTCAGCAATTCGGTCTATAAGCTTCGCAGTATCGCGTATCGTGTCTAGCGGATAGACAGAGTTGGAAAGCGGGCGGTCGGGTCTTGATGGGGAGAGCTCGCGAAATTGCTCATATGCGTGTCATCGATTCCTCTCGCCCGAGCAACCGGATATCGCGTATCGCCGTCGAATTTGTATCGGGGATTCCGGGAGTAAAAGTAGACGAACCTTTCTCGAGCTGCTCCTTGGGGTCGACGGTCTCCTCCTCCTCTTCTTCCTCTTCCTCCTCCTCCTCCTCCTCTTCCTCCTCCTCGGCCTCGGGCTCCTCCTTGGACTCCTCGGCGGTCTCCTCCTCCTAAAGAAAGACACATTAGTCAACGGTTCGAACCTCTGCAGGTAACCTGAAACAGTGCAAAAAAAGATGCAATCGAAGCCGCGGAAAGACCAGAGCTGTGACGATTGCAACGCAGGCACTTCTCCTCCCACGACCTCAGGTCATTGCAACAAATTGCGCAAAAAAGCATTCGCTCACCTTCTCCTCGGCGGCAGGAGCCTCGGCCTCGACGGTGGCCCACGGCATGGCGGCCTCAGCGAGGTCCGTGATGGTATCCCAGAAACCCATTGTGGCGGAGGTGCGTGCTGCTCTCGAATTGGCTTGACGTGATGTCGTGGATAGTGGTTGATGGGGTGGGAAGTCGGGAGCTTTCGGCAGAGTCGAGAACGAAAACTGGGTGTTCTGAATCGGTCGTAAGTTATTCCCAATTGGCCGGTTTTGATTGGCTACGGTGGAAAGGCTGGGTGACTAAGCGTCATCGAACTTTGAACGTGACCGCAGGCCGGAGCGCCAAGGATTTTGCCGTTCCGGTGCTCCTGCAGTACCTTTCTAAGGTACCTTACTCCCGTACAGTCCCGTCTGCCGTACCTTACCTCACACCTTTGAGACCGGCCGAAAACTCCAAAGCCACCATCTCGTCACAATCACATGGAAAAGTGAAAAAGGACCAGGCAGAGAAAACAAAAAGTTATTGGGCAGAAAGTTTACTCGCATGGTTGCGTCAAGCTTCCCAGCGTTAAATTCAACCATCATGCTCACTGGCAGCCACTCATCACATAAAGTATTGTCCACAACCTAGGTACCTTACGAGCCGGCTCGCGCACAGCATACTCATTGCCCCCGTCTCTTGTTCCTGGGGGGCATGCATCCCAATCCTCGTCCTCATCCTCCTCATCAAAACCCGCCCGTCCTTCTCTACACTTCAAGTTCGTTAAGAAACGCAGGATTCGCCAGCCGCTAGTGTAGATGCTATAAAAAGTTACAGGTATAGGGAGTGAAATGCAGGGAGGTATCGATGCAAAAGCGTTAGTCATGAGCCCGTGATGAATCAAAACCCCCCGCTATGCTCTGTCAGACTCTTCGCGAACGTGATCCTCGAGTCGCATGCTGAGCGTCTGTGCTTGCGCCTCGTCATAATCTGGTGGGGGCTCGTCCGGACGCCGGTTCGCATTCTGGCCCCCCGAACTTGCCGGCCGGCCTGCCGGCTCTTCCTGTTGCTGCTGCGGCGCAATGTTGGGCGGAGCTGCTCCGCCGCCCTCGGTTGCTTCGTAGGCCGGCAGCGGCTCGTCCGGGATGTTGACTGTCTGCCCCGTCTCCTGTTGCAGACGCCTCACATGCTCGAGACGTTCCTTGAGCTCTTCGAACCTTTGCCGGAACTCGCTGTGGCCGCCCTCTTTGAAGCTCATCTTCACCTCGACCCGTGGTATGTCGGCAGGCACGCCGCCTCCAGAGACCGGCACGACGGTGGCGGACCAGAACCAGGCGCCGAAGAACGGCGAGCCAACGTACGAATCGGCACAGTTAAGAATCGGCGCATGGAACGACTTGAACTCGGCGGTGGGTTTTGCAGGAATGTAAATGACCTGGAGGAGGGTTATCAGCTTAGCCCTCCGGCGCCATGTCTTGGGATAAGTCATGTAGTGCGTACCCGCTGTGTTGTGATGTAGGCTGTGCCATTGTCGCTTTTGCGCGCAAAGGGCGTCCTCCCTTGCTGTAAGGCCTTGGGTACCGACAGCTCGAGGCTGACTTTGGCATTGGATCTGTGCCTGATATGTTCGTGAGGAAGAGGGTTGATATCACCCGTCTGAGTGATCATGACCCAACTATCACCATGGTCAGAATCTAGGCGGGCCTGGGCAAGCTGTCGTTCTCTCTGGACGGTGCGGGCAATAGTAAGGGCATGCTGCTCTTGCAGGTACTGATCCGTCATGGTGGACGGCAAGTGTGGGGTGGTATATAGCCGAGAAGAGAGAGAGGAGGTCGACGGTCGAGGTTGGCAGCGGGGTTACCACGGACACTGACCGGGATGGCTCCGTGGTGCTGGGGCTCGGGCGGCGTGGGATGACGGGAAGATGAAGGGGAAACAGACGCAGAGCATAAGAGGGAAAAGGGACATGGAGGGACGTACTTTATTGACATTTTGAACGAAACGGCGAGCAGCTGCAGCGCAGAGCTTCCTAGTTCGTCTCAGCGAGTTGAGGGTTGCGTGGGAGTGGGCGTGGTCGGTAGCGGCAGGGCTTGCAGAGAAGCTTCGGAGATCTGGATTGTGGTGGGGTGGATCCTGGTACAGGCACAGGCACAGGGGAGGTACTTTGTGGGAAGGGGAAGAGGGCGTCGCGTTCTGGGCAGCGGCGAGGGCGGCGTCGGCATCGGCGTCGGCGGGTATCGAGAAACTGGAGTGAGGTGCTGGCGCTGCGGCTGCGGCTGCTGTTTGATACAGGTCGAGGCGGCAAAGAAGAGGGCGCGAAGAGGGTGAGTAAGTGAGTGAGAGAGGCGCACCGGAGGGGTGGGAAAGGATGCAAAGGCTGATAGCGTCAGTCAGGCATTAGCTGGTGCGGATAAGAAGGGTAAGGCAAGGCACAGGGCAAGGTCAGGTATGGTAAGGTCTATGGACAGGGTATTCTCGGACAGGGTGGAGGAAATAAGGTACCTACCTGGTTGCTGCTTGAGCGAGGCAAGGCGCGGCGAAGCCAGGCAAACAGATGTCGTAGACTCGTAGTCTGTACGAGTAGAGGGCAAAGAGGGCAAAAGGCTCAAGGGAGCGGGCCAGACAAGATGACACAGCTCAACCAAACCGAGGAGAGGAGAAGGCCAAGTTGCGGCAACTACTCTGGCTAGTCCGACGACGGTGGCTGGGGAAGTTCGGATGCGTAGGTAGTCGAGGTGGGGGAGGGGTTCTGTGACAAGACAAGCAATGGTGTGATGAGATGGGATAAGAAGGCTAGAGGAGGAGTACCGTACGGATCGGATAGGTAAGGTATGAGGAGAAGGAGGATTCTCTCATCAACCTGAGGTGAGATGGGTGTGTAGTGAACGGAGTAGTGTAATGCGGATAAGGTCGACGAGACAAGGTGAGGTGAAGAAAGACCAAGTACTCCGTACCTTACTCCATACCCAAAAGGTGTAGCCAGTAAGGTAGCCGTCGCTATACGTGCTTCTACTTCTTCTTCTTCGGCTTGGGGAGCGGGGGACCCAATGAGAGACACCGGCGCGCGGCGCAACTGGATGAATGTGTGTCCACAGAGGTTGAGAGTGCCAATAGGTTCTCAATGGATGTGTGTGTGTGTGTGTGTGTGTGTGTGTACGAGTGTCGATTGGATCCAGGCCCCCCAGGTGTCTCCAAAAAGTCTCCAACTGACTCTAGGCCGTTATGTTGCGTCCTGCGTCTTTGCAGGTTCCCGGGACTCTTCTGTCTGTGTCTCCATCTCCCTGTTGCTGCTAGTTCACGCAAGTCGTCCAACGTCTGTCGATTCGCCGCGTCTTGTTTGGTCCGCTGCTCATTGCTCGCTGCTGTTGGGTTCCATTTGTTTGCTTCTGCCATCCGCACAGGAGAGAACTATGGCTACCTTGCCTTAGCGTTCAAGGTATACAGTACACTGCTTGCTTCTTGCTTGCTTGCTTGCTTGCCTCCACTACTCACTGGTCCTGCGTGAAGAACGATGGAGTCTCGGCTGAAGTACCTGTATGAATCGCTTTCCTTGCCCTTGGTCCTCCTCCTCCGCCTCCTCCTTCTTCGTCTCCTCCCCCTCCGGCCTAGGTAAAGTACTCATCCATCAGTCGTCGACAGGTTTGTAGGTTGCAGGTGTGGATGAGGTGCCAGCGACATGGGCCCTCTGGGTCAGAACTGCTGCAGCCCAGAGCAAGACTCTGGACGAATGAGCTCAGCGCTTGGCCAGGGTTGGCTGGGTCGGTCCTTTGCGACCACACTGCAGGCATGGATGATGGGGGGGAACTCTGTGCGCCGCGCAGTAGCAGGCGCATTGGATCACGCAGACTCGCAGTAGCAGCAGGCCTGGGACCTGTCCGCTCAATGCAAATTTGTGAGATTGCGGAGCTTGAAGCGACGTCGTCCTGCAGTTGGCCCAATCGACTGAGCCTGGGGTCTGTACTTGATCTGATCCGTACGAGGTTTACCTGCCAGCCGGCGCAAAAGTGGGAAAGGTTGTCCAAGTTGCCCCCTACCTCTTCCTAGGGAGCCATGTTGTGGTAAGTCTTGACTAAGGACCGACCGACGGGCGACACCCAAGGACAAGGTCGACCGAGATAGCAACAAGCGGCGCGACTTCTGGCATCTGCTGCTGGCTTTCCGGTCTGCCCTGCGTTGCGTCGTCAGGCTACTAGTAGGCGCGAATAGAGTGACAGTAGCAGTCATTGACCTTGGAGATCTCTCTCCAAGAGGGACGGATGACCAGGCCTAGGACCAGATTGCCTGGAAGAGTGCAGACCAGGGATCTCGGGATGGACGCGCCGATCCTTTTGCACCCAACTCGAGCCAGGAACCCTCGTCTTAAAACAAAGCCTCCATGAAGCTCTCCCGTCTGGATTGGCTCGGTGAGTGACTTTCACCTTCTGACGGCAACGACAATCCCTCGAGCTTTGATGCCAAGGTCACCATCTCCAGCTCGACTGCTCGGGTTTCCAAGCAAGGCAGTGAACCATGGTTATGAGTCCAAGCAGGGCACGCCGTGTCTTGGTGCCTGAAGATGACTCCGACGAGTCCGAAAACGATCTCATTTGTACCTAATTGCCCTGTACGACTTTGGTCGTGGTCGTAGCATGCCTAGCTCTCTGGACAGTCAATATCAGTCATGGGACATTGTGAACCCTGAATCCTTCTACCGCAGACACCCCAAGGCCCAAGCCGACGCAACGCGCGGCGCGGCCTATGTCTCACTCAAAGACCAGACGAACAGATGTCAGTTGTTTTGCATGTTTTGGAAAAAGAAAAGAAGGTGTCTCCCCCCGAGTCAAGCGGAATGACTCGAAATGGCTGCTGGCCAGCAGCTCGTGCCGCAGACATATAGAGAAAGCCGGGGATGATTAGAATGGGGTGCTTGATTTGAGACCTTGGGACTCGGGAGGGAGAGTTTGTGGAAACCATCCAGTATTTTCCCGTTCCCGTTCCCCGTCAAGACCAGTACCATCCATGATCTTCAGCGGCCCGGGACTTGCCATGACATCGGGGCCGTCGAGCATGCGGTCGTTGGGCTTTGTCCACCCACGTCCCACAATCAACCAACCCAATGCCAGACGTAGACCCAGCCAGAAACAACTTTGCAAAAGCAGCGCCAGTGGCGGGCTTACATTCATCGTCAAGCACAAAGTAGTCCGGTAGCGAGGGCAGCGCGGTCGGCCACATGCCTGCGCAGTACTCGGTACTCCATACCCAGATGATATCCCTGATCATTGTCCCGCTTAGAACCCGGTAATAAACGGAGATCTCTGGCGGGGGTTTCTGGAGGAGGAGACCAGGGGTTTGGCGGCGTAGTGGCCGTGGAAAACTTCTGTGCTTGACAAGTAGAAGCCAGACGGACATTGAGCCTGTGAGGTGGACAGACCCTGCCCTAGCCAGTGACGAGCGCCCCATGTCATGTCGTTGGAGTCGTTGCCATCTCGGTATCTCTCTCATGGCCCGGCGATTGGCCCCGGTGGGTGAGGGGTATAACCCGGATTTGAGGCCAGTGTTGCATTGCCAATGATTCGAGAAATTGTTGAACGGGACGTGAAGTATACGGGGGCATGCGCATAGAGAGGCCAGCATTCAGCAGATGAGCATTGGTGTTTGGTGGAAAGGCAGACCGGTCGAAAAGAGTTGAGCCCACTGCAGGATCGCATCACACTTCCTGATCCACGCGTGTTTGCCTCTGGGTATCCTGGGAGACTAAGGTGAGGTAGATAGGTAGGTAGGTATTCCGAGGTAGATGGGTGTGATGGCGATGTATTGGAGACTTGAACATGGGGAAGAGTTTCTACCAGACTCCCGCTCCTATGCTCCTTCCCATCAGAAATTCCCGTCTACCTATGCCTACGTTCCAGGTTTCATTGATGGACTTGCCACTTGCGTCTACTGCCACGTGAAGTCGTGATAAGGTAGGTACGAGGCATTGTCGCTCTTGCTCTCCCGGTGTAGGTAAGGTACTTGGCCACTCTAGCGACGTTAGCCATTGGTCGGGACGGGAGTGCGAGGCGTTGCTTCCCAATTGGAGCTTGAGATCCCACCGTCCAAGGTTGTCGCACTCGCTGGCTCCTTCCGAGTCTAGATTCCTTCCTAAAGTGCCAACATGGAAGGTAAGAAATTTGTACCTTAGTACCTTACCATTTACCCGAACCTCACCTTGCTTACACCTCACGGTCTCACCTAGGTATCCGTACGGGATACTCACCTTGACAAAATACATAGATACTTCACCGGTACGCAGTACCTGCCTACCTCCCTTAGGTACCTGCTTGACCTTACTCGTCTGGCTGGACTCGGCGACACGGCGACACCTCACAGGCAACATATTCCTCCCGACGCAACGAACATCGTTCTCTCCTTTCGGCCGCAGAGAAGCACGCCGCCCACGTCTGCATCCACCATAATTCAAGATTCTGACCGCTTGTCCGGATCGTCTGCCCTCTTTCAGGAACATGCGAGCTCCGAGGGGGCCAGGGCCACATCTCGGACACTTGGAACCGACCCATCTCGAACCCTACCTTAACCGATACCTTGCACTGCAACTCGTCTTTGCCTGCTTCCAACTTCCCTGTCCGCCCATTTCCCCAAGCTCCGGATACCAAAAGTCGCGCGGCACAGCCAAAGAGCTGCATGAGAAGCGAGCCCACGCCGCACACACAATACCATTATCAACAACACTCTGACGAATAATCACGCTACGACTACATACATACGCGCTCTATCGTCTTTCCCCGCTGGCCGATATCTCATCATGTGACTGATCGGCCCATTCACAGACATGTAGCGGATCGACAGGATGGCCTCTGTCTTATAACTGCTCCTCCTGTCTCACCACCGGCGATAAATGCGACCGCCGTCTGCGCACATTGGCGACACTGATTCGACGTGTGTGCCAGAGGCGGAGATATAGTTAGCCAATGGCAATAGTCGACCAATGAATCGAACTGTTCTAGGTCCCTTCATTCTCCGGCAGGCATACCTACTTGCAACTGCTGCACCTCAACTCCACCAGTCTCACTATCGGATTGCTACCTACGCCAGTATAGGCTCTTAATCCGCCCGTGTTCCCTGGACCCGGTAGATGGGCTGTTCAATCAGGCCGGTATCGCGGCTTGCGCTCCATCGACTGGGCCCGCGGTCTATTTCCGCCTTCTCGTTATTGTAAGGAACAACAAGTCACAACGCTGCTGCATCAACCAACGTCTCTGCAGAGAATGGAATACTGGAAACATCTAGAATGCCGCACAATTTCTGGGCAACTGCAAAGGTGGCACCGCAGCCGTACCAGCCAGACTACCGAGAGTGCCTTACCGCACGGCATACAGATGCTGCGCGCAGATGCTTCCATGATGGTCCCCCACCAAGCACAAGCCTCGAACGTGCATTCCTGCAAAGCCCACCCTCCTCCCTCTGGGACGGCATGTGATTGGAGGGGTTGTCCCACGGCGGCTCCCGAGCATCCAACTTCACCCGAACCCCAGCTACGTCGAACGTTTGACCTCTAGAAATCAAGATGACGCGAGCCATTGTCCAATTCGTTCGTACAACATCTTCGGCTCCGGCATCATCTCCCTCAACCGCGGTTCTATGTTGTCCCATCTGACGAGATATCGCCTCCAGACTTGCTTCTAGCCTATAAACTCTCAGCTCACAACTCATTCCGTCACCGATTAGTCGCTTCACGCTACCATGACCAACACGGACGACGAACGAATTGCAGCTCTTCAAAAGTTCACCGCTTGTGATATTTCTGATGCACTCGTGAAGCTCAAAGTGCCCGGGGCTGGCTTCCTACCTGATCTGCAACTGCTGGGCCAACCGAACCCCGCAGATGCTCCCATCACCATAGCACCAGCATCCACGATACTTTTTGCTCGAAAGGGGGAGACATTGGATTCGCCCACGGCAAACATTCCTAAAAACACTCACTGGGCTGATATCACCCAGCCGGGTACCATCGTGATCATCAGACAACCCGACGGGCAGAAGAATGCCGTCTGCGGAGGTATCATGGCTGTGAGGATGAAGGTTCGGCAAGCGAAGGCGATCGTGGTAGTAGGCCGTGCCAGGGATCTGGACGAACTAACCAGTACAGGTCTACCGGTGAGTCGAACAAACCACCCAGGTCCTTTGCGATCTTCTCCAAGTCCCCTAACAAATCTGACCGGCGGTCGCTGAACCTTCCTAGGTCTGGGCAAGGGGACTCTCCACGGTTGGCGCCGGGGCAGAGAGCACCCCTTGGGCGGTCGAAGTACCTATCAACGTCGATGGCACGGTCGTCAACCCTGGTGATCTCGTTTTCGCTGATCCGGTGAACGGCGTTGTCGTCATCCCCAAGGATAAAGTCGACCAGTTGCTGGAGCTTCTCCCCAGGCTTACAGCTGCCGACGACAAGGTCAAGGCAGACGTGCTAAATGGCACATCGGTGTTTGATGCGTTCAAGACGCACCGGAGCAATCTCTAAATCCAGTGGACGGTTATGACCGTACCTTACCGGGAACTTTCGGACTCGACTAGATGATGAAATCCTGCGGGTTGCAAGTCATTTGCTGCATCGGCAGAGGTGTCTCACTCAGATGAAGATACCTACTCCTACATCGTGACTTTACGGGAAGCGCTGGGGAAGGCAACGCGGGGTCTTCTTACCCTGGGATGGAACTCGTTCATGGGACAACGTCGTTATCCAAAGACCTGGATAGGGGGGAGGGAGGCGTCCATTGGGAGCTACCTATGCAATGCATAACCCATCTTCTCGTCACAAATCCCTTGCCGAGTCCAACGCACTGATACTGACGACCGCAAGGGTCTTTCAAGCGAGCAACAGCAGTACCACCACTACCATGACCGTCAGAACTAATCCCTAACTTCTTCCTATAGGACCGACCCTGGCGCCCCTTTGCGAATCATGCACCGACACCGCACTCTGATGATTGATCTACCGACCAGCGGCCCGCGGGAAAGGAAGAGTACCCAAGAGCTAGTTGTCGGACAATTTGTGCAAATGTGTTAACCCCCGTCATCTCCGAACCTCGCCCAAGAAACTCATCTATCATTTTGAGGCCCGACGGATTTGACTGACATCCGTGCCCTCGGCTCAGGCTGGCCGCCCCCCTGCCCCCCCCCCCCCCCCCCTTCCCTTTCTTGATTCTCCCCTTCTCCCCAGGTCTTGAAGTTAAAGCCGCGAACCTCTACGAAGGATGCCAGGCTGGACAAGCCTTCTGTCAGATTTCAAGTTCTCACTTTCCTCTTGGAAGAGAATGAACAGGCACGTACTTGTCCGCAGCAACCCCCCCTGTTGGACCCTGATGGGGAGACTTTATTTGCACGAGGGCGATACTCGCCTTTGGGGGAGTACTAGCAAGCGGGGGTGTCAAGAAACAAATTGATACAACAGGGTCCATCTACCATTTCCAATAATACATTTTCCAACGTTGAATGGCCACCTCGTATCTTCTCTGTGACTTTCTGGTGTTCGATTTTATATCAGGCGTTTATTTTGCTCTACAGAGACATGTGTACTGGGCATGTATACTACACCAAATAAGGGTAGTCATGAACCATGGTACAGAGGACCTTGTAACCTGGAAAGTCTGCCTTACGCTCCCATATTGACACAGAGCTTCATGTACTCAGTGAATAGAAAACACACGCGCCTAAACATCAGAAACCAAAGTTCACACGATACGCAGATACAGATGAGACGTCAAGAAGTATCAGAAAACATTTAATTCCTTTTTTCATTTCCCTCCTCCACCCTTCCCATTCCTTCATTATAAAACGAACGGACAGCACATAAAAAGAATAACGGCTTTTTCTATGTATGATGATCATCAATTCATAAACGTTGCCCTTCATAAGAAGCATTAGGCAGCATCGTGTGTCTTCCCCCTCTCCCTTTCTCTCTCTCTCTCTCTCTCTCTCTCTCGTCTCGTCTCGTCTCCTCTCCAAGTCTCACACTTTCTTTCCAACCCCCCCTGTCTCTGTGTATGTGCATACAACAACATCTCTCTCTGCCTCTTCCTCCTCCCCCTTCCCTCACTCTTCCATGAATAATAGGAAAAACAAGGAGACAACAGAAAGACAACATCAAAACTCCACCCTCCTCATCCAGAGATCCAACCCCGAAAATGAAATACCCACAAGGAAATAAAAACAGCGCCCAAGAGCTTCCGCAATCCTCCCCCTTCCCTTCCTCTTTTTCTTCGTCTCCCTCTTTCTTCCTTCTCCTTCCATTTCAAATCTTCCGGAGACGGGCAGGGTGAGTTGGGTGATTTGCTTCCGCCCCCGCCTGCGTTGACAATCTCAAAGGGGGTGTTGGGATACCGATACTGAGGAAAGGCCCAAACGAGCTTCGACGCGTCCATGTCGAAAGGCTCGTTGGGGAAACTTCCCCCATCCTGTGGTATTTTTTCGAACCCTTTCCCGTAGCAAATTGATGTACAAAAAGTCTGCATCCGTATTTCCGACTTGCTTCATGACAGCCAAACGTCCCTCTCCTTGACGGGCGTAACGCGATGATTATCGAGCCCAAAATCCAACTTTGGAATCTCAATCTTAGGCGCCGCTTCAACAGGCTTCTGGGCCTTTTGTGTCTTCTTCGGGCTCGGGTTCCGCGACTCGGGCGGCGGTCCGTACCGCACATCCCGCGAATCCCACCCGTCCTCCGTGGCCGCCGCGACCCAGCACCGCAGCGCCTCGTGAACGCAGCCGTAAAACTTCTCCTTGCACAGCCGGAGGCTGCCGCCGAGCACCTTTTCCCAGCCCGAGATCCGGAGGTCGTTGCGCAAATTGTTGCGCTGCGCCGCCGTTGGCGTGCAGGCAATAATAGCGTTCATGAGGTCCAGGTGCGAGGCGAGGTAGTTCGTCGCATCCCACTCCACTCCGCCGACGTAAGGAGCAGCCGGGACAGGGGGCCGCTCCGAAGGGAAGTGCCGGTGCATAAAGGCGTGCGGATCTTGATAAGTCGTGCCATTGGTGATTGTGCCGAGCGGCGTGCCGCCCTTGGTCGACATTTCGGACGGCAGGGCGATGACGTTGAGGTGGTGTAGGAAGATCCAAAAGACCTCCTTGGTGACGCTGACGACCTCCTTGTTCCAGACTGTGTACGGTCGGTCTTTCCGCATCTCTAGTACGAAGCCAAGCGGTCTCTCCTCTTCCTTGGGCTGGGGGTTGCGCAAAAAGGAGAGCACCTTTTGAGCACGAGCGATGCGCTCCATTGGCGAAGCCGACTCAATGTATGTAAATAACACTGACGTGATAATGTTACGTGTAGTAAACTCGCTGGGACCCTTCTTCTCGGGGTCCAACAGCATATGGAGGAGCTTGGGAAACAAGTCCTCGTGGATGGAGTGGAGATATTGCAAGGCCAGCGCTGTGGTGCATAGAGCCTTTAAGCATAGTAAGTTTTCGTGGAGAAGGGCATCATCGTGTTCCTCTCTGTGGCTCATTAGTATTTGTATGGCGCCATCCCGCCTTCGGAAAACCTAGAACTTACCTCCACTCGATAGCGAGAATGCGTTTCAAGAGACCAACAATTTCCTCCATGCCGCCCTGCTTCATAAAGTCCTCGGTCCACGAGACTGTCTCGTTGCGCAGAAGCAGCCGTAATTTGTGCAGTTTTCCAACCTCGACCAGCTCCGGCTTCTGCACTTTGCGCAGATACGAAACGTAGTCGCCCGGCCCCTGGCCGAACTTGATCTTAGAAAGAATGCCGGTGCTTCCTGTCGAACTCGCCGAAACAGGCCGCTCGCTGACCACGCTCTCGGTCGACTTGCTTCGGAAATGGCGACCGATGGAAGTGCCGTCGCCCTTGGACTTTTTCGTCGGTGACGCGGGCTCCTTTGGGTCCTTTTTCCGCGACAGCGTGAAGCTTCTTCCGCGAGAACGCTTGGATTGTGTCTCCTCTTTATCAGAGCCTCCGTTCACCGCGGAGGTAGGCTCGTTGGTGTCAGCAACACCCGCCTGCTCTTTGGCCGCCATTTCCGCCCAGTCCTGTCGGATGAACTCCATCTTGATTGTATCTGCCAAGCTGCGCATTTTGTAGCGTTGGTTCTCAGGGATATTGCGCCGATCAAGCATGGCCTCGAGGTGCTGATCAATCGCTTTGGGGTCGATGGGCTTGTCGGCGGAATCCGAAGCCTTCGACTTCGTGCTAGACCCGGCGGCGGAAAAGGCCGTAAAGAGCTTGGGACGTTGGACCTTGCTTTTGATTCTTTCAGAAGCAGAAGGTTCACGTCCGTCCATCTTTGGCCTGCTGCGTAGGTCTGATGTAGATTTATGCTCGGAGATTGCGGTGGAGGGATGGTATGACTTGGGTCTCTGCTTTTTGGACAGGTCGCTCGAGGCATCGCTTCCGTAACGTCCACTACCCGCGTCAAAGGACGCCTTTCCACGCAGTCCATTACTCCCGAGGTCTTGACTGCAGAACTGCGCATAGATGGGTGGCGCCGGACCCGTCATGTCGGCGCTCGACGTCGAGCTCGGGGGTGTGCGGTTCTCCTTGTCCTTAGCCTGGCGCCGCTCCTCCTCCTCCTTCGTGGTCTTGTTGAGAGACATGGTCGATCGGGGTCGAGACAGGAAGCCTGCCAGGTTCGTGCTCGATTTCGTCTTCTTTGGCTTCTCGGGGGACACGTCGCGTGATTTCCGGGCCTCTTTGGCCAGGGATTTGAAGGACATGTTGCTAAAGGCGGATTTGGTCGGCGAGCGAGATCGGTCTCGGTTGCTGTCTGGTTGTTGTTTGCGGGGCGACGAGTGAGGGTTCAGCTCGCCGAGGGCCCCCAAACCGTCGGTGCGGACGGGAGGAGGGGGCGGCATCCTGCCCTCGAGCTGTGCGTAGGCGGCCGAGATGTGTTGTGCGGGCGTGGTGGTAACCTGGACGGAGGGCGGCGAGGTGAAGAGCGCAGAGCCCTCGGACTGGTTACGGCGGTGGATGAAGCTCTTGAGGACCGAGGACCTGGGGCGGCTTCCTCCATTGTTATCTCCTTCGGCGGCGGAGCCCATTGTCGACGAGGGAAATGGGGGCGGGAAACAACAGTTCGAGACAGGGTTCTTGCTGGTATGGATGGATGAAAACAATGCTTCCCCCCCTTCGCGTGGAATGCTGGGCGGAAACTGAAGCTTGCTCGAAGAAGAAGAAGAAGAGACAACCAAATTACGGGGTGTGATGTAGTTCCAATGCTTTGTGGATGAAAAAAGGCGAGAGAGAATCCCGACAGCTTTGCGGAATTGTTTCTCTTGCTGCTCACACCATGTTTGGGGAAATGGGTGACGACAAAAAAATCAAAAGAGGCAAATGCAGGCTGGGAGGGGAGATGGCTCAAAGCCAGACTACGTCCCGAGATTGCAATTGTTTTTCTGTTTCTGGTCGTTGTGCAATAAGAAAGATTGATTGGGGGGGTTGGGACGGGACTGGATGGGACTGGATAGGATGGTTCGTGTCGGTGAGCTGAAGTGCGGTTGTACTGGGCACGAAGGAGCGGTCGTGGGGATTGTTTACGCTAGCTTTGTTGTCTGGGCGACTGCGGCGGGTCTGTTCCCCGTTGCGCTGCTCCTTCGTATCTTATCGCGCCAGCCTAACGCGCCTGCAGCTCGGGGAGAGGGGGGGGGGTCTAGTGTTTTTTCCTGGAGGGTGCGGGGCGGGCCGGTACAAGTGGATCCACACGCCGGTCGACTCGGTCATTGTGCGGAGTCTCGGTTTGCAGTGCAACGGTCAAATTACGCACCCTTCCAATGCAGTATCATAGATAGTTCTTTCAGACCATCTAAATCACGTTCCGCAAGATTCATGATGTAACTGAATCTGATCTTGGCACTCATCGCATTGCAAAACTCAAACCCTTTCGTCTATTGCAAGCTCTTGTCTACCAAAAACCGTCTGCCGGTCTCCCTCTAAGTACGGTATCCTCCAACGCCCCCAGACCTGTATCCCATTGGCCCTGATCATGATCCCCCACGTAGTATGCGCCCAAAGTCGCTCCTAAGAATAAAACAAAACAATACAAAGGGACCGAAACCCCTTCACCAACTCATTATCCCCTTGGCCCTATCAAATCCACCCCTCAACTGCGTCTCAGGCTTCACAACCTTGCCCTGCAAAATAGTATACTTTACCAAATTCTCACAATCCTCAGGCTTGATCCGCGCAAGCCAGATACACTGCGCAGCGCCCACGTCCTCCGTCTCCGGCACCACCGTCTTGGCCTTGGGCACCATGTGCTCGCCGCCCTCCGTCACGCGCTCCACATCATCCAGCCCAAAGGCATCGGGCCGGCGGTACACCATCACATTGGCGCTGTACTTGTGTCCGCCAACGTGCGAGATGAAGTAAATCCCCACCCCGCCGGGCCTCTCGTCGTCCATGTCGCGGAACAGACCCAGGGGCCGGAGGTGGCGCTCCAGCTCCTTGCGCAGCAGCGGCGCCGACTGGCCGCAGCGAGCGTCGCGCGTCTTTTGCGAGCAGAGAAGGATCAGCGCGCTGTGCGGGCACGGGCGGCGGGAGATGATCGCGGGGGGTATGCTCGATGTAGTAGTAGCAGCTGCGGCTGCGCTCGTGTCGGTACCGTTTGTCGATGCCACGGGGACGGAGGTCGGGAGGGCGAGCGGTGCGAGCGGGGAGATGTTCGTCGGCGCCTTGTCTACAAATTCGGTGATGAGCTCGGGCACGCTTTTGGGAGTGACGTGGTCGATGATCACAAAGGCCGGGAGGAGGAGGACTGTCGTGGGTTCGGCATAGTCGCTCGAGTGGTTCGGGGTCGGGATGTTGGAGGCCGAGAGCATCAGTTTCTGTGTGTGTCGATTTCCGGTCAGCAAAAACGAGCTTGAATCTCTTCTTCTTCTTCTCCTTTCCAAAGTTTGCTTACCCCGTTACTCGGTGCCGCAGCCTTGCCAATCGCCTCCATCACACTCCCCTTCTCGTCCGCCACGTCCCGCACCCAATCGCTCTTCCCCGTCGCCACGAGCGCGTGCGTGCTCCATCCCTTGACCATGCCGTACAGCTCGTCGCCCTCGTCAATCTTGAAGCCCTTGGGGTACTTGACGTGGCAGCTCTCGCAGTCGTGCTCGCAGTCCTCACCGTCGACGGCCGGGTCGGTCTTGGGGAATAGCTCGAGGACCGGGACACCGTGGGCGGTGCCCAGGGCGAACTTTTTGGCGCCTGAGACGAAGGACTTGAATGCAGACGTCATGATTGCCGTTACAATTTTTTGCTTTCTAGAACCAAACAAAGCGATTGTGGGAAAGCAAGGGAAATAGATATTGCGCACTCTCCTACTCCGTAACAGAAAGATGGAAAAGAATGTAGACAGTAATAGCTTTGGAGGGGAAGTTTGTATGAAGTGGAGGGGCAGAGTCTACACTAAAGGGCTGAAGACCGGGTCGGAAAGAGCACACACGGAGTCGTTCGGCCCACCCGTCGGAAAGGTGGCGGTATGTGGGGTATTTGGGGTTGACTCCTTTTTTTTTTCTCGGACCTAAATAATGGCGTGGGAAACAATGACGAGGTGGACGGGAATTGGGACCGTTTGAGGGGGGAAAAGGTGGGATAAAGGAACACTCAACAGGCGACCGCAAGCTCCGTGGGCCGGACTGAACCAATACACTCTCTTGTCAAAAAACTAAATGGTCAAGCTGACCAACAAGACACCAGTCCTTTGCTGGAGAGTTATATCCCCCAGTCCCAGTTCTAGTCCCAGTCCCGCGCGCGTCCTTATTAATGTAAATTGTAACCCCACGAAAGGGAGCACACATGGAATCGGCGCAATAACTACCTTACCTACCACCAAGCTCCAAAAGGGCTCGTATCACCGAGGAGCCCTCGCTCGGCCCTGCTCAAGTCACAAACCCGCGGACAATACATCTGAAAACTCCGGCGGCGGCACGGAATAGCCGATTCGAACAAAAAAGCCACGCGTGCGAGTTTGTCTCGAATACCTAGCGTCACCGTGGGGAGGGGAGGGAGGGACCTTTTGAGTTATCAGATCCTGCAGGCCTGCCACACACCCACCCAATGCGCCAACCGTATTCCTAGTTTCCTACAGTCCACTCCTCCCGTGCCTTACTCCGTACCGGCCGGGCGGAGATAAGATACTCGGTGCTCGAATTCCAATCGCCGTAATTGGCTGCGCATTTGCCCCAGTCCCGCAAATCCACTCCAGCGCCCAAACGTCGGACGAAGCATGGTGTTTGCACTAATTCACATAGTAATTGCGCCGGCGCTGATTCGCAAAACAGGAAAAATGGGAATCCATGTTTAAAGTATTAAAATGCTTTCTATACGTACTCTTTGATTTGAATCACCTTGCGCCCAACCCCGTCTCCACAACTTCAACTCTCGCTTTCTCTTTCAAAGCCCTACATATGGACTTTGTGTGTAGGTGTGACATCATGTGTTCTTCTTCCGCGCCTCGTTGTACTCCTCATCCTCGCTCTCGTCCGCGCCGAGCTCCATCCTGTGATCTCCACTCTTTCTCCGGCGAAGCTTCATCGCCTCGCGAATCTTCTTGCTAGCTTCGTCAAAACCACCGGCAGAGTCCAGAGTCGTGAACCCGCTGATGTGGAACCCGCCGGACCCGAGGCCGCCTCCGCTGCTGCTGCTCCGACTCCTCGACCGGGAAGGTGGTCGCGTAGAGAAGATGCCGACACCACCAATGTTGCTGTACGATTCATTGCGGGGCATGGCACGGCTCGACTGCTGGGTGGCCCTTCTGGAGATGGATGGCGGCGTCGCGGCATCGTAGGCGCTAGATGCGTCGCTATCGCGGCGCGCCGGCGGTGTGCGCGGTCGGGAGTATCCGTCGGCCTTGTAGGGGTCTGCCACCAGGCGGGTCTTTTCAAAGTCGGGGAACATCTCGGGGCCAAGGGTGTTGATGAGATCCGTAACTTGAGAGCTAAGGTCTACGCGTTTCGCACGCAGCTGCTGGATGTTGTAGCTTGAGGTAGGGTTCAGACAGAGGACCAAAGGCCTCAGAGACTTGAAGATGTCCATGCCGACTTCGCCAAATCGAAGTGCGGCAAAGGTGATGCCCACCATAAGGGGCCACATGACCAGGTATGTTGTCCACCACGGCACCCATTCAGGAACGTAGCCCCAGAGATGGTCCTGCCAAACCCTATAAGTGACGACGGCAGAGTAAAAGTGATACAGAGTCGGGGCGAGGAAAATGGCGACCAGAAGCTTCCACGTAGCCATAACGTCGCGCCCCTGAACCTTCACTGTCGAGCCAGCCAAAGCCTGCTTCGCCTTACGAACGCTGATGGCCTTGGATGCGGCGAAAACAGGGGCGAATAGAATGAGACCGGGCAGTACACCAATAAGAAGAACAAGGAGCTTAGCAACGCGGTAGAATAGCAGGAAGATAACCTTGGGGATGGACATCTTGCCGTACTGGACCTGGTGGTCACGAAGATTGACGTAGCGCAGCTCCTTGTTGTACTGCTTGACAGACTTGATCACATGAACGACCCGTCCGTCATCCTTGTACTTTTCATAGCCCATGGCGAGTCTGCGGTTCAGCTCAATGACGACAGGCAGAGGCAGCTTCTTCCCGGTGGGGTTGTACAGACGTCGAGCGGCTTGAAGCATCATCAGGGTATCGTAGTCGGGGGTGGAGACGGTGACGGCGCTCAGAGCCTGGTACACACTGTCGAGGAGCTGGCCGATGGCCTCACGTCTTTGGTTGTTCTTGTACATCTCGACCAAGTGCCGGGGGACTTCGAAGGGAGGACCAAACTCGACGACGGCGCGACTGCGGAACTTGTGGGCGTGAAAGTAGTTCATGCCAACGGGTACGATCGTCAGACCACAGTCGGGGGATTCAGCGAGGGCACCGAGTGCCATGATGGCAACACCGGCCTTCAGGGGAAGCAGTTCGGTGCGGTCGTGGCTACCTCCCTCGGGGAAGATGCCTACGCAGCCACCTGACCTCAAACGATCAAAGACGGCCTCGTACACCTTGGTCTGATCGATGTGCGGAGCGAGCTTGTACTTGGTTCCTTTGAAGCCGGGACTGCATCCCTTGAGCTCCTTGTTGGTGTAGTTGCCATTCTCGTCAATGTCATCGCGCCCGGTAAGCTGCTCAAGCGGCAGCTTTCCCTTGAATGGGCGCTTTATGCGGATTTCCTCGGGTCCAATGATCTGCGCAATGTCGATGCTGGCGCCCGTCTGCTTTTTGGCAGAGGGCAAGAACAGCATACCGTGAACCTCGCCCTCACCTTGGCCAAATTTGGTGCCAACGCCGCGGATAAGTGTGGGATCGTTGATGGGGTCGGGCAGATAGATCACGCCGGCGCCGGGCTTGGCAGCATCTTGGGCGCGCCCGACGGGGACGGAACCGACCTGACGCGAACCCCAGCCGATGAAGCCATGGACAGACTTTTGCGCGATGAGGAGGGAAACTCGACGACCGGCCTCGTGTCGGAGGGTGCGTTGGAGGATGAGAGCATCGACAAACTATGCAGAGATTGCGGCGTTAGCATGTGACAATGACAGGGGGTTGCTTCGACAAGGGGGGGAAAGAGAAAAAGAGTAACCGACCTGGTTGGCATGAGGAGCGGCGACGAAGAGAACAGGTCCCGACTTGGGGACTTTCCAGGAGCCACGAGGGTGAACCTCGCGGAAGAAGAGGTCGACCAATACGCCCAAGACCCAGAGGAAGAGGTCATATTTCCAGTTGACCATGGGGTATAGCTCCTTGGGAGGGGTCGGGTTTGAACCGCTCTGGGGCGGCGCGGCGGCCGCCGTTCCAGCGTGTTCTGGCATGGCGATGAGACTTGGTATGCGATGTCAGAGGAGGAGGAGGAAGTGTTCGGAGGGGTGTTGTGAGAAACGTCTCTTGGTGAAAATCTCGCCAACTATTGCGCCACTCCCTTAGACTTTCATCCTCGGTGGTGTGTGGTGTGGAACCTTCGGGTGCAGCAGGGCGGCAGTAGCGATAAGAGGGCTACCGTGGGCGGAGCTTCGGATTCGTGCGCTGGTCTTCACGAGTTGCCTGATGTTTTTGGTGATGGGAGAAAGCGAACGACAGAGTGACGCTTAAACAATGGTAAGGCGCGCCTCTTTGGTGGTGGTGCGACTGGCGACGCAGTGTGGGAGAAGAAAGTAGCTGACAATGACTGTGAGGTGACCAAAAATTGGGAGGGATGTATTTCTGGAGAGCCCGGGCGAAAGAGAGCAGGGGAAAGGGAATGCGCCTGTGGAGGCCCGGGGGGGTCCCCACTATGTCGGCCAAGCCCGCGACATCATCCAGTCTTCTCCCCAGACGCCCCTCTTCTTTTCTTTCACGTCTCCTTTCTTCTGTCTACTTCAGTATACGATCTGCTTTTCTGCAACCGGCCAAGGGAACACAAAGCATATATTTGCAGCAATGTAGATACGATTTGCCAGCCGCGGTTCGAAGGAGTAGGTATGGAGAGAGCACGCGCGCAGTCCCAATTGATATCCGTGCAAAGATTGGATCGTTGGTTTTTGTTCTATTCAGCGCCAGAATGCGGGGGAGCTAAACTGCAGACAACCGCCTACTAAAGAAGCTCAGGGCATAGAGCGGCACAAGACCTGGCAGGATGAAGAAGAAAAAGAAGCTGGGACGCTACGTCAGGAGAGGCGAATTTGGAGTAAACGGGCCAGCTAATTATTCTTCCTCTCTGCCGTACCTCGAAGCGACCTGACCCCTCACCTCAACCGGTTTGCTCTCCTGCATTTTGTTGGGAAACGTCGCAGACCTCATGAGGGAGGAGTGGGCATGTTCAACAACTCGTGCTTTCACTTCCCGAAAAAGGTAACTTTTCCCATCGCATCCTATCAGTCGGGATCCTTGGGATCAACTTCCGTATGTCCGTTCAGGAAAACCGGCTTCGGCTGTGGTCAACCTCGCGGCTTCACACCGTCGTCTGCCGTAGCCCGCCGTGGCCGAGGAAGTCCAACGGTTCTGCAGCTGTCGTCTGTCTGTTTGTCCGTACCTTGCCGTGCTTGTGTCCGTTGTCTGCGTTTTCCTGCGCGCTGCAATGTGCACTTTGCAGCTCGTTCGGCGCTAGAACCTGCATCAGTGCTGAAGATGCCGCGAGGTCATGAATACGTCAGAGCTGTGCTTACATGGTCCGAGGTGCCTAGAGCAGATCGCGTGCGGCTAACAGCCAACTGGCGTCGCATTCAGACCGGGGGGTGGAGTCCTTGGAGTTTAAGGCTGAGACGGTCCTAGTAGACGTTCCCCTTCTTAGTAGTCGGCCACTAACAAAGAGGCGATGTTATGAAAACGATATTGAGATTCGCATTTGCACTCACGCCAGAGCCTCGCCTCTCTCACTCTGGAAGCACCTCAGAATGATAAGAATATTTGCAAAGATGAATGTTGGAGAAATGGGTACCTTACTATGAGAAAGATGCAGCCGATGCAAATAGGCATCTCATCCAGGCCAAGGGGTGTAATTGTACGTGACAAACTCGGAGTATAGATTACTTTGGGACACTAACGAGCAATCCATCCGCTCAGGCTAAGTTGAAGTTGATTTTGAGTCGAGGGGAGTCGGTTGCATCTTGATTGCGATGAGGCCAGTGTTCCTAAAGAAGAGACTTATCTCAAGTTCATCTAGAGCAAAACCTGGCCGTGATATAAAGTGTCCCCCAGTCGAGTTACAGTGTGTCAAGAATGCTGTGTATGTCGGGTAGAACTCGAGTGTACAAGACACGATACACTATTTACGCAGTGAAGTAAGCAGTCTTTAAGTGCCATATAGATGAACGAATTCTTTCAATGAATTAATAGCAACGATCAACTCATGAAAGAGAAAGTGCGAAAAAAATTGGCATGTAGTTAAGAGGCCCGATTTGAACCTGCGCCCCCCACCCACGAGGTACTTCTTAGGATTTCCCAAACCACCAGACCATAGTGTGACTGGTGGCGGATGAGATATTATCGATGGAACGGATTGATGAAGGTAGGAACCGGTCTGGATGGTGTCACTTCCCAAGTCACGTGGAGTGAGGGAATGAAGGGCGGAATAGGCAACATCGTGGCTTTTTATGTACAGCCACCGGGGTCTTGATGTATTCATAACCGTATACCCTGATAAGGGAGAAATAAGGGTTCACCCTCTCCACGAAATTGAACCACCGTACACTGTGGTGCTAGAATCGTCCATTCTTGACTGCCTCATAGTGATGAAAGTCATTGAACCGCCCACCAACACGTCCAACATGACATCAGGACGGATGATTCCTATCCCTGAGTCTGGTGAGAAGGATCTGTCGCCCAAACAGATCAATCCCGAGACCGTTGAGATAGATGCTTCAGCATTAATTCACTTCCACGTTCTGAGAAACATTTGGGAGCTTCCAACTCTGGGCACGGATTGAGCTCAAATTGCTCGAATTCTACGCTGGGGTGTACTCGCCATCAATGTCAAACAAAAAATCTTAGTCAACGATCTTTATATATCTCTTAGCATATATGGAATAGTAAGTTATTGAAAAACTGCCTCAAATAGCGATTATCCACGTCTGAGCTGCCAATCAGTAGCGATCATCTGGGCAGTCTCACCAACGAGTATCCCCGTCTTAGGAAACCATCTCCCATATACCTTTGCGTAGACGATAAACCCAAATCATAACAAAACCTGACGGACTTCAAAGGGCCTGGCCACATAACGTAATACAGATCCCCCTCTACCTACCTAGTGCGAAGATATCATACTTTACTTCCTGTTGCCCTCCCGGCGGGCAATTTCACATTGGGACAACAGGCACGCCTTCAAGATAGATGGATCAAACAATACAACAAAAGACACAAAAGCCTCATTAAAATCAGCCGCAACTTCCGGGAATAGCAAGATCATCTCGTTGCACTGACACCACCCAAAAGCCGACCGCATATACGTCTGTTCTTCTCGCATACCACTCTCCCCCGCCGCCCGTGCCTGCCGAGCATGAACTTCGACTTCGAGAGTTAACTATCAGCAACAACAAAGATGCGAACAATCTAACCTACAATTACAGTTCGAGCGGTCTAGGCCGGCGTTCGATCATCTTGGCACAGGGGGGGGGCTGTGTGAGCGACAGCCTGCCTCGTCGGAGGGGGGGACAAAAGCTTAGGTTGGGACTAACATGCGGTCCGTACCTACATCAGCTCAAAAAATGTTTATTTCCTTTTGTTCGGTCTCGAATCTCTCCGGAAAACATGCAATAGTCGGTGCTTCTCGTCCACCTACAATTGAGCTACCTCGGTCTGTCAGGGAATTCACCAACGTCGACAGTGACCTGGGCCATTCCCGGAGCTGTCGTCCCGCTAGCTCGGACCCTCCCCTCTCTTCTCCCCACCGAGCTTCATGATATCACGATAACGCATTGATCTGCACAAGGAAGTGGATGCTGCCAAAGAAAGATCACCAAATGCCTTCCTCCAGTGCCGGGGATGGCGGGACGGGGTACCCCTGCTTGAGATGCTTGATTTCACTTGACAGCGCAGCAGAGACCAGGATTTTAGCAGCTCAGCTCAGCCTCCTTTCCCAAGTGGGCTATTCAGTCATGCGTAAAGCCAAGATCCTTGAATTTGTGTCTGCCGGGCAGCCTGATCTTCTTTCGCATTGCGCTCGCGTAGTCTGTGGGGATATCATCTCTAAAGGTCTATCAAGCTGTCCTCCCCATTCTTGGCCATATCGTCCTTGGCCCGCTGAATGACGTCGATCCAGTTGGGCGGCCTGCACCTCTCCTTTGCAAATAGTTCCTCGGCATCGAGCCCGAACTCGAGGAGGCTGTGCTCGTCCGTCCACTCGCCCATCCCCATGAGCCCGATGGGCACCTTGCCCACGGTATCTGGCCCGGCCTCGCCGCCGGCGCCGAGCTGGTCATGAGGCACCACGTAGCCCGCAGGTACCGTGACGCCGGGGAGCCCGCAGAAGTTGCCCATCCAGACGTACTCCATCGACCTGATGGTGCGGTCGCCGTCGCTGACGCCGTGGGTGAGCTCGCCCTCGTTCATGATGGGCCAGCCCGCGCACGAGGTCGTCGGCGTGACGATGATCATGCCGGGATACATGCGCCAGAGGTGAGCTAGGTGCTGCATGAGAAGGCCGCGGAGTTTCTGGGCCAGGAGGTAGTCCATGGCAGAGGTGACGCGCCCGATGGCAAGTAGGATGCGGTTCGCGGGCGTCAGGTTCTTGGTTTCGGGCAGAAGGGTTGCGCCGTCGGTGAGAACTGTCATGGCGTGGGCGAACTGGCCTTCGACCAGGAAAGGAATGTCGATGGGAACGGTGACGTATCCGTGGTGAGTTACGAGCTTCGCGATCATAGTACGGCACATGCGCTGAATAGCCGGGTCTGCCTGTGCGAACCACGCCTCGGGGATACCGAGGACCTTCCCGCGCTTCTCGCTGGGTGACAGGATGAAGGGAGATGCCTGGATGAACTGAGAATCGGGATGCGGCGCGCCGATGGTCTCAAAGTAGGTCGCGAGAGATTCGATATCAGCAGCAATGGGACCGTTGACAGCGCAGCTATTGCTGTGATTCGGGCAAGGGTGAAAAGAGATGCGGCCATGAGTAGGCTTCAGACCGTAGACGCCGCACATGGAAGAGGGAATGCGAATGCTGCCGCCGCCGTCGCTACCGAGGGCCACAGGAACTAGACCAGTCGCAACCGCGTACCCAGCTCCCGATGAGCTGCCACCAGTGTAGTAGCCACGATTATAGGGGTTTCGCGGTGTTCCGTAGATGGGATTGTTTCCAGTCGTGTCTACGCCAGGTTAGCTTCCACACACCTAGTCTTTCGATACTCAAGGCTTACCAAGTCCAAATTCGTGCATAGACAGCTTTCCGAGCACGACAGCGCCAGCGTCTTCTAGCTTCTTAACACACCAACTCGTTATTGACTGGCCCGGCGCCGCTGGGGTTGTATAATCGTTCCTAGACCCAAGGCAAGTTCGGTATCCGTCGATTTCGTATTCGTCTTTAACCGCCGTCGGAACACCGTCCAAAGGACCCAGAGACCGGCCCTCCTTGTATCGTTTGGTAGACGCCTCGGCAGCAGCCAGAACCTGGGAGACTTTGGTATCAAACCACGCGATGGAGTGTTCGCCAGGTGGATTCGTATCGCGCCGAATTAAGGGGAGGATAGCGCGGGCCACAGCAAGTGGCGTGACTACACCTGAAAGGTACATCTCGTGATAGTCGTTTACGGAGTAGTACTTCAAGGGGTGTGGTTTCGCCTTAACTGCGCTTTCACGGTGGAGGACCGCCGGGTCTTTGGCTTCGTCCATTGGCAGAGGCAGGACGGTTGGGTCGTATCGAGGTTCGGCATCTTCAATGTGCTTGCGAATCTTTCTGAGACTTCCAAAGCCCGCATTGCTCCAGATGAACGACCTGATAAACCATAGACATTCCATCCTGATGGGTGTAAGTGATTGCGACGATGAATGAGAGAAAGAGTGGCCGAGTCAAAGAACTTACGCCCAAGCGGCTAACACCAAGAGCCAACCTCTAAGAGGCGGATTGCTCTTCCTGACATTCTTGTATGGGATTGGCGGTCTAATTGTGTCAGCTCACGACCTGTTGTAACGAAATCCATGTCCCGAAGTATGCGCGCTAGGAGCGATATGCGCATCGTGAATGAACCAGTGCCTAACCTCCACTCAGTCCTACACAGGACAGATCAACTTACCCAGGAATCGGGAGCGGATAATTGATAAACTTCTTGCGGGTTTCGGAACTCATAATGGGCCGCCTGTGGACGGTAAGCACCGTTGAGTCGGAATCAGGTCCAGTTTCAGGGTCAGATCTCGCTTCTGAATCGACGTTAGGCCCAATATCACGATGGGTAGAAGCCGTTGTGGGTGGCATTATTTGCTAGCACAGCCGGATGAGGAGCCCGGGACAAGCTTATATAGATCTGTGTCGAGTTTGTGTCGGAAACAAAAAGTAAGGTTGATGCGCTGGGGTGCAGAGACGCCAGGACCTCCCTCGTATGGAAACACCGGGCACGACCATGCAACAGATTTGCGCCTAGGCCTTTCGAGCCCACGAACCACGCCGCAGTAGCCGGAAAGGCAAGGAACTCTGTCAAACAGGAGGGGTCGTTTGTGTCGGGATTTCGAGGTTTTTCTTGACACAGCAGAGGCAGCCCCTCCCGCTTTTGATCGTCAGCAATACTGGGTAGACCGTATTCTTCCTGGGTCTTTGGAGCTCGCGCTGCCACGGTGTCAGTCGCCGTGAGGCTGGGCCGCCTTTTCTTCTCGATACTGGCTGTCGGGATCCTCGGTCGACCGATGTAGTTCATCCCTGTCTTTGACCATGCAACCCTGCCTCGCCTTGCCTTGGACGAATGCGGACAAGGTGAGGTGAGTGCTTATACATGCAGTGCTAATGCAGGTGAGCTACGGATACCTTGGGCAAAGTTGATGAAAATGTCGAGATGGAGCAAAAACATGACTGAGCTAGCTTCTGTTTCGGTATTTGACTGATGAATACAAGACAGCACCAGCCTGCCACGCCGTCTAGATGGATGTACACAGCTAAGTGCATATCAGCAGGTTCTCATGCGTTAACGTGTGAGGAGCCTCAGTCAACCACGCGAGCCGTGAAACAAGGATGGGGCATTGCATCCCACTTCCCACCTCCTGGAGTCCGTCCTGATAGCAGAGGCCCATAGACCCCGAATAATACATCAGCCGCTAGCTTGATTGACGCAGATATGGAGCATCCTGCTGTTCCGCGGAGTGCCGTTCCTGGGAGCTGATCAAGCCGGAGCCAATCGGACCCCGTTGACGCCTCTTCATTGATGGGAGTTGCAGCGATCCGGCCTCGGGAAGTGAACCGCTAGCTCGTGCTTATCCCAAAGACGGGCCACTGATGTCGTGCCACGGTTCGGAGGGGATGAAGTCATCTGTGGAGGTACGTATCGAGGATATTCGCTGCACCGAATGTCCGAAGATGGTGGGGTACCCGGATGGGGTGTTTCTGCACCAGCCACACCAGCACCTCGTTTCGCTTCCGCTTTCCCCAGCCACGAGTCAGCCACATTTGTTTTCTGCACGTGCCATGGATGACCTCAGCCGCAAAGCCACATTCCGATCGGAGACAAGCAACGTCTTTTCAACATGAGGCGCGGTCTATCCTAGCCCGGCGGATGACAGACATGATCAGAGTCATTGATTTGCTTTTTGACAAGACTTGGACTAGGACATGCGCACCTTAGGCTGGCGGCCACATGATTCATCGAGCACTCGTTAGCATTTGAGCACTCTAGCGCAAAAGACTCCTTTTTGCAGAAACCAACATCCCACCACCAAAACCAGCCCCGCCTGCGTCATCACTACTTTACCGTCGCGTCGGCTGCTCGATCGTTTGCTACGCAGCTACTCGTGCATTCGACTGTCGCTACACAAGAAATTTTGGTGTTTGCCGTTACTTGTCTGGTTCACTTCGTCCTCGATTGGCTCGGCCTGCTGGTTGTTTGCACGACCAGAGACTCGGGAGCAAAACACCTTTGTACCGGTTTACCTTCCAGTATGACTAGTGAGCTTTGGACTATCTCACAACGATATCTCGAACCTTGAAGTTTCAACTTGATCAATGGCTACACCAACCCTAGACGACCTAGCGGTGAGTAACCCTTTGCTCGATAGCGCCGCTGCATGCTCCCTTGTACTTTCATGAGGAGATCATCGGAACCCATCACGAGAGGAGGCCATTTGTTGAGGCCAAGGCGCATGCTAATGACAACAATGCAGGCGGAGTTTCCCCTACTAGATACTACAGTCGTTATCGCAATCGCGAGCGAAATAGATCTTGAAGATGCCGGCCAGCTCATTGACGTTCGCGGGATGCTGCAGAGCATAGCCCAGAATGTCCTTGTTGAAGAGGCGAGCGGTTTCAACGCCAGCGGTGTCCCAGACACCATCAGCTCTGTTGATGGCGGAGCCGATGCGCGAGATAGCTCCACGGTTTCGGAGGGGGTCCAGCTGAGGGACTCGGATTCCTCTGGGACCAGACTGACGAGCCCACCCCCGTCTGAACCGGATTATGATGTCCCACGTATAGCAACGTTTGACGGTGAATCAGACCAGGAAAAGCTCTTGCAGCTGCAGGATATGTTTACGGATCTGAAGCCGCATGACGTGAGCTTCGCACTTAAGAAAGCGAAGGGCGATTTCCAGGCTGCTCTGGAGACCTTATTGAACATTCAGTATCTTGAGTCCATCGGCGAAAGGCCAAAGGGCATCGACGGCTTCGTGGACTCGGGGCTGCCTCAAATGCCGCCCGGGAAAAAGAAGGGCAAAGGAAAGAAACGGAAAGACCTGCGTACGGACTTGTCCTCCAGCTCGAGCAGTATTAATGAGACTTCCCCTGTCATAGATGAGAACGAGCGTAAGTAAAGTAACATGACTGTAAAGGCAATCTACTGACGGCACCTAGGGGTTGAAAAGATCCTCTTCATTGTAGAGAAGCTCGATCTGCATTTCGATGAAGTCTCGGACGTCTTCGATGCGCGCAAAGGTTCGACCGAACTTACTATCATAGAGTTCCTCGATCGTTTTGTTAAGCAAGGTGTTGGTGCCTGGACTGGGGAAGATGAGCACCGAAAGCAGTACATTCAGGAACTGAAGAAGCAATATCGGCACATCCCCGAGCAGTACCTGTCGCCCCTCAATGAAGTCACACGCAGTGATCATCAGTGGATAGAGGAGGTTGCTACATTGCTGAATCGTTATTTTGGTAAATTGCCCGCAAAGCGCCTGGATATCAACTACAAGCTTGCGCCTTTGACAACAGAAGAGCTGGAAGGGTCGTCTGATGGCTGGCAAAAGGTGGCCTCGCCCAAGACGTCAGTCATGTCGCCTATTGGGCGCCCCCTTAACAGCCCAGTCCTCCTAAATAGTCCCTCATTGGGACCCCGCACTTATCAGCAGGCCATGGATACAGCTGGCGTATACCGCGAGGCCAGTCACCACTCTTATTCGACCGCCGGTCAAGTGTACAAGAAGGGACATTTGTACAGGCAGGCAGCAGGATACTATGCAGATCGGGGACGTGAGGAGGCACGCAGCTTCGCCAAGGCGAAGAGTGTCGCGGCCGATATCCACGTATCTAGCACTAGTTCAGGAAAGGCGATCGATCTCCACGGCGTTGAAGTTGCCGACGGCGTCCGAATCGCTCGCGAGCGCGTCTGGGACTGGTGGAATAGTCTGGGCGAGTACCGAGCGAGAAAAGCGGGTGAAGGCTTCACGATTGTCACAGGTCGCGGCCTCCATAGTGCCGGAGGCGTGTCGCGACTGAGACAGGGCGTTATCGCCGCCCTCGTCAACGACGGGTGGAAAGTATCAATCGAAACTGGGAGCTATCGTGTGACGGGCCGACGTTGATTCAGCTAGACTGACATACGAGGTGTTTGTTTGTTGGAAGGAATGGCGCTTGCTTGCGTCAACTTGGCCAGTCTGGGCCCGGCTTTGAGGACCTCAGATGCTTCCGAGCAGGCACCAGCATTAAACAACTGTCCTGAAACTTGCATAGCCGTCGCCCGGCACTGCGGTATTCAAAGTCTGAATGGTGGAGCATTGACTGGATTGACAGCATTCTTGGTTAGCATTATCAATCCGGCGTTCAAGAGAGCGAGTACCATTGGATGGGTTCTGGGCGATGAAGATATCCCTTTGGAAATTTTGACAGCGAGAAATAAGAAACCTTGGGATTTTCATGCTGAGACTACAAGTGGTTGTCAAAGGCGAACAGTTCGGGTACCCGACGCAATTGCATTTGACTAAGAGGTGCTTGTTGGCACATTGATGAGGAAAACCCAGGCTTACAGGCGATATTCTAGTAGTTGAGATGTCATGCCAATGCGGTTGCGAGCTACCAGCCTCACAGCACGGTATCAAAGATTGTGCCCCTTGAATACGAACCCATGGTCTGATGAGACTCGATTGAGGCTAACTCAATCATTTTCCACGTTCTGCCAGCAAGCCACCAACCACGCGTACCACAGCACCCAAGAGACGCTGAACGCTGATTAGGATGGAACTTTGGTCAATTCCGGCGACGATCACCACCATAACCGTAAACCACCTCAAAGTCTGAACCAGACACCCACAACACCAGACATTGAAAATCTTTTGATACATGTCAATCCTTCGGCTTTGCTAAGGAAAACCACGACTTACTTGCACCGCCGCTGGGCATGGCGTTCTTTGCACCAATCCGTCCGCCGGCCAATGATAAGCTTCCCCTCGTGAGGCGGGGGGAGGGGGGGTTGACGTTGGTGTGTCACTATGTCAAAGTGGACCTCCAGGCACCCGAATTCCGGACAACGTCAGTGGATGAAGGCTTGGAGATCCCGCATGGCGGAGCCGGGGGCGCGTCTGCGGCTCTCAGGACCCTTTGTTGCCATTGGTGATGAGTGCAAAAGGGGGGGAGTGCTTGTTGGCTCAAGGGATGGGAGGGAAAGTTGGGTGCGCGTGAGATCTCAAGCCGGACTCGCGTTTGACGGGTGTCCTGTTACTCCCTCTTGGGAACATGGGTTCTGTCTGTCTGTGTGGTCTAGTTCTGGATTCTGGTCTCCTCTTCCTTTGAAACCAACACACTGGACCAAAAGTATCTTTCTCACATTGCACTACACACACAACATTGCTTGCCTGCTGCCTCTCCATTCATGAGATGGGGCACGACTCAGTCTCGTATATAATAACCTCTCCCTCACCACCCACCGCCGGATGAACTTCTCGATGCCTGTCTACACAGATAAGCAAGAACTGTCATACACAGACAACACATACCACTACCCATCCCACGATATAATATACGACCTCCCCTCGACCAAGTTCCTAGGCTCCCTCAAAACCATGGCTTCCCCGCCGGAAAACAGACCGTTGAACCCCAACGTCGTCTTCCGCCCCCTAACCCCTCCGTCCCAGCACTCGTCCGCCTCTTCTCACAACGGCGGCTCATCCCCAGTATTCCTCAAATTCATCATCAACTCCGTCGCCTTCCTGCGCTTCATCGCCGTCGCTCTCAGTCTCACCCTTGTCATTCTCGAGTGGGACGGCCGAAGGCGGTACGAGGGCCTCTCCAAGCTCTTCATCTTCCTGGCTACCCTGCAGCTCGTATGGCTCATATTCGCGCTGTTGACACAGAGCGGGCACCGTAGAGGTGGCCAGAAAAAGCCCGTCATCGTCGACCTCGGATGCGTGAAATGCATATTTGGCCGCCGCGGACGTCGTGGCGATGGCGGTGACCACGACGAAGAGAGCAACGACTGGATGCGCGGCTGGTTTGACGTTGATGACAAGAAGAGGAGGAGGGCGCTGGGGTGGGTGTACACTGCTTTCGACATTGCGTTTGCGGCTATCTCTTTCACTTCTGGTGTTATTGCCGCTGGTGAACCGTACTGCTGGCTATACGAAACTCACGTCGGCATCGCGGTCGTTGCCATCATTGTTGGGTAAGCTGTTCTTAAAAGGTTTCGCTCCGCTGTTTCTCTGAAGTCGTCGCTGACAAAGGAAATAAAAAACAGTGTTCTTGAGGCTGTCATTGCAATTGCCCAGCAGTTCTCCATCTTGAGGCGTGCCAAGGTACAGGTCCTGTGGGACGAGGACGACGAGGACGATCTCGGCTCACACAAGTACCGTATCCGCCTTCCTCAGACTCCGGAGGAGAGACATGCCCCCATGTCTGTTTCTGCCGAGTAAACAATAGACTTGTTTGGCATAGGGCCTCAAATTGAGAAACAATAATCCCACCGCCTTGAACGTTTGCACTGTCCATTGATTCTGGCGGAGTGCCAAAAGTCCGGATGTGGGCTCGCTGATCGTTGTATCCGTACTACCTCATAACGTGGAGAAGAAGGAGATGATAGATATGATACTTTGAGCAAAGACTGGCCTGGAATTTGTAAAAGGACTGCCCTTTGATTTTGCAATTTAATATCATGCAAGACTTTACGCCATGTCCGTCTCTAAATCTATATAAGTTTAAAGGCAAGCCCTGTGGTCTCAAGGCAAATCCTCTAGAAGGGGGGCACACTCAATCATTGTACCCCCCACACCCATCTTACGAGCCAAAGACAGACCCCAGTCCGGATCTATAGGTGTACCTAAAAACCTTTATCAAGAGCTCCTCCTCTCTCTAACAGTCGCACCGCACCTATCCCAAATATCTCTACTGCTCAAGACGGTAGTGATGAGCATGGCAATCCCAACTGTCCCCGGCTGAACATTAACCCAGCCCAGAATCACGCCCGGAATAAGGCAATCCAACGAATCGGAAAAGATCTTGCGCCCAAGACTCTTAACCTTGATCGCGACCTCCCTCCTCCACCGCTTCATATTCTCCCGCCTCTTCATGACGATAGCCCGGAGACGAGTACGCTCAGCCTCCCAGTCAAGTTTCTCATCCTCTGCGTCCTCCTTCTTCTTCTCGTCGGAGACAGCGGCGGCATCCTTCTCAGAAGCTCCCTCAACGGCATCATTCTTTGTCTCCCCCGGCTTCTCCCCCGTCCCATACCCGTGGCCATGTTGCGGCACCGGCGCATACGCAAAAGCCTTGAGCAAGCGCGTCAAATTCGCAAACACACCCGCCGCCAACGCAAGCAACCAAAATCGCTGCGCCTCGACATTCAGCGCCCGCGTGCGTTCGGCACCAAAGTAGCCAATCTGCGGGACGCCCAGGAGGTCCGGGAGGGTGAGGGACTCAAGACCGCCGTAGAGGCCGAGCAGCGTGAATTTGATAATGTCGAGCCACGTCTCCAGGCCCGCGCCTTGGCTCTTCTTGGGGCCACCTGATGGCGATGGTGATGGCGATGAGGAGATGGTGGTGTAGAGGTTGTAGGACGTGCCAAAGGAGTTGAGAAACCAGAAAAAGCGGATGAAGCGGCGCGTCAGGTTGAGGTGGCCTCGTAGCGGGCCCAGAGCTTCGAGAAATGGGGGTTCTGCGTCTAGGAGGGCGAGGGCCACGAGGGATGGATATGCTGAGAAGATTGCCGTGAGGGCTTGGAGGCCGCGGAGGATGCGTTCGAGACCGGCTTGAGTATCATGTGTCAGTTTTCATGAGAGTAACGAGTGAAGAGTAAGAGTAAGCGGTGAGTGAGTTGGAGAGTGGGCGAGAGGCTTCATCTCGGGCAGCAGTGATGGAGGCGGGTCAGAGACATCAAATCCAACGAAATGATTCAAATATGCAGCGTATGAAGATGCTGAATAGAGGGCGATGTACTCACCACTGTCAGACCCAAAGGCGACGAACTGGTCAAAAGTGAAAGAAGTCATCTCGG
This sequence comes from Colletotrichum godetiae, assembly GCF_030913485.1. Taxonomy (NCBI): domain Eukaryota; kingdom Fungi; phylum Ascomycota; class Sordariomycetes; order Glomerellales; family Glomerellaceae; genus Colletotrichum; species Colletotrichum godetiae. The sequence continues at coordinate 773,591 of NW_026851257.1, read as the reverse complement.
CGAAACCTTAATCGTCAAAGGACAGATAAGAAAGCAAAATAATTCCGAATAAGAATACGTCACCAACGCGCGAGGAATCCACGAAACGCACAATATCCGACCGGCCGAGGAGTTGTCGTAGGCAGACGGGCGGTCAAAGAAATCGGGGACGGTAGTTTAGAGAAACCCCCGCCCGCCGTTCTTCGGAGGGTTCTTTGACCGGTGGTCCAGCCGAGTCCCGAGCTGTCCGGATCTGTGGGCCGAGAGGAAGATCCCTGGCATGCCTGCGGCTTGCATAAAGAGATGAGAAATACAGTGGCCTCATTGGACGAAACAATTGACGCTTAACGCCGATCGAAAGGCTTGAAGAATCAACGTGTATGATTCATAGACTCTTATACATGAATCAAGGACACATTGGAGCAGTTTGGTCTGCCAATTAAATATTGACGATGTCAGGAAACATCTGAGTTCTCCAATTGAGGCCATCACGAGAACACCTGTGCTACAATATGAAGAACATTGAATATTCGTGAACAAATGAACTCCAGCGCATTTAGGGCTCTGCTAATGTACTACTAATATATACAAGCCCTCGGGCGCCGGTCTACAAGCATGCAAAAAATCCAGCCTTTTACTGTCCCGGTGAAACTAGCTTGCCCTGAGCCCGGGCAGTCGGCTCCCAACCACCACCCAGAGCGTTAGCACCGCCGTTCAGCGCGGCGTACTCCTCCATCCTCTTCTCAAGCTCGGGGCGGAAATGTCTAATAAGACCCTGAAGGGGCCAGGCGAAAGCCTCACCAAGAGCTAGACAAAGAAGCATTAGCAATGGAAATCGTTGACGTCATGGACGAATACATACCGCAAATAGTGTGACCCTCAACTTGCTTGGTGAGCTCCTGAAGCATGTCGATCTCGCGTGGCCGGCCCTGGCCCTTCTCGAAACGCTTCATGATCTGGTCGGTCCATTTGCTACCCTCTCTGCAGGGTGTGCATTGACCGCAGGACTCGTGGGCGTAGAAGTGGGAGAGACGGCTAATGGCGCGGACAACGTCGGTGCTCTTGTCCATGACAATTACAGCGGCAGTACCGAGACCAGACTGACTGTCCTTGAGACCGTCAAAGTCCATAAGTTGGTTGTCACAGACGCTCTTGGGAAGGATAGGGGTGGAAGAGCCACCGGGAATGACGGCCAGAAGGTTGTCCCAGCCGCCACGGACACCGCCGCAGTGCTTGTCGATAAGCTCGCGCAGGGGTATCGACATCTCCTCCTCGACGGTGACGGGGTTGTTGACGTGACCAGAAATACAGAAGAGCTTGGTGCCCTGGTTACGCTCACGACCAAAGCCGGCGAACCAGTTGCCACCGCGTCTGCAGATGGTGGGGGCGACAGCGATGGTCTCGACGTTGGCGACGGTAGAAGGGCATCCGAAAAGACCGACAGCGGCGGGGAAAGGAGGCTTGAGACGGGGCTTTCCGGGCTTGCCCTCGAGGGACTCGATGAGGGAGGTCTCCTCACCGCAGACGTAGGCACCGGCACCACGGTGGATGAAGACGTCGAAGTCGTATCCGGAGTTGCAGGCGTTCTTGCCAATCAATCCATCCTTGTAAGCCTCGTTGATAGCGTTCTGGAGGACGGCTGCTTCGTGAACGAACTCGCCGCGGATGTAGATGTAGGCGGCGGTGGCGTTCATCGCTCTGCCGGCGACGAGGCAGCCCTCGATGAGCTTGTGGGGGTCCTTTCGCATAATCTCGCGGTCCTTGCAGGTTCCGGGCTCGCCCTCATCGGCGTTGACGACCAGATATCTCGGCTTGTCGTCCTTGTCCCAATCCTTGAAGTTCATGAACGACTGTGCGATGGCCATTGCGTTAGCCCGTTATTCCGCTCCTTCCCTTGATTGCCGCGGCAATGCTCCAGCAAAATCGCAAGGTGGTGACCTACCCATTTCAATCCTGAAGGGAAACCGGCACCTCCGCGTCCACGGAGACCGGAGGCCTTGACCTCGCTGATAATCCAGTCGTGTCCCTTGAGAATGATCTCCTTCGTCTTGTGCCAATCGCCCAACTTCTTCGCGGAAGCCAACGTCGGGGGCAACCGGCCGTAGAGATTCTGGAAAATACGGTCCTGATCCTTGAGTCCACCGTAGGTTCGTACTGTCGCAAAGTTTCGCGCAGCCTGAGCGGCCTGCGCGGGCAACCGCCGTGGAGTGGCCATCGTGGGCGATTTGGGGGGGGGGTTTGGTGGTGGATGGAGGTTGTCGATCGGAGGAATTCGTCGTCGTGGAACACAGCTCAGTTGCACCAAATCGATGATGCTTATTTCCAACTGGCGTTGATTGGCCAATGCGGGCCGTTTAGTCAGCGAGAAGGTCACGTGGCAGCGTGAATGCATCAACCGGGGTTATGCGCTGGGGCGGCTCCAGAGAATCGACGTCGGACTCTACTGCCCCACGGCAAGCTACCCCATCACTAACACCGTTGCGCGTCGCATCTCGGTCTTCCATGTGAGCCTGGAATTGTTACAGGCGTGACCAATAATGCGCCTTACATCATTTGGCTGGGATTTACATTGGGTCGGAGCAATCCAGGACACGTACCGCAATGTCGTCTAACAAGCGGCATTCTATGCTGCCCGCCGTCTCCAACCAAGGCCCGCGACCTCCAGTCAGCTTCTCGTCATCTCTCACCGTTGCCGATAGCGCCATCCTCGTCGGAACACACTCGATCACGATCCAGTCAGAAAGCGTATTGCACCCACGATCGAAGCTTGAAACCACGAACGGCAGCATCCTCATTGGTCGGAGGTGCATCATTCATGAGCGAGCTCATATTGGTGTAGTTGGTAATGACGACGCCAGCGGAGGCATCTCGCTCGGAGACTACGTGACGGTAGAGGTTGGCGCCATCATTGAAGCTGGGGGCACAGATATTGGAACAGACACGGTGGTTGGGGTCCGATCTCGGATCGGAAACGGCGCCGTCATTGGCAAGGTTGGTGTTGACTATCTGTTAGACCACCTGGGATACTAACTAATTGCTGCAGAACTGTACGATCTCACCTTTGACGGTCATCAAACCTGGCGAAAAGGTTCCGGATTTCACAGTGGTCTACTCGAATGGACAAAGACGGACGGACAGGCGAGGAGTCGCAGACTTGAGGCATAAGGCGCAGGCGCGGCAGATTGATGTGCTTAGGAGATTGATACCCAACAAGGCCGAGAAATGGCTGAGTTAAGAATGGAATAGACATGATACCCCGTGATTCAAAGTATACAGGTGCTATGCAATGGCTGGCGTAGACCGATAAGCGGTGAATATGTTCAAAATCCGAAGGAAGAAATAGGGGAGGTACGTATTTGAAGTCCATCGGATAAGCCCCAATCGCAGTAGCCCAGCGGTATACATCTGGTAGAAAAGCCAATGGTGCATTTTATAGACACTCGAACCTCGCCGATTCCAGCGTTGAACTTTTGACGTTTTTGTTTTCTCTTTCCGCAACTATGGAGTCGAGAAAGAGCATCTAATATCCGAGGGAATGATAGAGGTAAGCCGAAAGCTTGATCGCATAGTATATATATCGAGACGACTGTAAAAGCTCCCAACCGCAGTAGCGGAGCGGTATATAACCGGTAGAAATGCCACAAGCGGTTTCATAGACACCCGAATCTCACAAGTTCGAGTGTTGAACGTTTGCCAATTTCTATCGTTGTCTATTTTTCTCTACCCATTAGATCTCGGAATAGACCAGAGACTTCACAGTCTACTGGGGGCTTCTACAGCCCAGAAGCCCATCGACCATGTGGTCTATTGCTTGTTGAGATCTAGAGATGATTCACTCCTCATAAGGATTGAGAAAGTCCCCCCCTAATGACGGACTTGAGTTGACCCTTGCTCATCTTAGGCCAGCATGCAATTGCCAACAGGATACACGCAAGTGGGCTGGGCAGAATCTGCAACTTCAAGAAGCGCTTCTCATTCATAGGCTAAAGGCTTCGCTGAACCCAAGTAAACATACAATAGTAGTAAAGTAAGCTCGAGATGATCCTGGCCCTAGTATCACCGAATCTGGGTAGCCGTTGCTCTCGTCAACCTCAGTAGCATGATTCGATCTTTGATAACATCCTCCTCTGGTCTATTCGATGCCAACCATTCAACGGACCGGCCATGAATCCATTCGGTAATGACCGCGGCGCGGTCAATATCGTCTTGGCTGTTGCGCTGCTCCATTGTCTCGACTCCTGGCGTTCGAAGCAAATTGAAAACCTCGAGCCGAGAAGAGGAGTTGCGCATAGCCATGTCGTGACACAGAAGGTTACCAAAATGGAGAAATCCGATGATGTGGTCCAGCTCCAGCTTGCGGCCGGACCGAAGAACGTAATCGTTGCCGAGAATGTGTTTACGAATGAAGCCGGCAATCAAGTTTAGCACCGCAGGATGCGCCATGATCGCTTTTCCATCAAAAATAAGGGTCTGTACAGAAAGGGAGCTGATTTGGCCCCTTTCGGCTGACGCAGCGGGAGACGAAGGGAGACTGATGAGGGCATCGATTCGTCCCGGAGAATTCAACTTTTCCCTCAAAACTTTGACGGCATCCGGGAAGGAGCGATAAGTTTCGCAGACAGCGGACAAGGCTTGGTCACCGTCGATGGTCCCTTCAAAATATCTAGAGATATTGGCGTGGACGTCGTCGAAAAGCTGAAGAGCAGCAGAGGAAGTCTTCCTGGTAATGATTGTTTGACTGGTGTTCTAAGCCTTGGAGTCAAAACTAACGGGTCGGTCATCGATGCCCGATTTGGTGGTCTCAAGATTGCGGCCCAGCCCAAGTCCCCCGGTGGCCGTCCACAGTTCCCGAGACGCAGGCCACTTCTCCGCAAAGGGAAGAGTATGTGCTTTTTTGGCATGTTCAGGCTGAGGGTTGTGTGAAAAGACCTCTACGGCCTGGTATAAACTGACACGCTGGAAATATTGCCCGTAGTAGAAGATGGTACGTCGGAGATCGTTTGTAATGGGATCCCAGTAGCCAGCTTTGATGGCCCGCTGGCGGAAGTCGAAGAGGGCGGCCGGGTTGTTCTTGCGCCATGCCCTGAACAATTGGCCTGTGACGTGTTCTTCTTGAATGAAGCGTGCCTCCCCACCCCAGAGGCATATAACGCGAAAGTATCCACGAAAATCGAGGAATCCATTGCTCAAGTTCGCAGTGCATCTTTGGTAGATTTTGTCGTCAGTCAGGATGTGGCGGGTGGGTTGAGGTACCAAGTACCAATGGTTGTTGTCGGCCATCTGACTAGTAAGAGAAGTAGATGGAAGTAGTCGTGGTCTTCGTCTCAAATATAGAGCTTTGCTGGTGTTTGGGTGGGATGATGATGTCTTTGAGCCTCAAATTATATCGTGTTGATAATGTTGGTGGGAAAATCTGGCTGGAAGAAGCCAAGGGGGAAGAGGCGAGTAAATCAACAGTAGCAAGATGCCAATCAGAGTACCAAAGTTTCTCTTGGGTGCCTAAATACAATAAGAGAAGGAGCTAGCAGTACCTCGTTCGTGGATACCCAGGACTTTCTTCCCAGATAGAGTCCTAGACTGACCGCTTGCCCCGTGGTAAGAATCAGCGGGGTGGGATAAGTCCGCTTCCATCTCTCCTTCCTGTGTGCTTCAACTTCAAGAGCTGAAAGATGCAAGAAGGAATTTATCACTCTGTAGATGCAAGGCAGTAGTAACCTTGAATATGTACTTACCTAAATGCACGTGTCTTATTGTGGCCGGAAGCTACGGTCTGACGCCGAACTCCAAATGGGGACATTAACGGCCCCACTCCGGCGGCGTCCCGACGTATTTTGGACGATTGTATTTACCTTGGATCTCCAGTCGTTGTGAGAAGGTTTAAAGACAATTTTCCGACTTTAGATCCAGGGACTTGTTAAGATGTATTTGCTCAGGGTTTGGGCGGCTTCGCCTTTGGATGAAGCATCAATTTCAATGCACTCCCGCAGAATAGGGCTGAGAAGTTGATCGTATATGATAACCAAGTGATGGACTCCCGTAGTTTTCATTCTACGCAACTCAGTATGTGATCCAAAACGCTCATGGACTTTGATATCAAGATGGCACAAAATATCCTCCTGTATTTCACCATCTTGATCACAAGTCGGGCTCATCGAGGGCTGTGGTCCGTAAGGCGCTTTTTGTCGGGCTTCCTCCTCTGACAAAAAAGCTCCATGTAACTACAAATCGGTGTCCTATTTATCTAGACTTTTGATCGTGTATATGGTGCGGCCCGCTCACTGCTTCGTTGCATTCACAGCACCCAAACTCTGTTGAAATACAAAACTTTTGTCTTGTACTCCGATTCTCTACCGATATAGCTCAACAGAGAGCATTCTCCTCTCCTCTTTACTCAAATACTCAGTATAGTAAAGGCTCATTCCCTTACGTCGAGGAACATTTTGGGAACATCTCTAGCAAGCAACAATCACACATCTAAACAGTCACACATTCAAGCCCCACCGTGCTCGGTGGCCGAAGACCCCGCGGAAGACGCATCAACCCACAACACATTCCGAGGGTCGTCGGTGATGTGGATCTCGAGACCGGGACATGGAACACGAGAGCAGCTCCTCCTGACAAAAAAGTCGAGACAAACACGTCAACTCGCACGTCCCTTCCGTCCCACAGCCCCCTCAACCTCCCTCCGATCTTCTCCGTAGGCTTTCCTTCTCTCTCACCCATGATCCATCCGGCATCCCCCTATCCTCCGCCAAGCCAAGACCGGGGGTGATGGTGAAAAGCACAGAAAGACGCGTAGCCAAGCCTTCGACACCCGGGGCAAAGAGTCGCAAGACTACGACATGTCAAAACTGGGCTTGGCTGTGCCGTCTCATGCTGCTTCAGCCGCCAAGTTCTTGTCGTCCAACTTTACTTGGCGATCCCCTCCCCCCCCCCCCCCAAAAGTCCAGATAAAAGACAGACGCTCGGTCCAACTCAACTTATACCAAGTTCGATGCCACGCTCAAGTACCGCCAAGTGCCATCAGCAAAACTTGCCAAGTGCCATAGGTGACAGCCATCACTTACACCGCCTCACTCTGGGCACTTTCTCCAAAAGTTCTCTCACAACGATATGCGGATAGCGCCATCACCGTCGCAGAAAGAGCAAGCACTTTAGACAGTCGAGAGTGTCTCGTCTGGGCACCAGGCATGAACAAGCTAGCCCTCGCGAGCTAGCTGTTTCGTCGCGCCATTACATGCCATTACGTTTTCTTCCTGGCATACCCGTATGTCGTCTCTACGGGAAGCATAGTTTGCCGTCCCCATCGTGGTTTCATGTCCCGCCAAAGCCGTCTGTCAAGTAAGACTATTGGATATCTTTTGTGGCTCAGAGATGCTGTCTCCCCGCTGTTCCCCGTCTGTCCCCGTGTGTTCCCGCGTCGGGGGTGCGGAACCCCTCCCCATGTCGAAACAAGGATAGTCAACGTAACTCTCTTCGCTGCAACGACATCGTAGGAAAGAGATTGATAAGAAATCTGATTACTGTGTATACAATTATTGCCGGCTCCCAGACGCCAAGTTTACTTTGGTCCCTACATCTCCCGCCACTTTTGCCCCCCATATCCCTTTTATTGCTCGCGCTTTTCCCTTTTTCTTCCATCGTCTATCCCTTCTCATCCCCGTCATGCAGAGTTTCGACCGCTGGAAATTTCAGTTTCTGTGACATCCGCCGTGTCTTTCTTCGTCCTCAACAGAATGTCCTTGAGTGTCCTCTTTTGAGGCTTCTTTGAGAGTCTCTCGTACAGCGGCTTGTGTTCCTCGTGGGGATCGTGAGCCTCGCTGTAGTCGACATGGACGAATGCTCTTTCGACATCAGACAATCCTAGCCGGCCAACAGTCAGCATATCACATCCCCAACAACTCATCGCCAGAAAAGAGCACTTTACCCTCAACCTTTCTTTGCAGCTCCTGAGCAACGTCGTGCGAGATCCTCAGGGGCGTTGTCTCGTCCATGACGATGTCAATCTCAACGTAGTAGTTCTGTCCTGCGTGATACGCGCGGCACTGCTCGCGGGGTCAGATGGCTTTCTCACATGTCTCTAAACTTTGGGTTTCTTACAGTGTCAACTTTGAGAATCCGAGTATCGTGGGTCATGGCCATGTAAATCAGCTTTGAGACAAAGTCCCTCGGCGCCGACTTGCCGACGAGCAGCCAGACTTGCTCAAAGGCGTTGGACACCCAAGAGAACAGGATGAGCAACGCAATGCAGATGGCACCAATGGGATCCAAGTACCACACGAAGCGGTCTCCCACTACAGACATGATCAGACCGAAGCTGTTGACAACAATGTCATTGCGATGATCGATCTACGGCTATTATTAGCAAAGACGTCGTCCGAACAGGCAGCCGCCCAGTTGAAGATTAGACAACATACGAAAAAGACATGCACTGAAGGGAATTTCCGGTAAGCGAAGCAGTAGATCATCAAGGAGGCCTTGGCAAAGATGGCCACGCCGACAATTACGATAGGGACAATGTGCAGTTGTTCAGAAGCCCGCTTGCCCTCGCCAAGGGCGCGGCCTGACTCGACCTGTCGTCCCAGATCAGCATCTCAAACTACCAAGTCACACGTCACTTGGCGACAACTTACCAGCAGTTGAATAGCAACGGTTGTCATGAGAGCGCAGAACAAGATGATGCCAATCGTCTCAATCCTGGTTCGTCCCTATTTTTCCATCCCCAGTCTGTCAGATCCTGTATGGAAACCCAATTGCCAAGGCGGGAATATTGCGAATAACTCACCACCGGATACTTGTAAACGCTTGGCCGCGCCGCCATCCTCGAAGTGATGAGCATCACAAAGGATGAGACCAAGTCCATCTGGGCATTTCTCAGTTAACTCCTACAATTATGCCGTACGCCGAAATATGGATTCAACTAACAAAGGCATCGGCTGCAGTGGCAAAAAGCTGGAAAATTCGCGAGTCAATAGAGTCCGTGAGCGCAAGGACTTGGGTGTCTATTTACCGACAGAGACCCAGTTGAGACGGCAGCGTAGAGCTGAATGATGAACAGGCAAAAGTTGACCGTGAAGGAGGCGTTGACGGCGAACTTGATTTTGGGACCCATTCGCGCGTCTTCGGCGACCTGCTGTCTCTCTTCGTCCTCTGCACCGAGAAACTGGTCAATGAGGTCATTCTGTCGGTTGTAGAACTTCTTCAGCTTTCTCTTGTTGCCCTTGGGATGCTCAATCTTCATCTGCTTCTTGGAGACATTGTCACGACGGTGTCGACCAAAGTCGTAGGGGTCCGGCCGATAAGTGTCGACGGTAGAAGCATCCGTGGCGTCGACGTTGGAGTACGGGCCGTTGGCGCCACCGCTCTTGGAGGAAGTTCTGACGACGTCGCTCTTGTTGGCTGCTGTATCGTTCGAAGTCGATACGAAGAGGCCTTCAGTCACAGCTTTGTCGTCCGTGCCAGATGGGTGAACCGGTGAGATGATGTCTGCGTTGTCCTTTGGGTGTTCATTGTGTTCCTTGTTCGCTTCAGCTTTCGAATTACTTTCCGAATGACCGACAGAGTTGCCTCGAGCTGAGGCGACTGAAGCACAATGGTCAGCGGGGACTGGTCGAAGTGTGAAAGAGTGGGATGAAGCAGTGGCCACCACAGTTGGTGGTCAGTGGTCAAGGAGGAGCAGCGGCAGGGAAATCCGATGCGAGTAGCAGTCGCACATCTCTGCGAGGATGTGATGAACCAGCCAGCAGAGTGGAAGAATAGGTGAGGCGAAGAGAGAGCATGGCGGGAAGGGGTGGGAAGGGGTGTGGCCAGGAAGAAAGAGACAGAGCCGAAACCCACGTACTAGATGATGGTTGGACGCCGTCCTGAGACTCGCGTGGAGTTTGCATTTTTGGGAACTATTGAGCTGGGTTGGTTCTTGGGGTGAAATGGGAAAGTAGAAGGATAGTACAATAGTGAAGTCGATTTGAGACTGGTAGTCATATATTAAAAGAGAGTAGATGGCATCCTACGTGTTCCTCATGTCATGCCCGCCTCTCCGCAAAGTCCGGGGGAGGTAGCCGGGCTGCAGAAGCGGCCCCCTTATGTCGTTGATTATCAGTAAGCTCCTGCTGCCGGCGGCCCTGCCCCTCAATGCGCACATCTTGAATGGGCTAGAACTTTGAGATTGAGAGGGGGGAAACAAAAAGCACCCTGGGCAATGACGGCAAGATTTGAGATGTGGTGCGTGTACAGGAGGCTTTCCCGCTCGTTTCCTGCGATTCCAACTCCACCGTTCCGCCAGTAAAGTGGTGATAATGGTGCACGAGGTGTTGATGTTCAGGGAATCAGGGGGCAGCTATTTGCGTCTTCCTGGTCAGAGACAACTCGTGCCGGTTTGACTTACAAGTGCAAGCGAGGGAGGCATACGCAGTCGGCAAGCGGAGTCGAGAGAGCAAAAGGTCATTTCGAGCCTAGCTTGACTTTCAGAGGCAACGATGACAGAGGGGACCCTGACAGAAAGCTCAGAAAGCAATGAAGAGACGGCAGTCAGTTACTGCCAAAGACAGACACACCAGAAGTGATGCATACCTAGCTGACCAACATAAGCAGGTTGCGGGATGGAGGATGGGGGATGATCAAGGAAAGGTCCGAGTCCAGAGGGGGGGGGCGTGTTTCACGCATGACGGCAGACCCAGGAGCCGCGTGAGCGCACCGAGACAGGAAGCGATTGCCCTTCTGCCAAGAGTTTGGGGCTGTTACAGAGTTTTAGGCAAAGTAGTAGCTGTAGCGTAATCCAAAGCCAACTGTTGGCTCTCGCCGTCGTTGGTGCTGCCTTCTACCAGACGTTGAGACTTTACGAGACTCGGTACCACTTCAGAAAAGACTCGGGCAGAGTTTGAAAGTTTGGAAGGCGAGAGCTGAGCGCTCGGAACAACTTGCATGTTTGTTTCAATCCGGAGCAAGAATGAACGACTCCAATACGCAACATCCCCGCTTTTCTTCGTCTCCAACTTCTCTCTCTCAACTTCACTCTCTCACACACACACACACACACCTCGGTGACCACTCCCCCACTCTCTCACATCACCAACTCGTGCCGGTTCAGCTATCGACTCACGCTCGGATACTATAGCTTTGCTTCTTGCCATCACCCTCAACAGCAACAACACGCGGGCCTTGTCTCCTGTCTCTCGACTGGCCTCATCTCTTGTCTCTCTTCTCCATCTCAGACGCCGAGGGCTCCTCTTTTCCATCACGTCCCTTGGCTGCTTGGCTCCCCCAAGTTTTAACAGCCCTGCCTGGAACTCATGGTGCGGGACTTGTTGACGATTTCTCGGCGCCAGGATGTCATCCCATCCCATCTTGTGAGCCCATCCAGAGTCATTCGTCACGCTCTCTCTCACCTCTCACTTTTTTACTATGGAGTATGGACATCAGCCTCCGACTAAGCCCCGACTGCGATTGTCGCGGTGGCTGCGGGTTGTTAGGCAAAACTTGCCCTCAGATATTTGTCCGATATAGGAAACTCTGCACGTGAGACACTCGAGGAGTAGACCCAGAGAAGCCCCGGCAAGAAGAAGCGGAGAAGAAGCAGAAGCCGACTAGAAGTAGAACCGAGAGCAGATGGAGCCTTCAGTCAGTCTCCCATCAGCCGGCACTACCAAGCCTGCTAAACCACAAAGGCAGCTTGGCTAACCCTTCTCTGCAGAATCGCAGCCAAGCAACCGCAGCCAAGCCAAAATCAACGACAGAATGCCATCCGCCGCCATGGGGAAAAGGGGACAAGTGTGTCAGTGCTCTTGGCTTCACTCTTGGCTTTCGACGGCTTGTGCCTGTCCCGCCAAGTTTCCCCCCTCTGTCTCTCTGTCTCTCCAGTCTCCAGTCTCCGCGCCTCCAGTCAAGCCTCCCCCGCGCTTCTTCTTCGCGGACTACCCGGGAAGCCTCCCTAGAGACTAGAGTCAAATCGACTTAAGAATTTTCCGACTGGCAAACCCTGGCGCCTGACCCCGGGAGACTCCCGTTTCATACAACCCAAATTTTACAAATGCCGGCGCCCCATTTTGACGCGCACCCCACGTCGATATGGACCCCTTCGCGCTTGGCAACGACCCGATGGAAGATCGACTGTCGTCTCGTTTGGGATATTGCCCATCATCAACCATTATCAGTCCTATTTGCCAAGCGCAACGGATGTGAAGCTGTGCCGAGTCGAGACGACAGGTTCGATCAGCCACCGCTTACTTGCATGTACAGAGACAGAGTAGCATCCACGCCATCCAACCCATCATCAGTCCCATTCAACTCGTTTCTTATCCGTCAGGTCGAGCCGGGCTCTCAGACTTCCCGTCTCGACTCCCTCCGGCAAATCATGCTATAACAAACAACATCGGATCCGGTCAGCGGCCGGGATCATCGATGCTAGACACAAGCTGGGTCTCAGGCACGCCGCACCGCAGCAAGTTGCTCGACTCAACCGCGGTCAACTTAGCCTACCTTTCCGCCCCCGCCGTTGTCCTCGCTCCCCATACGGATACACACGGTTGTTGCCCACGGTGAACCTTGTTCCCGTTCAGGTCCTCCCGCTTCCCGCTTCCCGTGAGGCGGACGCTAAGGCCACGTCCCCCCATCACGAACCCACCAAGGCTCAACCTCAGCTGCCTCATCCTTGGCAACGTCTTCTATTTCTGAATCGGCTGGGCGGCACAGGGACCGCTGTCCCATGTCAACGTTTATTCTTTCCCTACTCGCCTTCACACGGACTGCATTGCGCGGGCTGTCATAGGAAGCATATTAAAGCGAGTCGAGCCCAGACTTTGACCAAGATTTCTCCTTGCCCATCATCAGAGCGTCTGTTGTCGTTCTATGCTTTTATCGCCCGTTTCTTCCTTCCGTTTTTTTTTTCCTTTCTCTTCGTGTCCACTCCTTTCATTCCCCTTGCACTCTAAACCACGACAGCTGGGGCCAGATCAGAATTTTCGTCTGTTCTCTAACTGAAGCTGCGGGACAGCTTCTTATGTCCCCTTGTTTGCAGTTGCCTTCGCTTTTCGAATGAGTCCTTGTCAGTAGGCGGCCCCGGATTTTTTTGGCTGCCTTTTACCTTTTCAACCCTCCTTATCTTTTATTCTAGGATTGCCAATCAAGCAGCAATCCTCTTTGCGCGACAAAATACCGATTTAATAATCAGAGATGGACGGAATGAAAGAGCCCAAGCCCGAGTGCGGCGCAAAGAAGGGTGGTCAACCAGCCGAATATGACGTTGGCCTGCACGTTGCTGGTCTTTGTAAGTTGGCCTCCACAACATTTTTCCCTGTAGTCCAACAGTTTGGCTAACTTTGTGCAGTCTTGGTCTTGGCCTTTTCGATCTTTGGTATGCGAAATAAACAAACGAAACGACTCTTTTCTCGGGCCAGCACACTAACAAGACTGTTTCAGGCGCCGGTTTCCCCGTTGTGGCCAAGAAGGTCAAGTGGATGAAGGTCCCTCCCAAGGTCTTCTTTGCATGCAAGCATTTCGGTACAGGCGTGCTCATCGCGACGGCATTCGTGCATGTAGGTGGCTTTGGCTCATTTAGTTGCTCAGAGCTAATTCGATACAGCTGCTTCCCACCGCCTTTGGCAACCTCATGAACCCGTGTCTCCCGGATCTCTTCACCGACGACTACCCGCCTCTTCCAGGTGCCATCATGATGGGATCCATGTTCATCCTGTTCAGTATCGAGATGTGGATCAACGCCAAGATTGGCGGCCATTCCCACGGAGGACCTACTGGTGATGTGATGCACGACCACGGTCACGGCCACGGAGCCGCCCAGCCTGCCCGGCCTCCTCGTTACGGCCGCAGCAGCTTCGATGCCGAGGCGGACAGCATTGACTTTGAGAAGCGAGTCGCACAGCGCGCGTACGACGACGAGAAGTCACGCTTCCCTGCGCCTTACTCGGAGACTACCTACGGAGCGCCACCACCCGCCAACACCAACTTGTCCGACTCCGACATGCCGCCTTGGTTCGTCGTTTTCTACGAGCAGTATGTGCGCCAGCGCATGGAGATGATGAACATGATTCGAACCACCCAGGAGAAGCAGACGTCGTCGCAGGTTGCTGTTACGGAAGTCAAGCAGGAAGATCCGTTTTATGATGCCGAGGGCCAACAGGTTGACCCCGCTGTGTATCGCAAGATGTCTCTCAACATTACCATGCTCGAAGGTGGTATCCTGTTCCACTCGGTGTTTGTTGGCATGACTATCTCCATCACTATTGATGGTTTCATCATTCTCCTCGTCGCTATCCTGTTCCACCAAATGTTTGAGGGTCTTGGTCTTGGTTCCCGTATTGCCGCTGTGCCGTATCCCAAGGGCAGCATTCGTCCCTGGGTACTAGTCGTCGCTTTCGGCACTACAGCCCCCATCGGACAAGCCATTGGACTCCTCACCCGCAGCACCTACGATCCCGAAAGTGCATTCGGCCTCATCATCGTCGGTGTATTCAACGCCATGTGAGCCTTTTCTTGTCTTTTCCTGCTGAACCTCGGCTAATGTGACTTAGATCCTCTGGCCTGCTGCTCTACGCTGCTCTCGTCGATCTTTTGGCCGAAGACTTCCTCTCCGAGGAGGCTAATCGCCTTCTTTCCAACAAGCAAAAGATTTCTGCCTTTTGCTACGTTCTTGCCGGAGGTGAGTAAAATATACGGAATCTCTCTTCCTTCCAACAGTGGCTAATTTTGTAATCAGCTGCGGGCATGTCAGTTGTCGGTATCTTCGCCTAAGCCTTTACCGATACCCCCAGGAAGAAACTTCTTCCACCACCCTCGATCAGTCTCACGCGAGGTTACGCAACACCCAGTCCAGTCCAGTCAAACAATCAGTCTACACGGCCCGCCGGAACACCGAGGCTTACTTTAGCCGATGAACTCCGAACTCGACAGGACTTTGATAGCAGAGATGAACGCTCGTTATCTTTCAATGCTGCGCCGGATTTTGTCTCACTGGTTGTGAGGAGACGGACTATTTCTCACTATCAACAGCAACTCTCACAAAATCTACCACATTCGTTTTTCTTGCTATCCCCATTCCCAGCGCAATTTGCAGCCAGGGACTTTGTACAATAGTAGTGATGTGGCGTGCCCTGACACGTAGGACCACACAGCGAGTGCATACTGGCAACAGGCAAATATTGTTTGGGAGATTTACTTTTTCTGGGAAAACCTACATGAGCATTACAAAGGTGTTAAAACTAATGATAACTTACGGGCATAACAAATATCACGAGTCTTATGAGAAAAGACATGGAGATGGGCAGTTGTACGATAGGGTTGCCTGGAGGGGTCGGGCACTACATTATTAGACTGCATTAAATAAACACGATATCTTTATCATGTCTGTTCACAAAAGCAACGTGTCTTGTGTCCACACAAGTCGGTCCCATTTGCCCTTGGAGACCCAGGAGTCATACCAGACGCGAGGGTCCCATCAGAATCCGTCTCCGACTACACTACAAGAGACGGTCTATAGCGACGACTCCATTGAGAACGAAGACGCGAAAGTCGAGAAGGGATGCAGATCAAAGGGATTAAGTAGCCGAAGAAGGACTCGATTACACTTTCTTCCCCAGACTTATTGGCGTCTGAAATAGAGTGGGTAGCGGTAGCAGCACACGTCGATAAAGAGGGGAGACAAGAGAGAAACGGGCAAGAAAAGACAAGATGCCAAGCAGCTTCACAGTGGAAGCAGATAGCGGAAACGAAAAAAAAGACTGGGCAAGACCGAGAGAAAATACCAAGAGAAAAAGAGGAAGAGACGAAGCGACGTTGAGAAAGGGTTGCCGAAGTAAGGGTGCCGGGGGCCACCCATGATGGCCATGTTTAATAGGGGGGGTGAGGGAGCATGACGCTGTCAGGCTTGCAGGGCATCGACCACGGCTAGCCTTGGAAACAGGTAGCCTTGCTTTGTTTTTTCTTTTGGTCTTTTGCATGTACGTTGTTTTATACCTCTTTTTTCTTTTCTGTCTCTCTGTGATCTTTTGGACGTGACTTGCCGTCGCCTGTCCCTGCATAGTGAGAATGTCAGAGACGGAGGGGGGAAGGGACCTGGGTTGTTATGTTTTAAACATGTTCTATATAAGGTTATTACACGGGCCGGAGGATTACTGCGTTGTTGAAAGGCAAGGGCTGGGGGAGGACGGAGGAAAGGGGAAAGGAGAGTGGTTTGTAGCGTGTAGTCCTGGGAGGTGGTGATGCGTGCATGCAGGGCGGGCTTCCCGCGCGACTACTGCAAGGGGCATGCTTCACAGTCTATGGGATCGTTGATGACTTTTTCTCTGCTGTTTGGCTATGTGACCTTTTTGCTTGCTGCTGTTGTTGCTATGAGTTAGGTTGCAAGGCAGGCGGGCATGTTGGACATGGGAGGGCTGTCGAGAAGGCTGAGGTAGGGGGGGGAGGGGGGGATGCCAGATGGTGTCACTGGTGTAGCTATTAATATGAACCCCAGACATCTGAGGCGGTGGAGGGGAGGAGGGGAGCCAGGGTGAGGGGGGGCTCAAAACTCCAGACGAAAAGAAGGAGGTGTAGTAGGGCAGGGGGAGGGGGCCACGGGGGTTACAATGCGGACGGATGAATGGGGGAGTAAAAGTTGGTTGGGTTTGAGATTTGGCTGCACTGCTGCACTGCTGCACTGCTGCACTGCTCTGCAGACTGTACTGAGGAAGTATGCAGTGTGCGGCGGCGGCGGCGCATGAGATCGGCGAGCGCTTGTTAGGTAAGTCACGATGACGATGACGATGGTTGTGGTTGTGGTTCTAGAAGTTTTGAATCGTTGTTTCTTGTTGTCTCTTGTCATGCACGCTATGCCTTACATGCCTACCTTAGGTGCGTACCTGCATGTCTGCTGTAGGCACAGACTACCTCACCGGCGGCCGAATGCACCGCGGCTTGAACCTTTTTGATCCTTTATGAAAATGTTCAAGAGACATTATGTAGGCAGTCTCATGATGGAATGCAGAGAGGGAGAGACTGTTGTAGTTTTCCGACGATCTGGGGGATACTTTCTAGAGGGCTGTCTGTGTAAGAAAGGATAAAAGAAAAAGGAGGGGAAGAGAACGAGATTGGCTTTTCTTGGCAGGCGTCACTTGTTTTTTTTTTTTTTTTTGGTATTCCTGCTAAAAAAGATCTAATCTGTACATACGAGTGTCCGATTCTGGGGTTAACCTCATGAAAGCTTATGAGATGCTTTTCTCATTGTTTGGAAAGATGAAGCGGGCTTCCTGGCAGAACCCGGCGTGGGCTGCCGGCTTGCCAAGGACTGTCTTTCAGCATGATCACAATACGCATCGTGCACAACTCACTCCCCACCCACATTAGTCACATAGTACATAGTACATAGTACATAAAATAGGGCGAGCAAGACGTCTCTGCTCTTGTTCTACGAGAAAAGATGGAGAAAAGGTGAAGAAGCAGACGGAATAAAAGATTACTGACCAAGACCGTGCCTCTATTCTACATCCGTTGTTCGGTTCCTTCGGGCGGTTTGGGGTTTGTGGTTTGTGGTTTGACCTCCTAGGACCCCCGCTTCGCTCGTACCAGGATCAATGTTCGAGGTTGGAAACAAAAGATGGGCAACTCGTCACGAGGGAAAGGTAGGCAAGTAATAGCTGAAGGGTGTGTGTATCAGAAAACGATGGTGAGATGGGTGGATAGCGGAAGGGGGGCTGGCTTTACAAATACGAAAAGTCTTGGCACGTGTATGATAATCGCCCGATGAGCACGGAATCCGTTCGTAACGACATATTACCTGTAAACGTATAAGACAACTATTCCAAAGAAGCAAAAATGAAGACAAATCCAGTCCGAGGAAAAGGGTTGCATTCACTGTAGTACCAAAAGACACATGTCATGCGGCTTACGACGACCAAGTCGTGCCGAGTGCAACGGTATATCCTCATTGCAGTATATGCCCTCTGAAAGGAAGATTATCATCCGGTGTTCGAGCCAGAGATCCAGCAAACCCCCCATCCAAGCAGAGGACTCGGGACCGGGTTGCACAGAGATCGAAAGGCGAAAGTTGGTGTGTGTGTGTGGCAGTGATAGTGTGGTGTGATGATGTGCTGATTTGACGGGCATCTGACAAGACGAGAAACCTGGGAGATGGACACCGGCTACCTAGGTATTTGCCCTGCGCCAACCACCAGCCACCGGAGGAAAGGGGGTGGGCGTGAGAAACGAAACAGAAACTCGAACCGGGAGGTCGAGAGGCCGCATAGACGCTGTAAAGCAGTCCAAGTAAAAGGAGAAAAAAAGGTTTACCTGTGGGAGGAGGTTGTATTCCGTCATTTTCTTCGGAGGTGAGAGAGAGAGAGAGAGAGAGAGTGTGTGTGTGTGTGTGTGTGTGTGTGGCATTTTTCAGGCAAGACTTGCCTGAAGCGGTCTTTCGGTATTTCCTTCTTGGTATTCGTCTTCCTTCTCCTTTTCTGGATGACTAGGTTTCGCCATGTGAATGATTTCGGATGGAGGGGTGTTAGAGGGAGACTGGGGTTTGCGATGAGATTTCCAAATCTGGGTGAACACCAGTCGGCAAACGCTGCTTTTTCTTTCCAAAATAGCTTTTTGCTGCCCACAAGAAAGGATTGCCGAATGGTCCATGGGCTTTTAGTTGGAGGCAGCAAAAAGTCAAGCAACGACCATGCTTCTCTTGACGGTGCCATCTACCTATGGCTTGTCGGGAAGTGTGGGAATTTTATTACATCGTCTCGCTCGGGTAGAATAGCTGCATTTTTTATTCGACGAGTCAAGTCTGCCAAAGTATACGAAGGCCGGAGACCTTGATGGGGGACTCTTGAAGTGTAGGGAGCGAAATTACGTTCGCATGTGCCCACGTTATTCTCCAGACATCGAGCATTGGAAGCTTCAGCCTAGTGAGTCTGAGGGGAGGATGACTTTGCATGCAGGGTGTCTGAACTTGAAGCGAAAGACACAGTGATTTTCCCAGGAGAGGCTTTCGTCTTACTCCTTTTAACTTCTCAACTCCATCAAATGTGTAAGACACTTGTCTTCACAGACACTTCAGAAACGTACTCTCTTGCCAAAGTTCCCCCTTGAGCCCGAAGCCTGTACTTTGTAGTTGTCCACTGGGAGAAATCAAAGGGGAAGATTCCGTTGATACTCTGTGGAGTGGCTTAGTAACAGGAGCGCGAAAAGACTCAGTGTGAGTCTAGATTGAGGGGCACATTACACTCCAAGACTACTCCCATTGAGTTTAGTCTCAAAGCAGACAAGAAAATATCTCTGCGCTCGTTCACCACGCCACTGGTCCCCTCCAATGACAATGCGGTTACCTCAAAGTATGGTATAGCATGGTTTGGGTCAGATGAGTTTGTTCTCCCATTACTATCAACGCCTCGGGGAGGACCACCGAGACTAAAGGCAGTAGTTGTGAACCGTTCTTACACCTCAACTGTAATATAACTAGTGTCTCCTCGGAATCAACTTTACCTGGCATATAGTTCGGCGCTTTGTTGAGTGTCCTGAGGGTGCCTAGTCACTATCTTTAGGCGACGTGGAGGTGAATTGGCTTCATCAAACTTGTCATCGAATAACCCCATATGTCATCTTTTCATTCAACCATTACATAATATGTACATAGAAAGCGGCCAAGATGGCCCAGGTTGTCGTCTGCCGTCAGGCGTTCATAGTCCAAGAGTATCCTCGAGAACTCCAACAGACAACCCCCTCTTAAACAACCGTGACAGTCGCATTCCCCCTGAAATCATCGCTCGAAGAGCCGACAAAGACGGTGAAGTCACCCGGCTCAACAACATACTGCAGCTTCTTATCCCACAGACCCCACGAGGAAACGGGCAAATCAATAGAAACATCAGCCGTCTCGCCGGCCTTGATAAAGACCTTTGAGAAGCCGCGCAGCTCCTTGTTGGGGACGACGATGGAGGAGATCATGTCCTTGACGTAGACCTGGACGACCTCGGCGCCGTCGCGGGTCGAGTTGTTGGTCACCTGCACGGTGAGGGTGACGGTGTCGGTCGGGGAGACGGTGGAGGACGAGACGGCGATGTCGTGGTAGTCGAAGGTGCTGTAGGAGAGACCATAGCCGAACTGGAGTTTTTTTTCGTTAGTAAGAGTATCATGAAGAGGGAGGGGAGCTGTGTGTTTTTGCTTACCTCGTACAAGGGAAGAGGAGTCGACAAGACGTAGTTGCTGCCAAAAACCAAAGTCCCGTTGGCGTACTCCTTACCCGGGTTAGGCCAGGAACGCGCAGAGTTGAGGTAATCGTAGTAGACGGGCGTGGTGCCGACATCATGCGGGAACGCAACAGAAAGCTTTCCAGAAGGGTTGACGTTTCCGTACAGGATATCCGCCAGCGCGTGACCGCCCTCCTCGCCCTGGTAAAACATCTGCACCAGCGCGCCGGCCTCGTCCGAAATCCAGGGCTCCGTAATGGGCTTTCCGGAGCTGAAGATGACGACGGTGGGTTTCCCCGTGTCGATGACGGCCTTGACGAGGCGGCCCATGGCGCCGACGAGCTTGAAGTCGTGGACGTCAATGTGCTCGCCCGTGGTGGCGTTCAAACCGGCCCAGAGCTCGTCCTGGTCGCGGGACCAGGTTCCGACGACGACGACGGCGACGTCGGCGGCGGATGCGGCGGCGACGGCCTCGGGGAAGAGGGATTCGTCGTTGGACCAGCGCTCGGCGCCCTTTGCATAGGTGATTGTGCCGGTGCTGGCGGCTTTGATGCCGTCGAGGGGGGTGACGCCGCGTTCCATTGCGGTGTGGATGACGTAGTCGCCGTACTGTGTGATTGTTGTTAGTATGCGGGGGGTGTGGACGTTGTAGAGCTGGTAAGACCTACGTTGACGTATCCGTGGGCCATGGGGCCGATGACGGCGACGTGTGCGTCCTTCTTCAGGGGGAGGGTCTCGTTGTGGTTCTCGAGCAGGATGATGCTCTCGGCGTCGAGGTCGCGGGCGATCTTGCGGTGCTCCTCGGTGTTGAGGTAGTCAAAGACCTCGTCGTCGGGAACACCGGTGTAGGGGTGCTCGAAGATGCCCGACTTGAACTTGGCGCGGAGGACGCGGGAGACGGCGGTGTCGACGACGTCCTCGGGCAGGGTGCCGTTGGCGATGAGCTCGGGGATGTACTGGAAGCTGTAGCGTCCGCCACCCATCTCGACGTCGTTACCGGCAGGGAGGGACTACAATCTGGTGAGCAGGGTGTTGAACCAGGGAACTTCAAGGGGTTACGTACGTTGAGGGTGATGCATGCATCATCGGTCTCCCCGCAGACAAAGAAGGCGTTGGACAGACGAGCGGTACCGCCAGCATCGGACTGATTTGTTAGTTGGAATCGGTGGCCAGTTGTCAAGTCAAGAACTTACGATAACATAGTACTCGTAACCCCACTCCTCGCGCAAGATCTCGGTCAGCAGGTGGTGATCCGCGACGGTAGGAACGCCGTCGTAGGCGTTGTACGAAGACATGATGCTCCAGGCGTCGGCATCAAAGATGGCACGCTTGAAGGCGGGGAGGTAGGTGGTGCGAAGCTCTCTGGGACCGCCGTGGACGGGAGCCGTGTTGACGCCCTGCTCAGGGGAAGCAAAGGCGGCAAAATGCTTGACCATGGCGCAGACGCCGTTCTCCTGGAGACCCTTGGTGTAGTGGTAGCCGTACTCGCCAACCCTGTCACTGAATTAGTTTGCGACTCAATAAAGTCAACGGGGGCTCATATCATACAAGAAAGGGTCCTCGCCGTAGGTCTCTTCGACACGGCCGAATCTCAGCTCGCGAGCCAAGTCAACTACGGGGGCGAAGATCTGGTTGACACCGAGAGCCTTGGACTCGACGGCGATGACTTTGGCCATCTTCTCTACCAGCTCCGGGTTCCACGAGCAGCCGTGGGCAATGGGCGAGTTGAAGATGGTGGCATTGAGGGCGAGGAAGCCGTGGATACCCTCGCTCTGGATGAAAGCGGGAATGCCTAGAAGGGAGAGGTCTCAGCATCACAGTTCGACTTGGACCCAATTGAATCAAGAATTGAATCTCACCCAAAGTGGTGTTGTTCACCAGGTAGTCCTGAGCAACCTTTGCTCCATATGAAATGGTAGACACGTTAGAGTAGAGACCGGTCCAGATGGAATTGGCCCTATTCTCGGCAGCCCAGGTCAGGCCGCTCTGGTTGAAGCGGCCATCGGTCAGGTTGAGGTAGTCACGAATGTCGGCCTGGAGCAGTTGGGCCGTCTTCTCTTGGATGGTCATGCGCTTCAACAGGTCAGAGACTCTGTCGTCAATGGGGGCATTCGGGTTCTTGTAGAGTGGCGAAGTGCCATTGGGGTATGTGCCGTTCTGGGCGGAGACGGCCGCGACCAGCAGCGAGGCGAAAGTCAGAGAGAACTTCATGATGTTCCGCGATCCGAGTCAATGGAACACTGGGGTGACGTTCGGCTAGAGATTCCAGAGCTCAAAGAAAGAAAGGGACACGATCCTGGAGACGAACGCGCGCTGTCACAGGGTATTAATACAGCTTCCTTACAGCTCGCCTCTGGCCGCCCTCTGCAGACTGCAAGCTCCTTTTTGGAGCCGAGCATTGAGTAAACCTGATTAGTGACATGATGCCCACGGCCAAGGAGCCGAAGTGAATTAGACGTAATTGCAATGGGGCAAAGGGCCGGTGAGGAGAGAGAGCAGCTTCTCCGCATCAATCATTTTTTACAAAGAACGAAAAAAAAGGTGCACCCGAGTACCCCTAGCTAGTCCATACTCCGTACCCGAAAGGCAAAAGAGAGGAGCGATGTAATGCTAATTTGCGCTCTCGCAGCGGTCTTGTCCGGCATTCATTGGGCAGAAGTTTGGAAGAATGGGAGAACCCTGGGCAGTTCCTGCACATGGCCTCGCAGGGAGTGGCGGTGCTGGGACCCAAGAGAAGCGGACTGACGACAGACTAGAGCTTGGGAACTGTCGGATAGCTAATTGGGATAGACAGTGTCATGGTTTGTGAAGCTGGTCGTGATGGCATGAGGGGAAGCCGTTGGAGATGGGAAAGTTGGAGAAGCTCTGTGTCTCTTTCTGTTGCGGATAGGACTCAATGGGAAGACTGGAAGTTGCTTCTGCCGAGCCGACCGGGGGTTCCACTTGTTTGTGGAGGGGAAGAAGGAGGAGAGTGGACAGGGGGGTACGGGGGGGGGGAAGGTGTGTGGGGTAAGGCAGCGGCCAGCCGGGTGCTTGGCGAGTGGATCCCGAGCCGGCCGGTTTCCACCAATAAGGTCGACCACGGCCCCAGCTGATCCGGACCCCGAGAACCGCCCAAATCCGACCAGTCCGGTTGAAGAACCGCGAGAGCACTACCTCCATACTCCGTACCTCAGGTACCTCAAGCTAACACTAACGGCCCCCGGGGGAAGACGGCAGGAAACCCCACACCAATGGTCCAACCCGGAATGGCACAATCACCTTACCTTTACCTTATCCATACACCCGATGGCCCCAGATCTCCGCAAAGTCACGAGTGTCTACCATACCTACTTACCTACCTAGTCTGCGGCAATAGCTGCTGTGTACTCGTACCTGCTGATATCCTCGCCGTATGACTTCCCCCTCTCCTACAGGCTGCTCATCATCCCGCTCCAGTCCACTTCGGATTCTGCGCCACCGGGCCGCACCCCGGAACCAATCGGTCGACGTCAATGGCTAAACTTGAATCAGCGGCCTCGTCCCCGAGGCTCGCTCCATTGCGGAGTATCGGCGGGATTGCGACGATGGGATTCGCTCAATATCTCCCCGACAGCGGGACTCTGCCGTGTTGCGTATGAGCCCTCTCTCCAAGATTCCTCCTCCGATTAATCCTCCGCACGCCTCGTGCCCCAACGGAATTGTCGTACAAGAGACGAGATTCACTTCAAATCTTGAGCCGCTTTTCCCGGCTGAATTGTGCCTCTCTTTCGATTCATCACACTGTTTCGTCATCCTTTATTTTTCGGTGTGTGTGTGTGTGTGTGATACCCCAACTTTTATCATCATGGTCCGTCTTCGCGATGGCATGTGGCTACCCGCCGAGGGCACGGCGACAGAGTACGCAGAGGAAGTCTACTACACCACTGAGATTGAGGGTGGAAAAGGCCTCAGCTTGCTGTGCCCGACGAGAAAAATCAAGACGCGGGGTCACACGTTGAATGCGAGCACAGTCACTCTTGTAAGTCCAGCACTCTGATCTCACTCTCTCACTCTCATCGTAAATACTTTTCCTCGCTCACACACAAGAACAGGACGTCAAGGCCGAGTTTGACGGCGTCATCTCAGTCGAGGCAACGCACTGGGCTGGCGCTCTCAACAAGGGTCCCCATTTTGAGCTCTTCCCCGATGGCAGACCACCAGAGATCGAGGCCCAGATCACCAAGGGCGACAAGGGCACGACGACGCTGACCTCGGGCTCGCTGTCCGCCACCATCAACCCGGACTTTGACATTCAGTTCCACAGCACCGACGGCTCCAAGCGACTGACGTCCCTGGGCAGCCGAAGCGTCGGCCTCGCCTACAACCCCGCGCCAAGCACCCCCATGCAGACGGGCGACATGCGCGACTTCAAGCACTACATGTTCACCCAGACCACCCTCGGCGTCGGCGAGACCATCCACGGCCTCGGCGAGCGCTTCGGCGCCTACAACAAGGTCGGCCAGAGCATCTCCCTCTGGAACGCCGACGGCGGCACCTCGAGCGAGCAGGCCTACAAGAACGTTTCGTTCTGGCTCAGCTCCAAGGGCTACGGCGTCTTCATCGATACCCCCGGCCGCGTGGAGCTCGAGGTCGGCAGCGAGCGCTGCAACCGCCTGCAGACCGTCGTCGAGGGCCAGCGGCTCAAGTGGTACCTCATCTACGGGCCCACCCCCAAGGATATTCTCAAGCGCTACACCACGCTCACAGGCCGGGCCGGCAAAGTGCCCAGCTGGAGTTTCGGCCTGTGGCTGACGACGAGCTTCACGACGAACTACGACGAGGAGACGGTCAACACTTTCCTCGAGGGTATGAAGGCCCGCGGCTCGCCCGTCGACGTTTTCCACTACGACTGCTTCTGGATGAAGGCCTTCACCTGGACAGACTTTGTCTTTGACTCGGAGCGCTTCCCGGACCCCAAGGCGCAGATCGCCCGCCTCAAAGAATCCGGTCTCTGCAAAAAGGTCTGCGTGTGGATCAACCCCTACATTGCGCAGCACGGCGAGGCCTTCAAGGAGGCCGCGGACAAGGGCTACCTCGTCAAGCGCAAGAACGGCGACGTCTGGCAGTGGGATCTCTGGCAGGCCGGCATGGGCCTCGTGGACTTTACGAACCCGGACGCCTGCGCGTGGTACGAGGCGAAGCTCAACACGCTCTTCGACCAGGGCGTCGACGCCATCAAGACGGACTTTGGCGAGCGCATCCCGACACTCGACGTCGAGTGGTACGACAAGACGGTCGACCCGGTGAAAATGCACAACTACTACGCCTTCCTCTACAACAAGGTCGTCTACGAGGCCCTGCAGAAGCGCTACGGCGCCGACGAGGCCGTCCTCTTCGCGCGCGCCGCGTGCGCGGGAACGCAGCGGTTCCCCCTCCAGTGGGGCGGTGACTGCGAGTCCACGCCCGAGGCCATGGCGGAGTCGGTCCGCGGCGGTCTGGGCCTCGGCCTCAGCGGGTTCTCGTTCTGGAGCTGCGACATTGGCGGGTTCGAGGGGTACCCGCCGCCGTGGATCTACAAGCGATGGGTGGCCATGGGTCTGTTGTGCAGCCACAGCCGGCTGCACGGGAGCAGCTCGTACCGCGTGCCGTGGGTGATTGACGACGACGATAAGTCTGACGAGGGGTGCTCGCAGACGCTGGCGACGTGGACGAAGCTGAAGTCGAGGCTGATGCCGTATATCTACGCGCAGGCGCAGACGGCGGTGGAGAGGGGGTTGCCGCTTTCATTGAGGGCCATGTGTATCGAGTTCCCCGAGGACCCGACGTCATGGTACCTCGATCGGCAGTTCATGGTTGGCGATAGCGTGCTGGCGGCGCCCATCTTTGAGGAGTCGGGCGAGGTGGAGTTTTACCTGCCAAAGGGGAAGTGGACGTCATTCTTCTCGGGTGAGCACCGCGAGGGCCCCGGGTGGTTTAAGGAGACGCACGGGTTCGGGACGCTGCCGTTGTATGTGAGGGAGAATACGATTCTCGTGCTGGGGAGCGAGACGGCTGTTGGTGCCGTGTATGACTATGTGAGGGACAATGAGGTGCGGCTGTACCAGGTCAAGGAGGGGGCCACGGCGACGCTGGTTGGCAGTGATGGGAAGGAGGTTGGTGTTTTGGAGGTTGGGGCGGATGGGAAGCTCAAGGATACCGTCTTGTTGAATGGCAAGATTGCCATCAAGGAGCTCTGAGCTGTTGGACGGTTATGATGACGATATGCTTGCGGATTTCGGTTTGTTGTGCGGCACGTCATTGTTTTTGATGAATTACATTAGGCTATCTGCATATCGGGTTAGATGGCTTAGAGCCGGGTTTTTGCTCTCTAGTTCTTAGTTCAAGTCGATTCACAACTTACAACGGTATATCCAACGTGACAAAGCCCCCTTTCCATCTGTATCCCTCACCGATGGGCTGTCCGGCCCGTTCCAGCGGACGGAGCAGCCAACCAAGACTTGGCGGATAGTCGGGCATCCCCCACCTTCAAGATCGCAAGCCATGGATTGAAGCTATAACATTTACCCCGCGTCGCTTATATGTGCCTTGGAGTAGTAGAGGAAGCCACTCCTGAGCCAAGGTATATCCATTATCGGCATGAGCCGTACTGCCCCAGCTAGAACTGAACCATTCGATCGAGAACCCCTCATTCTCCAAACCCTCACGAAGCCATCTCCAATTGACGATACCCATGCTGCGTCTTCTAGGCGTAAATCAGTACCTAGTCCATGACCAGGGCTCACCCCAGTCGGCTACATATTTCCCCGCGAACCACGGACAATCTCATCTCCACACTTTTCCCCCCTTCCCCCCGCATATCTCGGCCCCAGATTCCCAGATTGTGCGGCCACTCACAGATCTCCAAGGCCGCCGCTACGCAGATACAATGGTATGTTCTTCCGCTTAAAGCACATGTCATGAATTGGCCACGAGATCGTTACGCTTGGCTTGCTTCTAGCTTAGCTTCTGATACCCTGAAAGACACTCGTTGTGCGGATTGGTGGCAGGATATGTCTCATTTGATGACGAGTTTGTGAACGAGCATTAGCCAGATTCCAATGTAGTCAATCTCCTGGTTCTCTCGAGACTCCGGCTTCTCACCGTTGCAAGTTTCAGGGGTTTCCCCGGGTCTGGGAACAAGCTAAGCTGTGTGATTATGTGATCCTATCTTCACCTCTCGGCATTAACCCGCCCCGTAGAGTCGTATTTGCTGCTTGTGCAATATATCTCGCTTCACGGAGTATTGAACCTGCAGGAACCTGGCAAACCCCTTAATATAAATCTGTCACCTAGAGCAGAAGAAATAAGATGAATCTCTATGCTCCCCTCCCCGGGCAGATGGAAATAGACACAACACGACGGAAGGTCCCGTCTGCTCCCGAAACCGAGCGTAGATGGTGTGCTTTCGGGGCATTACTCATTGATCCAAAGATCCAGGTAGGATTCTACTTCGTAGCGAATATAAAGATACTCAGAGCTGATTGATTCGCTACCTACATTCCTGTTGTTAATATCCACTCGCTTGAACTGGGGTTTATCACACCCCTCTGGGTCGACGTGTACGGAAGGAATCATGGCCCATGAGACTTTTGGGCGCTGTGAGTTATGCCACACATGAATATCAAGCATAGAAATATTGGATCTCGACGAGGGACTGGAACGGAAGGTACGCACAGTGATGGGCCATTACTCACGGTAAGTAGACGTCTAGCCCAAGACTGATTCTCTTGTCCCAGGTCCTAGATTGCATCGCATCGCATCGCATCGCGCAGTGCACCAATAAAGATCTTTAACAGCCCCATCAAGCTGGGACGTCTCTTCCCTGTACTGCAAACCCAGGACCAAGATCTCGGATTGTGACTCTGCGCTGCGACTGTAAGGGTTCAAGTTATACGTCAGACTTGCGGGCCCACGCTTACCCGACGTTGTCCAGAAATATTTCGTCTCGGTTAGGCTCTGTGACTACGTAGACTGCCCACTATTCATTCCTGACGAGCTTTTTACATGCACTCTTGGATATGGCCCTCCATAACCCATAGTACAGTGACTCATCTTGCCTACATACTATCCGACGTGATGAAGAATCCCCAGATCCAAAGGGTATACCGCAAGCTAAACCTCCCAAAGGCGCATTACAGGGAATCCTTAGTTCAAATCAGTCCACTGGGAACCGCATTGTTAACTTGTCTTTTCAAAACCATCATCTCCAATGAACTAGGGAGAATGGTACTCACGTTGTCCGGGGCGGTCGTAAGTTCCTCATAAGACTGCAAAATCTCAAATCCCATCGCCATGACATGTTCATACGCGTCGTCTTGCACCTGCGCATTGACTAATTAGTAACTTGTCATCACAAAAAAAAAACCCCAGAAAGAAAACTCACCCAGCTAAGCACCGTCTTGGCCGACTTGTGCGCCTTATTCTGCCGTACACCCATCAAAGTCAAGCCCTGAAGCACCAACGTATCCTGCGGACCCGGCTGAATCACCGGCGCCAATACGCCCCCGACCCCCTCGTCAACACTCGAAAGCAGAGGCGGAATAAACGTCGACAGCGGACTCCCCGGTCGACAGATAATAATCGTCCCCAGCAGCGCGTCGCCCGCGCCCTTTGCCCTTACAATGCCGCACGCCTTGGTCTCCTGCAGCGCGGACCGGTACAGCTCCAGCACCTCGGGGTTCGCGTTGGTGCCTACGTGGCCCAGCACGCTCTCGGCGTTGTCCAGGCCGTGGATGAGGTCAAACGTGAGGTTGGCGCGCTGGATGCTCTGCAGCAGGCCCTCGGGGATCGCCCAGCCGCTCAGGTCGTGGATGGCGAGGTTCGTCAGCCGTTTCGGGAACTGCACGTCCCATCCGTTGTTGGCGAACCAGCTCTTGACGCCGCCGCCCTCGTCGATGGGGATGCCGAGAAAGACGCCCGGGAACGAGGTGCCCAGCTGAATCTTCTTCACGGCCCGCTGCTTGTTGTTGGTGGTGGTGGTGGTCAGGAGATGCCGCAGCGCGCGCCTGTGGAGGGACCGGCCGACGGAGACGTTGCGCTTGGTGGGGTCTACGAAGATTGCGCCGAGGATGCCGATGCCGTCGACCGAGTACGTCGCGGCGAAGCCGTACAGCGCGTGGGTGCTGCTGTTCCGGACGACAAAGTGCGCCTCCTCGACGTTTGGTTTCGAGAGCTCGAAGCACGCGGCCGGCATCGACTCTAGGTGGCCCAGGTCGACGGTGTTGGCGCGCGCGACCGCCTTTGTGAGCTCCTCGAGTCCGTGGGCGTCGCGGCGGCGGTCGTACTCTTCCACGATCCAGTGCTGGCGGGACTTTAGGACCTTTTTGCTCTTGCGTAGTGTTCCTGGCAGCGTCCCCTTCGGTACGATGTGGCCGCAGAGAGCTCGTACCAATGCGTGCATGGCGGTTTCTGTAAAGTCAAAGGTGCAAATGTATGTACCGATGGACTTGTCCATGGCGAAATCGTACGGAGAGCTTACGGCTACGACGATGACGGATTTCTTCTGGCCGCGGGTCCGGAGCATCGAACACATCATCTCGACGTGTTTGGTGAAGCCCGCTTGGTATAGGTTTCTGTTGGCATCTGCAGTGACGATTACGATGCAGGATGCTCTGTGAATGAGGTTTTCATGGACTTTAGGCCGAGAAAGTTAGCCCGCCGCATATTCGGCGCCGTTTAGGGTAACATACCTGGCCTGACTCCATTGGCAGTGTAGCTGGTATGGAGGAGCTTTCCGTGACGGGACCGAGCTAGAGAGCGTCCGAATTCTCTAAAGACGCCCTCTCCGCTCATAATTGCCCCCTTTTCCCGGTGTAGCCAAGTGTCGTGTGGTGTAGGGGCGAGCCTCTGGGCATCCTTCGCTTGAAGGATACTCTTGGTCAAGCTTGACGCCGGGAGTGGTTTCACTAATGGTGTGAGAAGAAGCAACTCTTCTTCTTGGTGCATTGACTCGGATAGGGGTAACAGCTTTTCCTTGTCTCTGATGACCGTGATGGAATCATCGTACGATTTCCTCGCTAAAGCCATGTGGGAAGGATGCAACTTGGACAAGAGTGATATGCCTGGTGGGTTGAGTGCTGTCTGCCAGGACGTGCAAGTATCTTTGAGTCGTAGCACGCGGTTCAAGGACGTGTAGATTCGTTCCTTGGTGAAGATGCCGTTCTCGACGCCCAGCTTTAGCCCCTTGATGGCTTCAAGCTGGACGTCGTAGGCTCGGCATAGGAGCACCAAGTCACATCCAGCCTCCACGGCCATGACGACTCCATTCTGTACACCGAGCTCGTGGGTCAGAGACTCCATTTCGAGACACTCGGAGATGGCGACACCATCAAAACCGAGTTCCTCTCGGAGAAGATCGTCCACGACTTGGTTGGAGAGACACGCGTGAGAAACGTTCATGGAGGGATTTGAAATGCCACAGCCCCCAACAAACATGGCGTCAAGCTTGCCCGTTGCGATTGCGTTTCGGAAGGGCACCAGGGCACTCAGACTGAGCTCTTCCAGAGTTTGTGTGATGATGGGCACATCCAGACTCGATCCTAAAAAGTCTAGATTTCCATAGGATGGGAAGTGCTTTCCGCAACTTGCGAGACCGGCATCACGGATACCATTGATGGCGGCAATGCCGTACTGGGAGACTTCCTGAGGGTCGTCGCCGGTAGCACGTACTCCGATAGGCTGATACCTGGCATTCGAGAGAACATCCAATACCGGGCCGAGCATGAAGTTGATGCCACAGGCCCCAACCTCGGTAGCAGTAGCTTTGGATACTTCGTAAGCTAGCTCGACCCGGCCTGTGGCGGCAATGCCCATGGCACTTGGGAACTGACACACGTAGTCCTCATCAAAGAGACTGTTGACGCCGCCATTCTCTTGGTCAAGGGCAATGAGCAGTGGCTTGGGGTGGCCGGCCTTGTGTGCAATAGTCTGGAGTTCCTTGACTAACTTGGCCGTTTCTTGAGCAGCTATTCATGGCATCAGCACCTAATTTGCAAGCTGTCGGGGTACAATAGGAACTGCCCAACAGCGCAAGGAGTTACCAACATTTAAGGTTTTTGGCAGTCAAGATGATAGTCCCGAGGTGATGATCCTCAATCAGAGACCGGATCTGCGGCGTCACTTCTGTGCCATCCCAGCCCATGATGAGCATCTGGCCAATGGCCCTGTACGGCGCAATAGCGTGAGCATGTCAGCAAGGAGCGAATCGGGATAAAGCTAGATGGTTTGCGCCATTGTCTTCCCCCCCTCCTACACGCTAGATACGATGCCGTAAATGAGAACGAGGCAACCGGACAAGACAAGGGGCCATGTGCGCGATTCGGCGATGACATGTGGTGGAGGGCGGGTCGAGTCTGAAGGGAAGGGGACACGGGGAATAGGAACAGAACAGGTGAACGTACCAATCGAGATCCTGCCATAGTGGGTCGAGCTCCTTGACTTGCCCCATAGCTAGTGGTCTGCGGCTCGTCACGTTTTGCCGCGCATAGTACCTCTCGAGATGGCGTGGTTTGAACGGGGGGAGGTGGTGTTGGTATTGGCGGTCGTTGTTGTTGTGGTGGTGGTGGTGGTGGTGGCAGTGGCGGCGACCTTTCTCCGAGGTTGACGTTGACGTTGAAGTTGACGTTGTTTCCCGGTTACTGTACGGATGTGACCCGGAGCCGTCGCGCGGGACATAGAACGCCTGTGAGGAGGAGGAGGAGGAGGAGTAGGAGGACGTGGGCTGGGAGTGGGACGCCATGTGCGGCGGGAGCGGTGGGCTGCTGCACCAGCCACTGCCGACAATCATTGGCTGGGGCGGAGAGCGGAAGGGGGGCGGGGGAGGAGATTGATTGGCCGATAGGAGCCGTGTCCGCCTTTGCCCGCACTTTGCCCGGCCGGGGGGGGAAACGTTCTTATCGCGATAAAGTCGACGAGGTGGGGCGCCGTCTGTGCCGGCCCCGCCCACTTTTGGCTGGCGTCTGAGGTCCACACCTGGGTGGGACGTGTGTTTGCTGCGGGGTACGTACCGAAAGGCCAAGCTCCATTCCCAATGTTAGCGTCTCTCTGATCTTCGGCCTCGACAACCTAACGGAACGTTACATGGAGCCTCACCACGTCAAACCTTCTTTTTTCCTTGTCGTTGCCCCGTCTAGACCGAGTCTGTCACTGTCTGTGTCTCTCTCTGGCTCCCACATATGCAACGCTCGTCCTTTGAGAGGATCTGCTTCCGATGTGAACGTCAACGGCCCAAAGGTCCCTGACACAATGTGTGGGGCGGGGGACACCTCCGATTCTGGAACCTGGGTTAGCAGATGGTGGTGAATGTGATGATGCGTTGCGCCGTGTGCTTGGGTGCTTTGCAGTGAAACAAGACCTCCCAGAAACGAATGGTCTCTACCATGTGGACCAGCCGTTGGTCAAGTAGTTTTCTCTGACTCGGATAGGGGTGGACAGAGGGCACATGGCAGTGCAACCGACACCGGTGCCATCGGCCTTTAACCTCTTGAACCTCGACCCCTCCATGGAGACCAAACCCCACCAAAAGGCACGTTTGATGCCATTGCCAAACACAGACACACCTAGTATACACTCATACACCCGTGACCCAGCTCTTCGTCCTATCTCATACCACCATGTGTGATGGCTATCTCGCTGCAACTGTGAGGGGCGATGACGATGTGTCCAACACCTTGGACGGCCATGAGACTTTCCTTGCAAAGCCGGGCCATGCCGGTCCCCCCCGTGGTAAATTTGCCGCTCCGGTCTCAAGTCACTGCTAGCAAGTGCGCCTACTGCTGCTGCTTCTGGTGAATAATACTCGAATTGATCCCTCAAAGCTACTGCGTTTCGCCTTTCTGTTCATGGCCTCGTTACTGAAGTGCAACCCAAACAAGTGCAACCCAAACCCAAACCTCCCACCAATCCCGAATCACCTCGACCTCAACCTCAGCCATCATCACCCAGTCTGACAACACACATATACATACACACCCCAAGATGCCCATCACCATTCCCAAAACGCCAAAGAATGGCATCACAAAGTTCACAAACTGCCGTCTTGTAAAGGGCGACGCCCTCGTGCAAGAAGACATCTGGGTCAGCTCCGTCACGGGCAAGATCATCCACAGCCAAGCCGCTTTTTTCGATGACCTCTGTCTGCCGGATGAGACCATCAACCTGGGCGGCCGCATCGTGTCGGCCGGCATGATTGATTGCCAGCTCAACGGCGCTTTCGGCTTCAACTTCTCAACGCTGCTCGAGGATATGACGCAATACGGCAAAAAGGTCCGAGAATTGAACAGAAAACTCGTGTCTACGGGCGTCACATCCTACGTTCCTACACTTACTAGCCAAAAACCAGAGCTCTATCAGGGGGTAAATAAGACCTGATCTAGACGATGATTGTCCATGGGTGCTAACTGTTTGCAGGCCCTGCCTTATCTCGGCGCATCAGGCGGCTTACAAGCCGCTCACGACGGAGCCGAATCGCTGGGCGCCCACGTGGAGGGCCCATTCCTGAACCCCACCAAGAACGGCATTCACAACGTCGACGTCCTGCAGCAAGCAGAGACCTTTGACGACCTGGTCAGATGCTACGGCGCCGACAACATCGAGCCCAGCGTGGCCAACAGCGGGGTCATCCCGATCAAGATGATCACAGCGGCGCCGGAACGGGGCAACATGACAAAGATTATTCCCGAGCTGCGGGAAAGGGGCATCATCTACTCCATCGGGCACTCGGAAGCGACGTACGAGGATGCGTCGGCCGCGGTGGCCGCTGGCGCGACGATGATTACGCATCTGTTCAACGCTATGCGCCCTCTTCACCACCGTAACCCCGGCGTCTTTGGAGTTTTGGGGCTTGCGGAGAGCTTGGCGAGGCCGTACTTTGGCATTATTTCCGATGGTATCCATCTCCATCCGACGACGATCAAAATTGCGTTCAACGCGCATCCCGATGGGTTTATCCTGGTGACGGACGCTATGCACATGATGGGCCTTGCGGATGGATCATATCAATGGGTCAATGGAGAGGATGTGAATAACATCATCAAGGTTGGCTCTACGCTTTTGCTGGAGGGCACCAACACGATTGCTGGAAGGTGAGAGCGAGGACCATCCCCAAACGATATCTTTGTCAGACGCAACTAACAGCTTGATAGTGCCGTCACGCTGATGGAATGCGTGAACAACTTCCTCCGATGGTCCGGCACAGGCATTCCCAAGGCGCTGAAGGCCGTCACTGCGACGCCCGCCGCGATGCTCGGTCTCCAAGGCGTCAAGGGTTCCTTGGAAGACGGAGCGGATGCCGACTTGGTCATCTTCTCTGAAGAGATCAGGGAGGGCGCGACTCAGCTGGTAGTAGATGAGGTTTGGAAGTCCGGGGCGTTGGTGTCCAGCAGAAAGGATGATCAGTCGCCGATTACGCCATAGAATGACGAACTGTACGAAGTACACGAGTCAAGATTCCGGGGATAAGTATCATACAGGGAAGAAACAACGTAAGAGAAGAGAGAAGGACAGGGTCGAGCCCTACAATAGACTGTATATTCATAGAGCTGCCATCCGAACTTGATGGTGCAAATGGATGCGCAGATAAAGTTTCTGAGATGGCTGGGGCTGGTTACTGGTAACACCAAGTAGAGAGGGCCTCGCTTAGTCCTGGCCAGAGTTTGGTTGACTCTTTTACTAGAGGATGGTTGCACAACGTCGACGTAGATTAGGTAGACACCGACACTCGGGCCACGGGTTAAAGATTTATTAATGATCCATGAGGTTGTCTCAACTTACCTACCTTCGGTATCTGAGGTACCTTAGACGTTGGTTGATGAGTGAGAGAAAGGGTGATGTTGTGCACAGTAACAACAACTGTGTTCCGGGAACCATCGGCCCATTGAATTACTCGCCCCAAGAGCTTGGAGACGCATCCTTGAGCCCCCCCCCCGCATCTTGGTGCCATTACTTTAATCCCCTGCCTCTACAGTGCGATAACAGTCAGCCAATGACGGTACACGGGTGTCCTGATAGGGGTGGACACTGCTGGCAGGTGCTCTCCTTCCCTCTTTCTCGCGCTTCGACTCCACGCTTTCTCTCTCCGGAAGCCGAAGCCTTCGAGGAAACCCTCCGCTTTTTGTATTTCCCATTGACACTCGTTAGGCCACCAGCTCCAACCACTTCAAGTCCTTCTACTTGTTTGCGCTTGTCCGAGTGGTCGCAAGCAATCCTTTTGCTCGACGGAGCTTTTTTTTCTAGAAACTTTCCATCCGGCATTGCTTGACACTGGACCCGTACAGCCAACCCCAGACAACCTCTCCCACCCGATAGGCGTAGGTAGCTGCGCGCATCGTCGGCACGGCGCTCGCTACACAAGTCCTACTACCATGCCATGGCTGCGTTCCATTCATTGTCGTCCGGCGCGACGCCCGGCGACGGCATGAGTCTCAATAGTGCCGTGGTCGACGGCATAGATTCTTCTCTTTTTGACGATTCACTGCTGTAAGTGCCCTCCCGTCGTCATTCGGCACTTGGCGAGGCTGGAAATACGCAGGAGCGTCAGCTCTCGCGCTGCTACCACCTGGTCGCAACCATGAGACGAAAGTCAATTTGGCTAACACGCGCCTGGCTTTCTTGCTCCCCGTAGAGATACCGTCAATGGAACGTTTCCCACCTTACCATTTACGCCCACCTACGGCTTCGAAGAATTCTCCGCAACAGGCTTCGAAGACCCCTTCGCATACTCAAATCGACAGTACGAGGTACCGCCCGCCCCCGAGGATTTCAACCAGGACTCGCCCACGCAGGAGCTGGACAATAAGCTGCTTGGGTTTTCGGCTCCAACGTTGAAAGCGACGCTGTTGGACGGGACGGGCCAACATGTAGAACCCAGCATGACTGCCGAGCTGTACGGCATGTTCTTCGTTGCCGAGGACGTCTTTGGCGCCGAGAACAGCGGCAGACCCCTCGAGTTGACGTGCTACCGGCGGAACCTGTGGCAGTGCTCTGGCCAGGTAACCATACCGCGACACATTACCCACGTGGTGGACGAGCAGGGGCGGCAGATGCCCATATTCGAGCTGTCCGCCTCGATAACGGCCATCGAGTCCATCGAGGGCAAGATCACGGAGATCATATCAATACCTTGGAAGAGCGCGCATCCCATAGGCGCCGAGGAGCCCAAGTCCAATGGCGGACCGCCCAATATCGTCCTGGACCTGGCCAACGGGCAAGAGGTGGATGCGAACAGGGTTTCCCTGCCGTTATCGTGGAAGAGGCTACAGTTCAAGCACGCGACGGCGAACAACGGAAGGAGGAAGGGTCTCCAGCAACATTACATTGTGGAAATCAGTTTGGTCGGCAAGCTGCAGTCGGGCGAATACATCAAGATTGCCGAAACTCACTCCGGCCCCGTCATCGTCAGAGGCCGCAGCCCGAGGAATTTCGACAGCCGGAAGGACATTCCCCTGACAGGTGGAGATAAGAAGGTCGGCGGGAGGAGCAACAGCGACGCTACCGCTGCAACACCCCAGAAGGAGAATGGCGGCAACAACGGCATGCCCACGCCGGTACCCAAATATCAGACTGTTGGAAACGTTCAACAACCAGCAGACTGGGCGCCGCCTCAGCTATATCGTGAGTCGAGCGGGGGCCAGCCACCGGCGAAGAAGCTCGCCATGTCACCGGGTATCAACAGACCACCCATACCGGCTTGGTCCTCGGATCCCTCGAGAAGCCTGGGCAGGGCATCGGCGTCCATGTCGGTGTCGCGTGGTGCAATATCCGGCCCAATAAACTTGTCCCTCTCAGAAGACGAGAGGAGTCCGAATAGATCGAATTCGGACGTGCAGAGCCCGCAGTTCACCAAATCCACGGCGGCGGCTGGCCATAACCCGAGTCAGAGTCCCAAGGAAGAGGACGATCTGCTCTATGAATACTTTCCGCTCAGCGTGGACGACTGGTAAGTTTGCCGACGTGAAAGTCTACCATGGCTCGCAACATGCTAACATGCAACAGGATGCCGCCAGTCGAGGCAATCTATCGCCCTCATGTAGTGCACCACACCATTGTACCGCCAGAAATCAAGGCACAGCAACTTCGGAGCAAGGCAAAGAGGTATTTTACTGCCGAATCGTAGGTTTATATACGGATATATGGGGGCATATTTGATACGAATTGACGAAGCCGCATCTTGTTCGTTTTTTATTTTCCCTTTATTCGCTTGGTTCCTTATCTTGGATGTGTATTATACGGTAATGTTTTACATTGAGCTGCTTGCTACGGATGTGCAGAGACGAGAGTCGGGAATATTGGGTGAAGGGCATTGGGTGACATTGGGAAATTAGGTCTGATGCGGTTATACCCGAGTTGTAGGTGACGAAGAGACTCAAATACAAAACGATGGACTTTGATCGGCTCGGCTCCTTTCAGAGGTCGGGTTTTTCATTCGCAGCGTTGCATGCTACACGGTACTTGACGTATCAAACATCCAAAAGATGCAACACAGGAAGATACTGTACGCAACCCTCTTAACATTCTTCTAATTCATTTTTCAGGTGCCTTCATCTAGTACACTGCGAGACCTGCTCTACAAACCCCCAGTTCAGGGGTAATTTTGCTTCCTCACACAAAAGTCTCATTCTTATACCACCAAGTCATAAATCTAGTCTCATGAAGTTTTTCTTTCCCTTGCCTTTATTTTGGCCGTAGTCTACTATGCTACATTCTGTTTGAGGCCTCTCCGCAATGCATCTCTCAATTTGCTTCGCATCTAGCGAGTGAATGAAAAAAGAAAAAAGAAAAAAAGGGGTAAAAGTCTCCAAATATGCTTACAAAATCACAAAACGAAAGAATCAAAGGGTGTCCCGTCGTTCAAGCACCAACGGCATTTACCCGCGACATCATCTGCTGCTCCGGGTTCGGCGTCAACCGCCTCGCAAGCGAAGGCTCGGGGATCCTCGACGCCATACGATCCGGTACCAACTCGGGCGTCGCAGATCTACTAATCGAAGAAGTCTGCTGCTGCTGCTGCTGCTCCGGATTAGGCGTCAACCGTCCCGCAAGCGCAGGAACCCCCGGGATCCGCTCCGCCATCCTGTCCGTGACGAGATCAGGCGTCACGGCGCGGAGCTGTTGCTCGGAGGGGGACTTTGTGCGGGAGGCCATGCTCTCGAAGACGAGCTCGATGTCCGGGGACGTGGAGCGCGAGCGGATTGGGTACTCTGTCGCCGGGGAGGCGCGGAGCAGGCGCGAGGTTGTGGGTTGCGGGTGGAGGATTGTCGGGGTGTCGACTTCGTCGATGCGGGTTATGGGTATGGGGGGCGGGGAAGGGCCGGTACGGATTTTGGAGGGGAGGATTTGTTCGAAGCCTTGTTCGCGGGCTACTTTTTCGATGGATTTGAAGTACTGACGTTTGGTGTCAGTTCCCTGGTTCGTGGTGCTGGTGGTGTAGGGGAAAGGGAGGGAGGATAGGGGACTTACCTTGACCGTCTTGACCTGCAGCTCGAGCGTCGCGTCCTCGTCGACGACGATCATGGGGTGAGGGTGCAGCTGTAAGCTCGACAGCGTCCACATGTGGTTCACACCTTGCTCGATACACCTCTGCAGCGCGAGCGCCTTCTTCGCGCCCAGGATGATGGCCACGACCTCGCGCGCCTCGAGGACAGTCTGGACGCCGACGGTCAGCGCAAGCCGGGGCACCTGGTCGACGTCGTTGCCGAAGAAGCGCGAGTTGGCGAGGATGGTGTCGTAGGCGAGCGTCTTGACGCGGGTGCGGGAGGCAAGGGAGCTGCCGGGTTCGTTGAAGGCGATGTGCCCGTCCTCGCCGATGCCCGCGAGGAAGAGGTCGATGCCGCCGACGGCTTTGATCTTGGATTCGTAGGCGACGCACTCGGCTTCGAGGTTTGGGTTTTGGCCGTTGAGGATGTTTACGTTTTGGGGGTGGATGTTGACGTGGGAGAAGAGGTGCTTCCACATGAAGGAGTGGTATGATTCTGGGTGGTCGCGGGGGATGCCGACGTATTCGTCCTGTGATGTCTCTTAGGATGAGTTCACAGGAGGATAGGTATGAGTGGTTCACGTACCATGTTGAAGGTGATGACATTTTCAAAAGAGATCTGTGGGTTCACAAACAAAAAAGTCAGTAACGATGTTCTTGATAGTGGTGTTAGTTGAGAGACACGGGTCCTACCTCTCCAGCCTTGTACTTCTGAACAAGGATCTTGTATACACCGAGCGGACTGCTTCCTGTAGGCAGGCCGAGGACGAAGGGGTGAGCCGGGGTAGGGTTGAAGTGCTTGATGCGATCAACGACGTAGTTGGCTACGTAGGCGCTGGCGGCCTCGGCATCGTCGCGGATGATGAGCCTCATCGTGGGGGTGGATGTGTGTATACGAATATGGAAAGGTACAACGATACGATATGATACGAAGAAGTATAGGGCAGAGATGGATACAAGAGCAGATGAAGTTAGACTTGCAGGTATTTTCAGCTTCGTATTGTGAGGATAGAGAATAGAAAAGATACGAAGGGGGGGCAAGGTGAAAAGCACCGTTGCTTATGAGGGAGCAATTACACCCAGGAAGACGGGCAAAGTTTTGCGGTTCGCCCACACTCCCCTCCTTGAAGGGGCTTCACCCCCTCCCCGGGCTCGTCTCGTCGCAAGAAGCCTGACATCACAGACTTTTTGCGGCAACAGCCCCAAAGTCTACTGAAGATTTTCCCACCTTCAACCCCGTTTGTGTGGTGGAGGGGGATGGAACGTCACTGCTATCGGTGGTGTTTGAGGAGCAGAGTCCCACCACCAGCCGGCCCGGCGGGGAAGGGAACATAGTGTAAGTACATCATCAACGTTGCCCGTCCCAGGTTTTTTTTTCATCGGCCGAGTTTCCCTTCCAAAGGATTGGATGTCGAAGCGCTCTCGACTCAGGAACAGCGGAGTTGGTGTACCAAAGGGCAATGGTTTGACATGATCATCAGCACGTTTCTACGAATGAGAGGGAGAATCGGAACTAATGAGGAGTCTAGTGATGAGCAGTACCTTTGTGATCATCTTGTTGCAGGCAGACCTTTTTTTGTCCAAGATAACATATCGTCATTTGCGGTTTAGACTCGAGTTGAGCCGAGCTTCCCCGGGTTTGCCGGGCCAGGGTCCGGGCATGTTCCTGTTTTCCCAGGCGGGGCGATGGTGGTGTTGAAGGAGCCATGTGGTCGGGTTCAATGACTCCCCAGCACCCAGAGCATGGAGGCCCAAGCTTGGAATAGGTAGCTGCCTTCTGAAGCTTCTACTGTGTGGATGTTTCGATATCGGCGCGCACGGGGTGGCGATGATGGTCGCTTGTCGTTGACACGGCCGGCGTCCGTGAACTCGGGGCCTCCTTGGCTCTTTGGGGTCCCTGAGCTTCCTGCAACCTGGCGGCTGACGATTGATTGCATGTCACTGCATGGTAGCAGGGGGGTGGATAGCTTAGAGCCTAGGGGGATGCCGTGCTTTGCATGCAACTGATACGTGGGGACTGAAGCGAGCGATCTAACGTAAC
This sequence comes from Colletotrichum godetiae, assembly GCF_030913485.1. Taxonomy (NCBI): domain Eukaryota; kingdom Fungi; phylum Ascomycota; class Sordariomycetes; order Glomerellales; family Glomerellaceae; genus Colletotrichum; species Colletotrichum godetiae. The sequence continues at coordinate 732,940 of NW_026851257.1, read as the reverse complement.
GGGCATGGTTGCCGCCGACCGACCGGCTACTTGGTGTCGACCCTTCATATAGAGGGACGGATACATAATTGATGGGACCGCTCGTGCGGTATCTTGAATGGTTTGACCTTGAAAGGTCAGCGGCGGCTCAGTCGTTGGTCAGGCATGTACCGGATTGCTATGAGACGTGGTGCAGTGGTAAAGGGCTCGGCATTGGTGGTGATGATTGGCTGAGACAAGAGACAGGTTGGTAAAGGCAACCAGGCAGGGCGGGTAGAGGAGAAGATGCGAATGCAACGGCGCGCATGGAAGTACATCGTCAAAGAGGGAAGCTTTCATGGTTCCTCATTTCCTGGTAGGGTTGTGTAGGCAGGCAGGACGGAGTACGTTGTGATGGAGTCTTGAGAGATGTTGGTTGTTGCATGTAACTGTGGTAGTGGATCTTAACAATTCAGACAGAGAGTGACAGAGTGGGGGATCGACCCTTCCTTTGGCTCCGAAAGCGCCGGAGTCGCTGTCCGTTTTCATCTGATTTGGTCAGCCACACCACACTCACAGCTTCCAAGTTCCGTAACTATCAAAAAGCAACGTTACAACTGGAGGGGCAATTCTCTCTCCCCGATCAACAATCTCAACCACAATTGTCAGACAGTGCCCATCGCGTCTAGCAGACAGCTATCTACCTTAGCTCAAGCTCAGCGTAAGGTCCATTGGGCCAACTTACCAATCCTGGGCGTCTTCCAGCGTGTCCCAGCACATCGTCTCTCCTAACTTGCTCCCATCCAAGTGCCACTTGTGGCTATTGTCTCAAACTCATAGCGTACCTTCTAGCCTTCGAGAGGTCTCTCCTCTCCTACCTATCGTACACTTTCATCGTTGCATGCGCTCAACTCTCATCTATCGGCCAAGCTGAGGTTTCATTCCTCTCGTACACACTCTCACTATCTTGTCTTTCTCTCTATCCCCTGCAATTCCCAATAAACCTTCTCAACCAACTACGAGGCAACGCGGGCCCTTCCCCCCTCCCGAATCCATCCATCCATCAACACGAGCTTTCGGCCCCCAATTGAATGGAAGTGGATTGGAGCATCGAGCCTGGACTGAACTAGACCAGATGAACCAGGCCTTGGTATTCCCGCGTGTCGCCCCATCGCCTGTGCGACGTTGAAGACAACCTGGAAGACAACCTTCGGTCGTTCCCGCTTCTCACCTTGCCCACTACCTTGCCTCTCACTCCGCCTCTCATCCAAGACACCAAGACACACCGACCAACCTTCTGTTTAGTGACCCATTGGCTGCTGGTCGGTGTCGCCATCGCCCTTCTCTCTCCCGCCTGCCCTCTCCACTTTGTTGTTGTTCTTCCCACTGCCGTTCTTGTTGGATACGACGTCTCTGGCCTCCGACCGCCAACCCGAGCAGTAGAACCAAGGGGGGCCGGCAGGTTCCATTCACTGTTATTCTGCCCTCCGTGCGGTGCGCCAGTCACCCTCTCGGGTTGTGCCTGTCGATCCGCTACCAGTCCGTCTACCGTCCGCCGTGGAGTTCGTTTAAACGTTCGATCAGACATCTTTGCAACCCTCCACTACACTTACCTTTCACTGTTCCTCGCTCTCTCTCCCTCTCACACCTTCACTCTTACCATCTCACTCTTTCACCCATCTCAAAGGCCTGTCTCCGGGGGACATGGCTCGTGCCCGATTCCGTTCATTTACAATCCAATACCTCGTCAGCTAGATGATCCGGCACCGATTGTGACTTCTCCGTTTCATAAAAAAAAGTCTCTTGATGTCATGCAGCCATATTCACCACCTACCATGGCCACGTTTCCAAAGTCTTTCCTGGCCGCCGTCGTCAAGCAGCTACTCCGGGGCAAATCGTTGATTCAAGCCCTTTTAGCGTTCTGGCTCACGCCCGTCTCAGGGAAACCGACGGATTCAAAGGTGGATTGTTGCACATCTGGGACGACGACGCCCTCTGGCCAGAGCGTAGAGGAATACCTAAAGGAGGCAGAGCACCTACTTCTGGGTCCCCTACTCGACGATGGCCTACTCGATCTGTCCAACGCCCTAAAGGCTCAGTTCAGAGACAGGTTGCAGACGAGCATGGCCTGCATGCTTCCCTCGTACAACCATCAGCTCCCCGGCGGGCACGAAGTCGGTCAGTATCTGGCGGTAGACGTGGGGGGATCGACGTTGCGTATCGCGCTGGTCGAATTGCGGGGTCGTGACGCCGTGGGCCGGGAGAGCGAGATTGTACGGATGAGCTCGTTCAAGATCGACAACGACATCAGGAACTTGGAGGGCATGGCGTTTTTCGACTGGATGGCCGAGAGGATACGGGACATGGTGTCACAGGATGGTCAGGACCCTTCACGGTCTATGCCCATGGCCCTGGCATGGAGCTTTCCCATCGAGTAAGTCCCTACTGTCCCAATATGTAACGCTTCGACGTTTCCTCGACGAAACTAACCATCGTAAAGGCAAACATCACTAAAAGGCGGCCGCATTCACGGCATGGGCAAAGGCTTCCTCGCCGCCGAAGGCCTCATGGGCCAAGACCTCGGCGAGGTCATCGAAACCGCCTGCGCAGCCAAGGGCATGACCGGCGCCCGGCTGCGCGTCATCCTCAACGACGGCGGCGCCACGCTCCTCTCCCAAGCCTATGTCCACCCGGCCACCCGCTTCGGCCTCATCCTCGGCACCGGCGTCAACATCGCCGCCCATCTCCCCGTGTCCTTGGTCGGCCGGCCCAAGTTCGGGGATCGTCCGCAGGAGTGGTGGAGCGAGGCGCGCGACGTCATCGTCAACACGGAGCTCGGCATGTTTGGCGGCGAGGGCGTCCTCGGCGTCACGCGCTGGGACGGGCTGCTGAAGCAAGGGCACCCGAGGCCGGATTTCCAACCGCTGGAGCAGATGGTTAGCGGGTACTATCTCGGCGAGGTGGTGCGGTTTGCGTTGATCGAGGCGATTCGGACGACGGGTGTGTTTGGCGGCGTGGTGCCCAAGTCGCTTGATGAGCCGTACTCTTTGAAATCCGAAACGATCTCTGCTATTGAAGGGTAACTTGACTTCCACACACTCCTCACCTTTCAACATGAATAACTGAGCTAATCATTCTTACAGAGATACATCGCCATCATTATCGTCCTCCATCGACCTATTCATCGCGCAACACCCCTCATCCCACACCCCCACACCATCAGACCTCTTCGCCCTCCGCAGCCTAGCCTCCTTCGTCTCAAGGAGATCAGCCGCCATCATCGCAGCGTGCATACACGCCGTCTGGTCCCTCCGTCTCGAGGCGCTAGCCGAAGAAAAGGAGACGAATAGGACGACAGCCTCAAACCAAGAGGCAACGCAACAGGAAGAGGTGGCGGAGGCGGAGCTTCACCAGAGAATAGAAAAAGAAACCTCTCTGGCACGAACAATGGTCGCCTACAACGGCAGCGTCATCGAGTGCTACCCGGGCTACCTGGCAATGTGCCAGACGTACGTCAACGCGCTGGTCAACAGGAGCGACAGGAGCGTCGAGCTCGTGCCGGCAAAGGAGAGCTCGTTGTTGGGGGCTGGCGTCGCGCTGGCGAGAGCTTGTGATGGGACTGCGTAAAGGGGCGCGGGGGGGTTGTTCCTCACGAAGCACCACTTAGCCCTGGGAGTGCCGTGTGTGGACTGGAATCTGGGAGGAAGATATATAGATGAAGGATTTGCGCTTTTTTGGGGAGCATAATTTACTGACAGCGCGCGTACGCATGCATGGCAAGGAGTCAAAATGTGGTTTTGTCAAACGTATATAATTATAAAGCATTCCATTTAGCTCAAACATCAGTGTCGGTGAATTTTCATCTGATTGTTGAATATTGGGGGTATCATTACTTCGTTTTCCGTCTCTCTGCTCTGTGTCTATCGTCCCGAATAGGGCGCATTTCAGAAAGCCAGATCTTGTTCGCCGCAGCATAAACAGCACCAGCACCAGCACGCCCGCCCTCACTCCTCGTCATCATCGACAATCTCCTCTACCTTGCGCCTCTTCCTCCCCGCGGAACGACCCTCCCGCTTCACCACCCGCGGCTCATCATCATCTCCGTTTCCGTCCGAGTTGTCGTCCTCTCGCTCTTCTTCCTCCTCCTCCCGACGGCGTTGCTGTTCTAAAGCGCGCTTCATCTTGCGCAGGATAACTGGATCATCATAGACGTCCGTGAGAGTGATTTCCTATTGTGTTTCACGTTAGTTACCACAGTGTTCTCTTCTGGAAAGCAAAGCCCTAAAGATGTGGGCGCCACCTCTTCGTCGAGACTCGCAAATAAAGCGTACCTTGGAACAGCCAGCCACGGGACACTGCGCGCGATGACCCGGCGACCTACGCAGGAACTCTGTAATGGCCGCCTTTTCAAACGTGTGGCTGCACGCGTTATTGCTGACGGGGTTCTGGAACAGCTGCATGGACAACGGACACCTGTACTCCCTATTCTCTCCTGCAATGACGAGATCATCGTCGCTATCATCTGCCTCCGCAGCTGCGGCCGGCTCGCCATTGGCATTTCCACCGCCCCGGGACACGACGGGCATGACGGGGTTCCCGGCATCGTCGAACCAGCGCTTCGCGTTTGGCAAGGAAACCTCGGCGTCGCCGTGCGCGGCGTCATGCCACAACTTCTTGAAGGCCGCGTAGTCGTTGTTGACGGCGTAGCGCTGGTATGCCGTCATGCGCTCGTACTCCGTCAGCTTCTCAGCGCGCTGCTGGCGGAGGATGTCGATGACGGAGTACTCTGGTGGCGGCGGTAGCACGCTCTCGTCCGCCGCGTCGTTGTCGTCCTCATCCGGGTCGCCGCCGCCGCGGCCATTGGCTTCTGCCCGTGTGCGCCCGCCGCGTTGGAGAGGCGCCTGTTCGGGGAGCGTCTGGAAGTAGTTGACCGTGTCCGCGAGCGCGGCCTTTTCGTCGAGGAGTTCCGTCTGCCTGTCAATCAGATCGCGCAGCGCGGTCTCGGCCTCGGCCGTCAGGCGGGGCACTTCTTCGTCCAGCGCGGCGGTATGCGCCTCGATGTCGAGCTCGCGCTGGGGCTTATCCTGGCTGTCGAGGTCCGTCTTGCTGTCCACGCCCTGCGACTGCGACTCGGCGCGCTTCTCGGCGAAGCGGGCGAGGGCCTCGTGCCGTATGCGGACGGCGTCGTTGATGCCCACGACGGAGAAGCCGAGGTGCCGTATCGAGGCCTTCAGGTGGTTCTCGTAGCGGTGGACGTCGCGGCTGTTGGAGAGGTCTGCGATGGCGCGCTTCGCTTCCGCTGTGAGCGGGCAGGAGAGGGGTTCGTATTCTGGGAGGCGGTTCTGGGAGCTGGAGTCGTCGTCTTCTTCGTCATCGGCGATGCGCCTTTCTGGGCGGCGTTGGCCTCTGCGGCTTAGGACGGGCATCTTTGTCCGGGGGTGCTCGGTGGTTGGTGTCGCTGTGTCTAGCTTTCTGAATTGGAGGATAGGTGCAAAGGGGAATGATTCAGATGGTGTAGTTGCTTTCGTTGGTCGATCGTGGATTCGGGGTATCACCAGGCTGGAGGACGGGAAATTTCGTGAAAGTGGTCAAGCGGGAGACGCGATTGACGTGCTGGGGCGCGTCAGTGGGTTAAAGAGGTGACAGGTACGTACCGTCCGGGGTTCCCTGATGGCGGGGGTGGTCCCTGCAGTATCTCCTCTCGCTTCCAAACAACGTCGTCCTTATTCTCAGGTGTTGGAATTTCCTTTCTTTGACCTCACTTCATGAACTTGGTAAGAACCACGCATGATTCTAATTCTGAGAGGGGCAATCCAGCTTTCAAATATGTCTCTTGAGTTTGTTCGTTGTGTCTGCTCTCTCGCGAGTTTTCTCAGATGATAACCATGCGAGCGCCGATGACGATGGGGTAAGTACTTTCTAAAACAACTTTGGTGATAATGCTTTAGGAGGTCATTGGCGGTGAGAAAGACAAATGTTCGACTTCAATAGTGACAGGTGGTCTCGATTTGTTTCAGTCTCATCAGATCAATGACTTTTCATCCAGTCTTCTCATTGTACCCAAGCTAGTCAGTTCATGTGCCTTTCTTTCTTCGACGTTTTCAACAATCTAGGGCACATCATGGACAGCAGCCAATGCACGACTATTCCCAACGGCACCTCCCAACGTCATAGGTCCGCCATGAAGACACCCTCGTCCTATCACTAAGTGACCAAGCACCAGATGTCCAAGCACTAGCCTTCTGGTCTTCGTTCGCCTCACCCTCCTCCTCCCGCTCCTCGGCCACCTGAGTCTGAGATTGGTCCCGCGGAGGGCTCCTCTGGGCATATTGAACTGTATCCTCCGTGTCCTCCCTGCCTATCGGCTGTATATCACGGCCATGGAATTAGATAGTGTCCTCTACCGTATACTTCACACGCCAACTTTTATGCTCTTCCAGCGTCCGTTTGCACTCCTTCCACGGCCATTCTCTCATGCAGCGGAGCCTGGCCTTGCCGTCCGGCATCACCCCAGCGGTGAAGTACGTGCTGTCTGGGAGTTTACAGTTCTTGAGAAAGTTCCCTGCACGTAACTTGGGAACCTCTCCCGTGAACAGTTGTGGGCCGTCCTCTCGGTACCAGTCGTTGAATAGCGCGTTACCGTCTCCGTCGACGTAGCCCACCTCTATCTGCTCTTGGTCAAGGGTCTTGTTGCGGGCGGGGTAGTTGAAGTCGAGGCCGCCGTTTGATGCGCTCATTTTGGTGGTGTTTCTGCTTAGTTCTCGTCTTCTTTGTTGTCTAGTTAGTTGAGAGCTCGTTAAATCCGTATTGGTCTAGCTATGAGCGTTTTGATGTAGGCAAGCGCCAGTGGAGTATTTAACACGTGCTCTTCTCTTCTCTGGTCTATTTGCCAAGACCTCGAATATTTTAGCTGCGTCGGCAACAGTCAATATGTTTCCTCCGGAGCGGCCTTGTCTGAAGTCGGCAATACCCTTTCAGAGGTTTGATACCTCGACTTGCCTCGCAACCGAGTACTTTCTTTTAGTTTTTGGACGAAAACTAAATATTTGATGCTCAGATGGAGAGATCGCTTTGAAAGATAATCAATTGAATTGAGAAACAAAGCGGAGCATCGCTGATGTATGGCGGTCTCTCCCTGTGCTCCCCGATATGAACAATAAAGTAGTGGTTAATACAGCGCTTTTCTTCCAGATATCTCCACTCCATACTTGACGATCGATTCTATCTCAAGCATAGGTTCACTATACACGTGTACTCCACTCATGATATTGGCCCATATACCTCGTTGAGTTCTGGCTATCGGCCCCCGATATCCCATGACCAACTCAATACCATAGCGTTTCGCCTCAGGCAAGCCCGGCTTCCGTATTAGAATTTACTTAATTGGAAAGAAAGAAGCGTTAGCTGTGATAAGTCAGAGGAAACTTTTGCGTTTTATCTTCGCTAGGAGACATTCTTTAACGTCCAAGGTGACTTGTATGCAAAACACATGACATGTCGAGTCTGATATGCGGACGGGACTGGATATGTATGGAATATACCGAAACTTCCAGCGTGTATACACACATTTGGCTTGAACCAGTAGCCCTTATCAGAAGTCTAGTGCCTTACCATCGTAACAACAAATATCGGGCCTGGTGACCGAATGGTGAACGTCGCGAAGTGCTGACTAGTAGTCCGTGATGCTCCGTACTTTTCAGGATTACGGCGTTTGAACCTCGGTCGGCTCCTGTTGTTTTTGCTTCTTTGATTTGTATGAATCATCCGCGTTATTCTTGAGTTCCAATCAATCGACTGGCTTTTCCATCAGAGAAGGAGTCGGCAAAGAGGTAATGTATGCTGGCCTCGCCACCATTCTGTGTGGTATTCTGCTCCAAGAGTGTTCATGTCCGATGAGCATGAAGTGTTTACGAGACCATTCGCCCGATATTGCTCGCTCCAACTATTCGTCTCTGAGACAATCAAATCTTCGTTTCTTTTCCTCCGAGCAAACACATGCTTCAGCCTTAGCGTTGACCCGGACAACGGCTCTCTCAACCAGGCTATCTACAAGGTCCACTTGTAATGCAACGTTGAGCCTCTCCCGTCGGCAGTGATTTAGTACTTTTCTCATGTTCCAACAGCGGATTGTATCGCATAGCATTACCATGGACATTAACGGGGCAGAGAGGGCTCTTGTCACTTGGGCTCTGAACTCAATGCTGTTCTCAAGCTTAGCTATGCCACTTGGACCGGGAAGCTTCTAATAAAAAAACTTTGGAGTAGAATTCATTCCAAGATCTTGACAAAGACCAAAGCAACTTACACCCGGTCTGCAATCTTTAAGTCTGACCCCAAAGAACAAACTCCGGTCGTTGGACTTGGCTGTGCAGAAAGACACACACACACACACACACACATACATACATACAGGAGATAAGAGTAGTGCCAATGCCGTAGCACTCTTTAAAAAGTCAAGAAGCTTATACTCTCAAGAAAGAAATCCTTTGTTCTTATCGAACGCAGCGTAGCTTCGCATCTGATGCAACTCCATCATTGAAAGGGTTTGACCTCCGAACACGGGTATTAATGTGCAATCACTTACCTACCCTTAGGTTATCCCTTGGAATCAGTGAAAACAGAGCCGTTTGGCATCCTCCTAGCAGCCTTTCAACGCATTTGTGATTAGGCAGTCACGAATACTTCTTAGCATCTTCTTAAGCGCTATCGAATATATTCGTGATTACCTGACTACGAATACGTGAATCATGACCGTGATTGACGGACGAACTATACGACACCCTTGAGATCGGCTACTTGAAGAGCTCTTTGGAACCGACTTGGGAATAGCTACAGGTAGCTAGTCACAAGACCTTTGCCACGTGTAATGGCGCTCGTGCTGCGACAACCTGACGATTACCTACATTGCCGGGATGAGGTCCGAATTGCCACGACGAACAGCCTTATCTACCTCTCCTCAAACCTCATTCCTCTTTAAATTGTCACCAATGGTGCATCGATCTTGCCTAGTACGGTGACATCTGGTAGTCATTTCTATTCCATCTTTAGCCTTGAGAGGCCCCTTTCATCCCACTTATTCGTTCTATATACATGGGCTCATCTTCATCCTTTCAAAAACAAGGTCGTTCGCCAACCCCGGCGGAGCCCACTCCAGATCCAGTATCATACACTCGTAGATATCTTCCTCCCCTCCAAAGACACATTTTGCTGCATCTTGTAACCCAAAATGACCCACCTTTGTACGGTAAGAAAATGCTGCGCAAATGCCAGATAAAAATGCCGATAAATCATGTCTCATATCCCTTTCCATATTTCCCAACTTTCCCCTCCTCATTATCACTCATCTCAGATTTCAATTCCCTTCTTTCTCCCTTTCGTTGTCGTAGTCTCAGCCGAAGCCTTGGCGTAATGCTCTCAAAGTTGCAAAAAAAAGTGCGACGGCGCTTTCTTGCGTAAATATTACTGTCGTGGTATCTCAGTGTAAATGCGATGATGGTAGTTGCGGCAGAAGCAACAGCGGGCTGCAGCGATGAGCAAAAAACCCCGTGAGAAAACGGCGAGTAGATCAGTCGTCGACAATCTCGTCGGAGCTGCTACTACTCGACCCAGACGTCACGCTCATGCTCTGGCGTGCGACGTGGACTAGCCTATAGATGCCGAATGCGACAAGGGCGAGCACGACGAACAGCACGATGACGATGATCGCGATGACGTCGTTCTGTTTAACCATGGCTGCTGGCTAAGGACTGTGCGTCCTTTTTGGACTATTGTGTGGTGGTTTTTGGGGGAGTTCAAACGTCAGGTCTGAAGTGAAACTGACGGAGCTCCAACGGCCGCGATGATTGTTTGGTGGCGGGGGGGGGGGGTTGGAGTGAACCGGCGCCGATGTGGAAACGGTGCGGGGACAGCTTGTGTGGAGAGCCGGTGGCTGGAAGGAGGAAGAGACACGGAGGGGGTCTGGGCGGAGACACCGTGGAATGTGGTGGTCTCGGGAAGACGATTGAGTTTGGTGGTATCTTTCAACGGTCCGAGGAAGGGGGTTTGTCTGTGTCTTTGGGATGGATGGCCCGTTAGACAAGTGCCCTTGATTCGAATTCCAGTTGGAGTTTTGGGAACGTGAGGGTGAAGTGAGATTTCAACCCGCGGACGAGCAGCTCAAGTCCTTGCTACGAATTCGTCAAGTGCCGAACTGTATGGGTCCAAGATGTGGGTAAGGTTGGCGGTCGAGACCCAGAGTGGACAATGGAATTGTTCACTCAGTCGAGGTTGATGGGGAGAGGAGGGAATTGAAAGAAAAAATCCCGAGGTCAGTGATAAACCCTTTTCGCAACGATGATATGCAATGTATCAGAAGTAAAGAGAGAATGGGAGTGTTGAGGAATGCAGCGCGGGCAAGCCTCACGTTAAAAAGAAGCGTTGCCCCGCCACCAGCTTTCCCAAGCTGTCGTCCCCCCCCCCCCAGCCTCAAACCCGAAAGTCAATAGAAATGTGAGAGGCTGGGTCGCGCCGCACCACCAAGCACAAGCACCACCACCACCACCCTGGGCAAAAAAAAAATCCGCGACAACGCTACCAGCAGCTTTCAGGCTCTCCCACTCGTCCAACCGCCTGTGATGCAGGGATGTAAAGCTGCTTTTTAGTGGGGTAGGTATCCCGACAGGCTTGCTGTCGACGTCCTCCACTACCCAACCTCGCGGACTCTCGCAACATGCAGGTTTCTTACCCTTGTCGCAGTAAGCCTGTCTTTCTTGGGGGAGAGGTCGGATGTACATTTTGCTGTCAAGTTGTGTGCATCGTGACCTTGGCAGACCCGGATGCGCTACTTGCGCTCGACTGAGCTGTACCTGCATCGTACCTGGATCTAGCACTCGGCAGCTTCTGCCTGATGACATGGATAAAGTGCCCTTTACGAATTTGAGACCATGTTTTTGCCTAGCATGAGGCAATGGAGGAGAGCTCTATCGTACTATATGAAGGCCGAGAGATTCCTGCCAACTCAGGCTGCATTTACGGATACTCATCGGGGATATATCCGTAGGAGGCTCACCGTCCTCCACAATGAGGCGCAACTCATGCATCAGCTGCGGCAATTGAGATGTGAACTTGCAGTTTTTGCCTCTCCCGAAATTACGAAGCGACATCGTAAAGCACACTTCCTCCCGCTAATTCGGTTGTAAACGGATAAAGCAAGCCCGCCACAATCCGGATCCTCGACGCCCCAGACCTGATTTAGGTACGGTCTACTGAGACTTAGTCCGAGGACTGAAAATGAGCAAATAGAAAAACGAGCAGAGGCCAAGCCAACGGCGCTCAAGAGCCTGCTGATGATATCAGATGTATCATGAGCCCAAACGCCGATCCCTTCGCAAAAAAATTCCACGTACGGCACCCTTTTTTTTTCGGTGTTCTACATCTTAGCCTCAGGCGCGGCATCAAGCTCCGGAAGATCGGCGTCAGGTCCCGCCTTGATGATGCGAATGTGCTTTTCGTAGAATTGCAGCATCTAAGCATCCGTCAGTATCGTCATGCGCTGAAATGCTTGGAACCATACCTTTTGAGGGCACCGCTTATACACCACCTCCTTGGGATGCTTAGTCTTTTGGCCGTTTCGCCAGTTGAGGTAGATGATAATAGAGCCCGACTCTTCGTCCTCGCAGGCATCAATCGACTCGACGTCGTCTTCCCAGCTGCCGCTGGGCAATGTCCAGGCCTTGGCTTTGGCCTCCTTTGCTGATAGGGGAGGGGTAGATTCGGCGGGGTGACCATTGCGCTTGCCTCTCTTGCTGCTCGCTGGTGGTGTAGAAGACGAAGCACTGGGACGCCCGCGCTTCTTCGTGTTCTTGGCCTTGGTCTTCTCCTCAAACAGCGCCTCGCGTCCACCGAGCTTCCGAAGGTATTCTTCCAAGATCTCTGATGCGCCATCCCTGCGAACGTGTCAGTAGTGATACCCAGGATGGCATTGATTGCAAAATTACAGTCTGAACTTACTTCAAGCTGTCTTCCGGTTCCCAGGTCTGATCTGATTTCTTAGAGTAACCTTCCCACTTCACACGGAAGTTCACGGTGCCCTACAAAAACGCTTTAGCATCGAGGCGCCTTGCCAACAGAAAAGGAGCACTTGCGTCGTCGGAAGCCAGATGGTCAAGAATCTTCTCGACAACGTATCTATGGCAGGTCAGCTCCCTCGTTCCAGCGAAGCTATTGGGTGTGCGTGACGTACTCATCAGCCTCCAAATCATCGCCTTCCTCTTCCTCCTCGTCGGCCACGACAGAGTCTGCCTTAGCAGCCCTCGCAGGCTTGGTGGCGCTGCCGTTCAAGTCGCCGGATATCATGGGAATGTCTTCTTCGCTCTTAGCTTCGCTGACGTCGTCTCGGTATTCCGCGGATCGGCTCTTCGCGCGCTTCTCCTTCAGCGGGATGGCGATCTCGCCGCCGGCGTCAGACATCTCGTCGTCGCTAATAGCTATAGGTGCTGTTAACTTTTTGGGCTTCTTTTCCTCGTTCGCTTTGCTCGCTTTGCGACGCGCCATTGCGACGCGCCATTGTGACGTTGTATGGGGAATTGGTGTAGGATGCGCGTCGTGAAGTGTGTTGTTGCAATCTCGACGCGACTTGGCTAGTGCCACGAGGGGTGAAGTTCGAAGAGGTGAGGACTTACCGGGAGGCATTGTGTAGATTGTATTGTATCTATTCCGTGGGGTATTCGCAGCTCGTCTAGGCAGTAGCGGCCTCGATGGGCGCAAATGGAAGGATGCGCAAGGCGAAAAGTGGACGAAAGATGTGATGCGCTGCCAAAGTAACTACGCGCCAGTGCCGGAAGCTACCCCAGCTTCTGCATAACGCTGGACAAAGAGGCTGGAGCAGATTCACGTCACAGCCAATTGTGGCGTTCGGTCGTCACGTGAGCTCCAAACCACAATCCACTTCTCCGAATGGGAGGGGAAAGAGCGGATACTTGCCGCCACCCATTCCGGCTTTCCATCCTCCCAGCCCGGGAGCCCCCATCCCCTGAGCATCCACCCACTGACGGGAGAAGGAGCTCATGTGGAGCTCCGAACCGGTGGACCAAGCTTCAACCTGGAAGGTCCGTCTTGAATCCTCCTCCCGTCTTTGGTGACTACAGGCAGGCACGGTGGGGCAGTAGGTATTATGTCAAAGCTGGGAAGCAACCTGTCTTTTCTAAGCTGGACGTACCCAGATCAAGCTTTTGGGACAGGTAGCACGCACTTTTTGAGTCTTGTTTTACTGCACAAATTCAGAGCAAACAACAACTGTCTTTCTCCTGCTCCGGATGTTGACTCTGCTGATTGTTCACACCTCGCGATGTATTAATCGCTATGATAATGACGTGGCCTGCAGTTGATAAGTTAATCATGGTTAGTTTCGATGTTGCCAGCTTTCTCGACATGCTCCATCTTCTCAAGATGATCTCGTCAAGCTTTGCGTCACTACTCAACGACATTCACATTTCTCGCCAAAGCCGCTGGGTTGCTTTGAAGAAGGCAAGTCGCATGAGTTCGTTCGCGGCTAATCTGATCATCGATGACAGCCGATCCAGAAAGCAGAACGCATTTGCGGCGTACCTCGAGGTCTATTTGTTACCAGCCACCCTGCAAGCTCTCTGCGATCTGCCAGACACTGTTACTTTATCCTGCGCAAGGTACTTCTCGGCACCAACATAGCTGTGCCGCTCCAACCAACGGGGGAAAACGACTCGATTTGCAGCGTATCTGCATGTAACTGCAGAAGCGTAATTTGCACCTCATCAAAATCTCTGCAGCGCGAAAGGGGTTGCGATTTGCTGTTCAAATACGACAACCAACAAGACGTTCTTGGAATGGCTTAGGCAAGCGCCAAAAGACATGGATCTCGATTTCCCAGCTGGTAGGCAAGTGCCAGCCATGCTCGGTGATCATATGCAAGGTCCCAACCGACCAACAGTACCTCGCCTCTCCCTCGCGTCAAGTCCAGGGCGGATGATGCCAAGTTACAGCCTTTAAAGGTCGAAGAACGGGCCAGCGTGTGTCATTTGCTCTGGATCAGGGCCAAACACGTCGTGACACTGGTTGCCAGCTTCAGCTACCGTACGAGAGGCGGCGGGAAATTATCAGTGTCCTGCAGCCTGCTAACGTTGGTTGGTGTGCAGTCGAATCGACCTCCTCAGTGGGCTTGATGGGGCCCGTACGAGACTGTCCCAGACAGACAAGGTTGACCCAAGATGCTGCGGCTGCGGGAGGCTACACTAGACCACCAGCCTCCAGGGGACGACCAGGACCGGGAGCGTCAGCGAATCCAGCACCAGCGGGCGATGGGAAGCGCCGCCGCCGCAAGCTCGAGGATGACTGCCCTGGACGCGATTATCTGTCCTGTAGTCCTTGCGTCGCGTCCTGCAGATGCCAACCCCATTATTAGATGCAGGAAAACGGGGTCCTTTACACCGGATGGTATCCCCGGGTCAAACACACGGAGCGGAGAGGAACAAGAGCCAAGGCCAAACATTCGGCAGAACACGGCCTTGTTTACGTTGGGAATCCTCCCGTCTCTCGCAGAAACAAGCTCTTGCCGACGTTGTCAGAAGCTGATGAGGGCCGGCTAACCTTGCCTTACTCTTTACAGATACCTACAGTACGTGGACTTCGTAGGTACTTCGTGAGCAATGTTCATGAGATGAGTTCCGTCAGGTTCGTCGGCGCCGTTGGCACAAGGTCCTTCACCGGCTCCCCTGGATGATCTCCCGGAAAACCCCTGAAAAAATGGATCGGACACAAGCCAGTGGGAGTCTGTGGGACCCCAGGAGCCTAAAGAAACGAACCGGGCATGCCAACCCGCGCCCCGGTCGGTCGACCAGTCTAGCCAGGATTTGTCCAACGCGGTGAGGATGAGAATGAGGTGAGTTGAAAGGTGGTATCTGAAGACTGGAGCAAGACGACTGGACCAGAAGAAATATTGGTTTTGGGCATCTTTACGTCTTATTGAATGTTTGTGCCGTGGATTCCATTGGGTCGTGCCCTCAGCTAATTACCTCACAAGTTACAACCGCCGACGGCTGTCAAGCCCGCGGCTTCTGGAGACTGGATCTCTTTCGCAATGGCAAGCCGCAAACCCACCGAGGGCCCTTGAAGATGGCTCGAGTCAGAGACTCAGAGAGAGGCCAGGCTGCCCGACGCAATTTGGGCTCAATGAGGCAGCTCGGCAGGGTTGGAGAAATATTTCCTCAATTGCTAAAGGGTCTTGGGTATTTACTCCGTATGGGTGGTTCAGATCGGGACCCGAGGGGGAGAAGACAAGACAAGAGACAGTCAGACAGACAAGCAAGCTTGCTCAAGCAAAAGTTCCCCGTACACCCCTCCCGACCGCGCTAGACCAGCAGCATTGATGCACAGGGCGGTGCCGGGCTGTCCCTATCCTTTCCGCGGGCCAGATCAGCACTACACTAAGCGAACAAGCGACGGGACATGTGAGAGAGAGCCAGACGCTGGAATGATGGCGGCTCACGGGATGGATGATCTTGATATCTGAGGACTACGTTTGGGTCCCCAGTTGGATACGTCGCGTGCTTGGTAGATTTAGGCGAGTCTTGATTGGCTCTCTGGGGAGAAGTCGAGTCGAGGAGTTGGTGGGCACCTTGGACCAACAAGAGCGCGTCGATGGAGCCTTTGGAGATGGAGCTGTTTAGCGGAGGAGAGATTCTCGGTTGAACTCTGTGTGTGAAAATTTGGCCATGTTACCCCGAAAGGCAAAGTCCCTTGAGATGTTATGGATCAGAATGAGGGTGTGCTGTCGGTGTAGAGTTAAGGTAAGGTATTCCCGGGCAGTTAGTAAAGTAAAGTATCGATAGCTTGAGCTCTTTCTTCATCTTGCGTCCTCGGCACGAGGCGGCTGATTACAATGCGCTGGATATCTGTCATGGATGATGGTACAACGTTGGGTAGGTACCTTAACCTTGGACTTCCATTGGCCTCGACCTCGAGAGGAGACGCAGGAATACGTTTCCTCTCCCCGTTGGCTGATGGGACCCTACGGCTCGCGTCCCTGACACACCAAGCTCCGCGAGGCGTCATTACCTAGGCAGCTCACCAAGTCAATATTCCAACTAACTTAATGCTAAGGTAGGTCGATGTGCTAATGTGCTATTACGGTGCAGTGAAATGGCTATTAAAAGGTGTTCATGGATATGTAAAACAAAATAAAAAAGCACCGGCGCAGAGGTGGGACCACCGTACGGCCCTGAACACACTTGAGCGGCTTGAGCCCGTGAACTTGTGAAGGGGGGGCTTGCATCTGGGCCGTCCTTGGTTCCGTCTGTGCTTGCAGCTTGCTCGCGCGCGCTGCACTTGGCCACAAGGGCACCTGCACCTGCAACTGCACACTGGCGGCAATCTGGGGGAAAGCGGACAGGAGCTGGCTGGTCATGGTGGACTCAGATTGTATCCATAGGTATGAGTTCAGGATTGGATTGGATTGGGATTGGGATGACCCGGATGGGATGAGTGAGGGATGAGGGATGGCTTTAGTGTGGGTAGAGGAGAAGATGGGGGGTGCAGTTCTCCGTACTTCGTACCTAGGTAAGGTAGGGTAGGTACCTACCTGGGTACCTGTGCTATGGAAGGTACCTTCTTAGGGTGCGCCAAAGCTCCCACCTCGTCGTCCTGTTCTGGCGCGGGTCGGTGGTGCTACCCCTGCCCGCCTGCCTTATTAAAAAAAACTGCAATAATCAAATCCCGGGTGACATTTTTGCAACTTCCCCTTACTCTTCTGTACTTTACTTCCACCTCCCGTCATTTGCCCTTTTCCCACCCACCCCCTCTTCGTCTCTTTTTGTTTTTGCAGAGAGGTCGAGAGATTGCGAGAGTCCACGGATGAATTGAGAAACCTGCACGGCAAGAGAGAGATCGAGAGAGCGCGCGCATGAGAGAGACTGTCCGGGAAAAGATTTTACTACTTCCTTAATACCCGGCATCCTACTTTTGCCCTCCTCCATCAACCCGACTCGCTACCTTAGCTCTCACACACATCTCGAACCGACAACCCGAACCTCTTCCATACCTGATTCCGTGAACGGCCGATATACACGTTTCTTCGTCACAAGGATTGGCTTGCGTTCAGTTCACCTCTGTTCGTTCGTACAAGGGTAGCAGCTACTTCTCGACATCTCCAGCCGACCTCCTTCTCTTCGCACACTCGTTTAGCTCTTCAGCATCTAGTCCTTCTTTTTTTTTCTCCCTCTTTTTACTCCTCTCTTTGCCTATCTATCTAACTCCTCCTCTGTCCTTTACCTTACACCACTCGTTACATTTCCTTACCTTATCTATCTACCAACTCTGAACTTCGCTGGCTCCGCCTTCGACCACTCTCTACCCGGTCCATTTACATATGACCCTCGATTACATAGCTCCCCTGGAGCAGCTGCAAGTGTCTATTCACGCAAGAGAAGCCTTGTAGCACCCCGCCGAACCGAACACGAATTCGCCCCCTACCTTCGACAAACCTTCCGATACACTCGTTACCCACCCGTCTCTTTAACATCCAACACCCCGAGCCAAAATGGCAGAAACCGCGAGCAACGCCGACTCGAGCCAGCAGAAACTGGGCGCACCCAAGGACAAGAATTGCCCCTACTGCGGCCAGGCCTTCACCTCCTCCTCTCTTGGTCGACACCTCGATCTCTACATCAAGGAGAAGAACCCCAAGCCGCCAGATGGAATCCACGACGTTGACGCAATCAAGCGTCTGCGAGGAAGCATCACGCGCAGACAACCTAGGGGATCCATGGGCGGGAGGAACGCCTCTACTCCAGCCACGACCCCTAGACCTGCTGCCAAGCGAGATGCTGCGCCAGACAGTGGCGAGTCTCACAAGTCCCCAGCTCTGCCAAAGGACGGTCAATATGCTGTAGACTCTACGCTGAGCAAATATCCTTGGACACCTTCGTGGGAAGCCACAGGTGTCATAAACAACATCCCCGCCAAAAATGGCGAAGTCGCTACTTCCACCGATGGCGAGGGCAGCCAGAATGCAGGAAAAAGGCCGAGACAAGTGAGCAAGCAAGTCATGCAAAAGGCGCAGTTCGACGTCAAGCACAAGCTGGCAGATGCCATGGATACTGCTCGCGCGGCAGAGCTCGCATTAAGAGAGCTTTTGAGCTCATGGAGGGCAGCCAAGTGAGTTTTTCCGACATGTGACAGAAGTGAACAGATGGGCAAAGAATGTCGTGATGGCTAACCTTGGCTATCTTAGGCAACAAATCGACAATAACTCGATGCCTTTCGACTTTGACCCTCTGGCCCTCGACTTCCCTGCATTGACCTTGCAATGCCTCGCCTCGCCTCCCACTCTCTTCTCCTCTACCCAGCATCCCACCTCCACCTCTTGGTCCGTTCAATCACCCGGTCAAAGAGAGTACGATGCCCTGAAGGCTTTCTTCCAAGAAGAGTTCAGCAATTGGAAGATCACCTGCGCAACCGCTACAACGGCAGCTATGGAAGACCTGACATATCCTCCTCGGGACCAACCTGTCAGAGACACCCGGGAAGCGGTGAAGAAAGCGGAAAAGTCGGCGGAAAATCTCGAGAAGCAGGTGAATGAGCATCTGGGGTCAGCCTTTCAAGTTTGGTCTTCCCTGCCTATCCAGCGGCGGAACGAGCTGTGGCTATTGGAAATGGCTAGGAGCGTTGGCAGGAAGCAAACTGAGATTGACAAGATGAAAGATGACCAGCACAGGCTACAGCAGGAGAACTCCAACCTGAAGTCTCAGATCGACCAGCTCAACCGACTCCAACAACCCCGAGAATTCAAGCTGTTCTCACCGGCCACGGTACCTCTGGAGCGGCAGCTCCTCACCCACGTTTGGGAGGAGGGTATCAAAAGTGGTGGCCGCCATGTTGGGCTGCGATTAGAGGACCGGCAGTTGGATTTGAACGACGTTGTTGTGCGGGCAATCGAGAGGTGGAAGACGGTTATCAGCATGAATCGAATTGCCAACACTGGTATGAATGCTCAGAGGGCACTGGACCAAGCAAACAGCAGTACCCCTACGCCGACGCCAACTCCTCAACAACAGCAGCAACAACTACAACAGAACCAGCAGCAAGGGCAGCAACAGCAACCGCAACAACACCAACAGATGCAGGCCATACAACAGCAAGTGCAACAGTTCCCGAGCCCCGAGCACCGGCAGTCGACAACGAGCGCCACTGGTCATAGCGACCCGGGTGATTCAACAGGCCCGCCTTCGATTGACGAGGCAAGCGACGTAGATGCCGACGCGGATGGGGATGCCGACGCCGACGCCGATGCTGAAATGGAGGACGATGACAGCTTTGCTGTAATGAACACGCCCACCACGAAGCCCATGCCCCAGCAGCCTATTCAACGACAAGCCACCCTCGAGGTGCCGCGGACGAGGCAGGTACAGCAAAGGGGTGCCAGTGATGCGCGGTTCATGATGCAGAACGGAAATCCGAATGCGAATCGGCAAGCAATCAACATGAGCCGGTCAATGCCGAATATGCAAGCTACGATGCAGAGCATGCATGGCGGTGACATGGGACTGGCCATGTCACAGGTGAGAGGGGACCCAATGTATATGGATTGAGAGATTCATTACAGGGAGGGGAGGTTTTCACATTCGATCTGGAGGACAAAAAAAATAAAGGAGCTGTGGCCTTACAATTCACGCCCAGCTTGTTTTTTTTTCGGGCGAACGCCCATTGTATAAGCTTACATTTACACGGTTGCATCTCTCCCGAGGCATATAAAGCGCATACAGAGCGTGGCCCGGAGTAGTCTTTTTTGGACATCTTTTTTTTTGGGGTGTTTAGTACAAAATAACCTGTCGGATGACGCAGGAACTTCTTCATCGCCACTCTTTCCGTTGTTCATCGCCTTTTTTCGTTTGTCGCATTTCGCTGCCCGGGGAGCCGGTATATTGGATTCGGCCGGGGATTCATCTCCCGCAAGGTTCTTCGGGCCCGACGAGGCGAGTTCTCATGAATGCCCGACGTACCTGGTAAATCCACCAAGCTTTTTAATTACGGCTTGACATCCGAATACTGCGAGCCTTGGGGGGGGAACTTGACCTCTCGCGGCTTCGCCCCGGGAAGCGAGCTGCCTTTTGGGTCCTGTCAAAATTGCTTAGTGCTACCGTTACACTGGTAACATTACGGGATGGCAATAAGGTGGATAGTGATTTCCCTTCTTTCCTCTTCCCAGGCAGAATTCAATGAGATGAGTAAGTGAATGATGAATGAGATTTGGTTGTGGCTGAGTCTTTGAATATTGGTGGGTTTTCTGAACCTTGTGAGAGGAGGGGGTGGAAGAGGAGGGGGGCTGTTCGGAGGTTACGACGGGTGCAGATACCGGGTTTCTGGTTATGGTTTTCGCGAAGGACTTTGGTTCTTTCTTGGGAATGAAGTGTGTTCCGAAGTTGGTGATGTGGGGCATTGGAGTTGTGCAAAGTGAGTATAAGAGGTGTGTGGATGTATGTGCCTTTATCTCGACGTCTCATCTGGGATATAATGGTCAGCATAACTCACCCTGTTCACAGTACCGGTGCGCGCCTAATCTTAGCCAACCACGAAGACCCGGGTTCGCGTCACCCGGAATGGGGCGGTCCCATCTGCCGGTGACTCAATGAATCCAAGGACCCCGTTCTGACGGGGTGTGGAGTGTCTTCGGAGATGGTTGACTTCGTTTACACGGGGATTGTAATATTTTCAATTATCAAAGCCGGTCCGGCATGTGAGCCTACTCTTCTCCCCGCGCGCTCCTTCTTTTGCCTTCTTCCCGGTTTACCTTGGATGGAAATAGAAAACGGAGATGGTCTTCATCTCGTGGGTCGGTGGGAGGAGGAGGGGTTCGTGTCTTGGGGGTTGTAATTTTGCGGGCTGATCCTCCGCTGTCACAACCTCATTTGTCGGTTATTGGAGGTGAAATCTTGACAGTCGATAGTTCCCCATCTCCAGTGTTACCACCTTTTCTCGCACATTCTGGAGCCACTGACACTTGGTGTGTATCTCATCAACGTTGACCTAAATCAAGCATCTGCCGACGTGGACTGGAGGGGGGAGGGACGACAGAGTGCCTCGAAGGGGGTACGATCGTCGCCTTCCCGAGAAGTAGGCGCCGTTGAGGAAGGGGAGGGGGGGTTAAGTTCCTCGCTACCGAAATGCAGCTAATGATGTCTTGCAGACTTGAGCTCGCGTCCCAACTTGCCGGGTGCTTGGGGGCTGTGCAGAAGCCCAGAAGGGCGACCTAGGGGTTTGACGGCGGGTGGTTTTGATGATGTGCATGGGCTATCCACTCTGTGATATATATATATATATATATCCTTCTCGGCCGTGTCCCCGGTCTCGGTGCCGGGCCACCGATGAGGAGGGAGTGCGTTTAGGGCGGAAAGGGTACCTTGGCTCCGCGAGAAAGGGGGTGGGGATTTATCTGTGCAACTCCGTAGAGTTGTTGTGTAAGCTCAAGCACGACGGTGTTATTCTTCTGGTTCGAGTCTGCATAGCTGGAAAGTAAATATGCAGTGGATCTGGATACAAGTTCGCAAGAAGTTGTGCAGGAAACAAGTCTATGAGGAGGAATGGAATGATCTGGCTTGGTACTCTTGACTGGAAGACGTTCTTGCACACTGTGAGAGGCAGTAACTCTCTAATTATACGTCGTTCTTGGAACTCATATCTAGTCTACCTCCTCTAGAAAGGAGGAATCCGCCCTAGCACCCGTGACTATGTACTCTAATTCCTCTATGGGAGCCTCGGGCTGGGTTGGCTGATAAACCTTGACACCGCCTTCAGCTTTCCTTATGACTCAAGTGGTTAATTTTGGGAGGTTTACGGAAGAAATGTGTGTCTTAAGTAGAGTCTTAGTGTCGTGATGCTTGGATTACAATATTGAAACGACAGTATACTAGAGTCTTGATAGCTACTTCGTTCTTATGAGGACTTGTTTGAGACTATTGTCCCTTCACTAACTGAAAGTACGATGTTGTGAAAGTTGGCCTGGCCTCCTTTAAGACAAACCAAAGTGGCAAGAGGAGCAAGATGAAACTGTAGAGGGTTCTCCTCTTTGAATCGTTTGTACGGCATGTGCCTGTTCGCTTGCGACTGAGCATACCCTGTGTAAGTTGCCTAGGTAGAACAAGTTGACGTGGCCCCTTTCAAGAAACCCTCAAGTCTAACGGAGAGATAGAGGAGTAAGATGAATCTTTGGAGGTTTCTTTTGCCTCGAAACGCTTGTACGTAATGTACCGACGGACTATGTCAACAGAGCATATCAATTAACTTCAGACTTCACGTACCTTGTGCAGAAAGTATTGCTCTCGTCTCAAACGGATGGAATTGACCAGATCACTCTTGTCACCTGGCTACCCATCGACGTTCCAACCCTGACGACCATCGACGGAGACGTCGCCACTACCAGCTTTACTGTTGACAATTGACGAGTTCTATCTACCTTCCCCCTCGGCCAACCCTATCGGACATCCCTAGCTTGAGAAGCCTGAGAAGCCTAAGAATGGCTGGAACATTCTAGCCGGCGACTTGGTGAAAGCTTCAGAGCCTACATCTAGGGCGTACTGAGGTACCTGGGTGTTATTATTCATTACCACCCAGCTCACATGACGTATTCGGGAACGGATACCCTCTGCGTGAGAACGAAGGCGGTTAATAGACGACCAAAAGGACTTGGCAGGTGCTGAACGATCTTTTGGCGTTCTCAAAGCCATACAGCCGTCGTGGCTACCACACTTGCAAAGTCCAGATCTCTAAGCCGTAAGAAGGCGTAAGCACCAGAAGGAATACCGCATGTATGGCGAACTAGGACAAGTTTCCTTGAGCCGTCCGCAGTTTTTGTAGGTGCTGAGGTCAAGGCCCTTGAAACCTCGGTGAGATGATGCTTCTGGGCAGGAAGCGAGCTTACAGAAGTCATGGTCTAGGTTATTTGAGCTAGTTAATTAATGTAGACCGCATTTGTTATATAGAATCTTCGAGATTATCCGAGCCTAAGAACAATAATAAAGGGAAATAGCGAATTCATCCACTGAAATGTTCACTATAGATATTATTACACTGATGTTTGGTAAGTTGAGGTGCTCGATACAGAATATTTAGAATAACCTGGGACTTTGCAGCATTTGATAGATTCTCACGCTCAACAAGGCTCACTGGTCTTGGTCTCTCAAAGAGATAAACATCAGACACCGTAAATACTTGTTGCATATGAGCGGTGAAAGTAACTATAAGTACTTTATTAAAAGGACGTTTAGTAACCGTGACGTGCGCAGGCATTCCTCAAATGCTCTGGATCCCGATGCCCTTACCCCAGTTCAAAATACCAACTAGCAATGATGGTTTTAACTCGTCTTCCCGGGTATTTAGTACTTACCATAATATGAATAGCCCCGATTGCTTCGGTGTTGAGAAAAGGACCCTTTCGATCTAAATATGGTTGAAAGACAAAATACTAACTGTCGGAGTAGTAGATGAGATCGCAATGGCCGCGGCTGGTAGAACGCACTTGTTACGACGTGTTCAATCCGTGCCATACTGTAATATCATTACCTGGCTACGTAAGGGTAACGAATGAAGGTGAGAGGACGGCGCTGGGCTCGGTGGCTCGACAACATCATAGGAGAGATTTCTTGAAGTCTGCAAATCCATTGGGCTCACTGCGGAAAGATGTTCCCCGTCATCGCCTCACGTTGCTCTAAGGCTGGAGATATAATCAGGATGAGTCAAGACTTCTTGCCAGATTTCTTTATATGCAGCACTTTCATTGGTATTTCGTGAGAAATATGGGAAGGAACGTAGAGATTTTTGTTGCTTAGATGTCTAGGTAGGTACGTCTCATGGATTCGCTATTTCCCGAAAGCGCAGCTGAGATGGCCTCTGATAATGTCATGACAGACACGTATCGTGAGCCCCGAATGCTCATGTTTAAGTACTATGTATTACAGAAAGTCAAGATTGGGTTCACTATCCGCTAGGAAAACGGAAAAGTCAATGATGGACGAGAACATAGCGTCAAATATTGAGCTTTAAGAGCTGTCAATCTAAGTATTACATCAGGGAAAGTAGACAATCCTAAGCATAGAGCACACTCATACTAGTCCGAGAGGACTGTCAAATTTCGTGGTGGAGGAAGCACCTCAGTAGACGTCCTAGGAGGTCCGTCAGTTGAAGAGTGTCTCTCAATGCTGTCGATAGTCCTGATGTAGTTGAGCGTAGAAAGTCTCTTTGTCATGTTTGGAGGTTTGGATGTTGCAGTAAAGCTCATTCATGACTATTGCGAAGTATAGTTCACTCCACAGAGAAAGAACAATAGCAGTTGTTGACGTTTGCTCGCGTAAGAGAGATTCGTAGTGCAAGGTAAGTTGATGATGCCTCTTATGTTGCGGCTTCAGTCAATAGTCGTCCTCGATGGACGTCGAAGTTGACCATCCGAAGTCGCATGCACGGTCCACCTCCTACATCGAGTTAGTTGGTCATGAGAGGCCATCTGATGATGATATCCAAGCACTGTCTAGCGAGCTGAGAAAAAGTCGAGTGAGTAAGCCTTTTGAGTTTGGCGACATGGCTGCCCAAGGGGTGCAAGGTTCACTGTCAGAAGTCCCCGAGGGCGTCGGCAGAAAGAACAAGAGACAGAGACGGCATCGGAACCCCGGATGTTGCAGTGATGGGCGTATCGAGGGGGCTATCTCATTCATGGGCAGGGCAGCTTGAAACATGGACTGGTGGGAGGCATGACGACGGGCGCCCGAGCTCTCAGACGGCAACCTTGCCCGGATGATGCGTCTGATATCGGTTCAGTGCATAGACGGAAAATAAGTAACGAGAATATGCGGGAGTCTGTTTCTTCGTACAAGAATGACTTGTTCGTGTGAAGTTGAATTATCATTAAAAAGGCGGTTGTCTGCACCGAAACCTTCGCAACAAGACGATTGCTCGAAAAGGGGACTGAGCTGCAGGCGAGCGGCGAACGAGCCAGGCGATTGCGGGACATCAGAAGTCAATCGGTGGCGGGACATTCCACCACCTTACGGGTACTTAGGTACCTACGGAATATTAGCGTTGTGGCATTGGAAGGAAGGAGCCACGAAGCCACCTCATCCCTCCCGAAATCAACTTTCAGCGCGTCCGATTGCGTAGCCCAGGGAAGTATGTCGCTGCAAGTTCCCGTCAGGTAGCAGATAGACAGGCATTTGGGCAGGTACCACCGATGTACCGTGGAGTCGATGCGGAACCGAGATGTTAGAGACGCTCAACATTGAATTGCGCGAAACACCAGAATCGACAACTACTTCTGACAAAAAAAAGATGGAAAAATACGCCTTTATTCTTCAAAGCGACTGAGATCGATAATCGACCATAGAAACCTCTCCACCAGCGTGGCTGGTAGTGCAGTGGCGGCGCTATCAGGCTTAGCTCGAGATTGACGCTAACAGGAGCCCAAGACTCGACGGTCGAAATACTTCCACCCCCCATCATCCGGCGGGACCAAAGGCTGCCCTGGCAGCAAGCTACCCCCAAGGACAGACAGACTCCAGCACACATCTACCTGTTCCCCTTCTGGCTTGCATCACGACACGACCTCGAAATCCCACCTCAACCTCATCTAACTCCCTTCCGAGCGCCTTCCCCCCCCCCATCGCACCGCCACGCCGCCGACCCGACTTGACTTCGATTGCGCGACGACCATGTAAATGGTTCCTCCCATTGCATTGCGAACACCCTCATGATTGCTCCATTCCACTGCGACGGGACCGCCCTACCGAGCAGCCATGGACAATAGGGCCCAACGATTCGAGGATGAGAAGCGGCGCATCATCGAGAGCTGCTTCATCAAGAAGGATGTAGACGGATCGTGTGCGTTTAATCCCGACGTCGCTGGAATCTCTCAAGCAAAAAAGTCTGCTTCATTTGCGTATGGTACTGACCCTTGCTTGCTTCCGACGATAGTGCTCGAGACATACATCACCCACATTCGAATCACCGAGTACTCCTCCCATCCGACCTCTCCTCCGCCGCCTCAAGCACGAACCCCCGAATCACAGAAACCCCGCGTAATTGTCGTTGCAGTAAGAAAGAGTGGCCGAGTGCGTATGCACAAGACGAAAGAGAACGCGAACGGCTCTTTCTCAATTGGAAAGACATGGAACCTCGACGATCTCTCTGCTATCGAGTCCTTCACAGGACCGCCGGCTAACCCGACCTTCCGCGAATGGGCCGGCGATACCGGCTTCATCGTCACCATCGGAAAGCCCTACTTCTGGAATGCGCAGTCGGATAAGGAAAAGAAGTTCTTCATTGCCAGCCTGGTTAAGATCTATGGCAAATACACGGGAGGTAAGGTCCCAGAGCTATCTGGCTTCGACCAGGCCGAGATGGCCCAGATCCTGAGAAACGAACGACGACCACCTCCCCCCGCACAGGCTGCCTTCCGACCTCCCGCAATGCTCGATGCTGCTACTAGTCAGACCAGTCTCGGCGCTCCGAATGCGCCCTCCAACTATGGCACTCCCTCGCCTGGCCCGCCAGGCCCTCGCCGACCACCACCTCTCAACGGAATGGCAAATAACTCACCAGTGGGGAGCATGGGATCTTCATTCTCGCAAGAACCTCCTACGCTGAGAAGATTCGGGAACAAGAGCCAAGAATCTTTCTCGCCTTCCTTAGGAGGCAGAAGCGACGATACGGGAAGCATGCCGCCCCGCTCACGAAATGGTATGCCTGGACAGGCAGCCTTTGGTAGATTCGGTGAGCCAGGTCAAGAGCCTGGACTGGGACCACCTCCACCAATCTCAGAAGAAGGCAGACCACCAGAGAGGAAGAGACCACCGATGGATCCGGCAAGGCCCCAGGGACAGGGCTTCAACGACAGAGACCTGGTTCCTGCGCCGTTAGTGAGCCCGGGGATGCGACGAGATCAAGTTGCCCCTCCTCCAAGAAGTACAGCCAGGAAGAACTCCCTTTCGCAGAGGTCAGACGGAGGTTCCTACAACAATCGACCAGTCACACCTCTTACGCCTGGAGACCCAGGTGCGCCAGATGTTCCTCTTGCACTCAGAACCCCGACACGAAATGGGGCCACACCCACGAGACAACCTCCTCCCATTGTCTCTCCGCCGCCTGAAATCCCCGTTCCTCCTGCGCCGGTTTCTCCGATTGTACAGACTCCGCCTCCAGCCCCTCCCCCAGTGCCTGTAGCTGCTATCGAGGAAACCATACCTGAGGAGCCTCCAGCCGTCGAACCTACCCCTGAGCCTGAGGCCGCTGTGGAACAAGAAGATGAGAGTCGCCCAGGTTTGGGACCGATGATTAAAGCAAAGAAATCCAAGAACGACCTCGCTGGTGTGCTCTGGAAGGCTGCTTCCGCCGCATCAGCTTTCAAGCCTCGGCCCGGTGGTGCTGGTGAAAGACTTCGACAACTTGCCACAAAGAGCACTGAACCCGCCGAAGGAATCACAACAGTTTTTCAACCTCCGCCACGGCCGGCCTCTTCTGACGGTCCCAATGTCACATCACCTGAACCCGCAGCTGAAGAGACTGCAACACCCGTTGAGCCTCCCAAGCGCACATCTGGTGTGCCTGAGGTCAAGGTCACTGTGCCCAATTCTAGTCGACCATCGAGCCTGCAGCCTTCAATTCAGGAAGTTATTAACGTGAAGAAGCCAGAGGATGCCGCCGCCAAGGAGGAGAAAAGCAAGTCGATAGTTGCCGGTAATGACGCCAAATATCTTGCATCTCTTGGTGTTGATCCCACAGTCTTGGATAACAAGAGCGGCGAATTCACAAAGTGGCTTGACTACTTTGGATGGGTTCCTGGCGAGCAGATGAGATCTCGTAACGTGGACGAGATGAGGACAGACCTTGAGCGAGAGCTCAACAAGGCACAAGCAGGTGGCTGGCTGGCCCGATTCCAGGAAGAGGACGATCGTGTCGAGGCTATCAAACGCGGCATTGATCTGGCAGTCGCTGAGTGTGAAGAAATGGAGAATCTTCTGACGCTGTACAGCGTTGAGCTTTCGGTAGGTTTCTTGGTAAACTTTCCGACATTGTTGCTGACCGGAAACAGACTCTTTCTGATGACATTGCATACATTGAAGCTCAAGGCCAGGGTCTTCAAGTGCAGACTGCTAACCAGAAACTGCTCAAGAAGGAGCTTGAGTCTCTTCTCGAGACAACTACTATTACCTCTGCCGATCTCAACGCTTTGAGAGCGGCACCGCTTGAAGATCTCAACGGACTTGAAGATATCGAGATTTCATTGGTCACTCTCTACAAGGCCATGATCAAGATCGACCCCACACTACTAGGGGGCGAACCACGAAAGAGCGAAGATATTGGCGGAGAAGTTGATCAAGCCGTGGGTCTCGAGAATACTGACTATGGTAAGATGCGAATTGTTCAGGAGAAGAAAGAGATGTACCGGCAAGAAAGCGCCGTCTTCTCGCGACGGTTGGTCGGCTACATGGCCCAACAGTTCGATGTAGCCTACAACGAAGTCAACAGAGCGCTCCGCGAAGCTCTTTCAAGAAAGGTGGATTCTCGCCACCACGACACCGGTCGAGACATGTTGTGGAAGTACAGCCCCTTGATCAAATACGCCAAGGACGTTGACCCCGCCAACTGGGATCGCATGATCCAGGTCTATCAAGACAAGAGCCACCCGGTTTACAAGAACGAGTTCCGCCAGGTCTTGGAAGCATGGAAGCGCAATGCGCGCAAGATGACCGCCGACGAAACATCCGAGCTCCTGTTTACATTTGAAGTCGAGAAGCAGCAGGAAGGCAGAGCGACCACTGTCAGGAAGCTCACCGTCAAGCGTAGTCAGACATTGGCCAAGAGTCTGCGTTCGCCCATCGATACCAGCAGTAGGACTAACTTGAAAGAGTCGGGCGAGAACCGAAGCCTTCCTTATGAGGTGTTTGGGCAGGTGCTGGACGACCTTCTGCCGTTGGTTGAGATGGAGCAGAATTTCATCATTGACTTCTTCCATGCCACCACATTGGAGCAATCAGACTTCCCCGACCTGGTCGCAGCCAGTAGACCCTCAGATCGGAGAGGCGGCGACTTGCGTCGCCATCGTTTGATGGAGCCTGACCGCGATCTTGCTCGACGTGTCACTAAGGGTATGGAGGTGATTTTCATCTTCCTCGAGACAGAGATTGCCAAGCTCATTGAATGGGTCGTCCAAGCCGATCCTTTGTAAGTTGACTCTAACTCCGTGTTATCCCCATGGCATACTAATCAGATGCTTCAGACAAGGTGCTGGTGTTTTGGCTGTTCTCGAGCGGAATCTGGGGGACATCCAACAATCCAATCAAGACTTCCTCAACGCTCTGCTCCAGAAGCTCCACGGTGTCTTGGAGTCCCGATTTAAGAAATTCGTGGACGAGCAAATCCGCGCCATCGAGGAGACTAAGGTCAAGATTAATAAGCGCAAGGGCGTTATTTCGTTCATTCGCGTCTTCCCTCAGTTCTCCAACGCCGTGGAAAATATTCTCTCGGGTATCGATCCTAACCTAGCTGTGCGCAAGACGGTTGACCGCGAGTATGATCGCATCCTCAAGTCCATGTTCGACTCTCTCAAGATCATTGCTCGCGAGAACCCGGCAGTCAGCGTTGGTGCGGCGGGTGCGGATCCAGAGGACAAGGAGGCACTCAACTTCCACATTTTGCTCATCGAAAACATGAATCATTTCCTCGAGGAGATTAACACGCACGGCCTCAACGTCCTCGAAGACTGGCGCGAGGCTGCGACAGGCGAGATGAACGAGCACATGAACCTGTACCTGAACGCTGTAATGAGGCGCCCACTTGGCAAGCTCCTCGAGTACGTCGAGAATATTGAAGGTCAGCTGCAGTCGGGCAAGCCCGGTTCGAGCATTGCCTCGCAGCCCTCCAATTCCAAGTCCACATTCCACAAGGTCTTGGCGACGTACGACTCGCGCGAGGTCCGCAAGGGTATCGAGACGCTGCGCAAGCGCGTGGAGAAGCACTTTGGCGACGCGGACGACCCTGCTCTCAGCCAGAAGCTAGTGATCAAGGTGCTCCGCGAGTGCGAACGCTTCTACGGCGAGGTGGAGCTGCGCATCAGCCGCATTACCGCCGACGTCTATAGCGGAGACGTTCTCTTTGAGTGGCCCCGCGCCGAGGTCAAGTCCGGCTTCCGCTAGAGGCATATGCTACTTGGCCTGAGAGCCGGGACCTATTAATTTGGTGCTGGGCGCGAGACGAAGCAAGCCATATGCAGAATCAACTTTCTGCTCTTGTCGGATTGCTTCCTCCAAATCCCCCATTTTGTTTGAGTTGATTCCGGGCATGAAGTGAGGAACGGAAAGCATGGCGTGACAGAGGGAGGACGGAAAGGCTGTGTAACATGTACCCACCCGCCATGGCTTGCTCTTGATCTGGGGGTTTTCTTCTCTAGATACCTTACCTCCCAGGGGAAGTCAAGAGAAGAGCGAAATTCGAGCTTCGAGATTAGAGGAGAGAGAGCAGTACCTGAGGGGTAGGGGGTGGGGGATCATGTTGTTTCTTGTCATGTTGTTTCTATAGGCGGCAGAAGGAAAA
Organism: Colletotrichum godetiae; assembly: GCF_030913485.1. NCBI lineage: Eukaryota > Fungi > Ascomycota > Sordariomycetes > Glomerellales > Glomerellaceae > Colletotrichum > Colletotrichum godetiae. Next base: position 702,406 of record NW_026851257.1, on the reverse strand, counting down.
AGGAATCTTTGGAGGCGACGTTTTTTTGAAGGCCACTTTTGATCCGAGAGAGAGGGGTTTTCGGTATCCATGGGGTGGACAACAAAGCCTTTGTATTGCGCGCAAATAGGGGGGACATTAGATTCCTGTGATGAAATGAGAGACCTTTACGCCCAGAAGAGTGTGTGCTGAACTCTATCCCGATTACTCGTGAGCATGCAATAACCGGTGAACAAGTTCGCCATCTCTCATCTGCAAGGCGGCAATAGCATCATGATCACATTTGAACACACACTCATGTTCTCACAAATCAATTTTGACCATTCTATCAACTAAGTACCCCTTGATACGTCAACCAGCAGGCTTCAACTGGGTCTGGTCATGGACCCAAGAAACAGTGCCGAGACAAGTGAAAGATACCTCGAGGCCATAGCAGGGAGGCAAGCCGAAAAGCAAGTCTGACGCCTAACGAACCTGCCATGCAAAGTCGGGTGGAGAAGGGCTTCTCTTCCATGTGCTTCCCGCGCCCTTCAATCCACCTCACTCAAAACTGGTGTTCCCTGACCCAGACCATTTCCATCCATAAAGTCTTTATTGTTGAAAGAATACCATCGCCCGGTGTGCAATGCTCGTTGATGTATTTCATACCACAATCATATAGATGTGGCGACGTTCGCTGAGATGGCCAACCCGGCCATCAGTTTCGCTGTCTGTTTTTTCTGCTTTGTTTTCCTGGAGTTCGCTAAGTCGGTGACAGACACGCCGTCTATGATAGGTGGAAAGCTCCCTGGCCTTCCTTGATGGCAGTAGAGAGCTGTTTGCGCATGGCTTCGATATTGGTGTAGTCGGGTAGTTTGAGGTAGTTGACACACGTCATGACGCTGGGGAGATAGTCGTCAGACGTGTAGGGGTGTTCACTTGGCTTGCAGACGACCGTGAACATGGGTGTCAAGCTCTTGAAACCTGTCGTTTGTGTTAGCACTGGCTACTTGAGACTAGTCGACAAGGGGGGGGGGGACGTACCTCCAATGGGGAGCTTGGGGCTGCCTGTGGCGAATTGCAAGAAATCGCGGCGCTCAGGAGCTGACAGCTCGCTCATTGTCTGTAGCAAGTTCTTGACGGTCTTGCTGTCCATATTGTAGCCGTGGTCTGCCTTGATTGAATCCATGAGTGCTAGCGAGGATGTCAGTATATCACCAGTCGAGCCCACGGAGAACTACTTACTCTCGAGAGACCAGTCCTCATCAACCCGGCCAAACAAAGTTACCAGCTCATCGGGAGTGAATGCGCTTAGAGCCGAGTAGGGGAAGACTTGAGAGAAGCCGGTACGGAAGGCATCAACCTGGCGGCGAACACCAGTGCCCAGGGTCATGTCAATAACACTTTCAAGGTACGACTCCACGTTATCAATCGTGACTCGAACTTGCCCACCATTGGGCATGAGCTCGATTTCTGGGAAGCCAGGAAGGGTGAAATCCAGACACAGGTCGTCCAACTTGACACCGTCAATAACGATATCCTCGGTATCGGCAACCTTTTGAGCCGGCGTTCGCGAAGGGTCTTCGTCGATTTCCTTCTTGGCCACAGCGAACTTCTTGATGGTCTTCAGGGACCTAGCTAAGCCAGGATCAACAACCTTGACCGCGCCAAGAGATGGCTTCACGCCAGGTGCCGATGAGCCATCTCCAATGCGGAAGAAGGTGGGATTGAAGTTCAGATCAATGATGCGAGAATCGATCATGGAACGAGCAACAAATTTGCCGAGGGTTTTGAACAGTTGCAGGATACGTTCCCCGTTAGGTGCAATAGCTTCATCGTCGCTGAGTGGCCTAGGGAAAAGGCCACTAGCTCCAGAGATGTACTCTTCCGAGTCGTTCGAGTCCATCTCTCTCCATAGCTTAAGCTTTTTCTTGGAGAACTCTCTCGATACCGTAGAGTAGAACTCAAGTGTAGGGCCCAGACCGGTTCCGACTTCCTCGAAGTATTCAACCTCTAGAATGCTCTGAGACGCGCCATATAGCTCCATGACTTTCAGGGCCGACTCCAAGATTTTGGATCTTGAAATGCGTACCTTCTGGCGCTGTAAGCGACCCAGGAATGGTCTATCGTCGCGACGGTCGCGGCGCGAGTCGTCGGCGGAGTGAGCGTTCTGCCAGCGAGTCATCGACCGGGCATACCCAAATGAGGTCGACTGCAAGAACAAATGCCTGGTCTCGAAGGGGAAGAGGAAAGGGTACAGTCGCGCAAGGTCTTCTACCCAACTTGGCAGGCAATTGCTCGCGACGATCAAAGGCTCTTCGAGCTGCCTATTGAGCTTCGCAGTCAACTTGGTATTGACGAACTGTGATAGGGGCTCAACATTCAGTCGAACGGCATCCTTTTCGCTGTTTTCAACCATGACGTCTTCAATGTTGGCATTCAAGTCGTGAAGAATATTGAGAAGGCGAAGAATAGAGGCTGTCGAAGGATGCTTAGCGAGAGATGCCGGCACGTTTCCTTCGCCGTTCTCCTCCGTATTGGCTTGGGCATTGGAACTGAACGAAAGGGTTTCAGCGGGTGGCGGACCGGGGGCCCGTCGGAACTTAATCGGGTGCACTGCAGACCAGACACTTCGGCTAAAGTGCTCATCAGAGTTGGCGGCTGAGGTGTGGACGGCACGGTAGATGGTAGTCTCGCTCGTAATCACCTTGTTGTCGAGAGTGAACTGGATATGCCAGTCTTGCGGCACAGCTTGGATAGCTGCAGCGTATGACATCGGCCTCGATGAAGTTGCCGGCGTGGGGGTGCTTTGTGCCACAGGAGGGGGCGGAAGAGCACTGGAACGAGTAGGCAGAGAACTCTGGGATGGCGTGGGCACTCTGGTCCCATCATCCTTCCGTGCAGTGACCTTGCCACCAGCTGCGATTTCCATATTGACAGCACCAGGCTCGGGACCGGGAGACTCGCTCATATCCTCATCCAAGTCACCAACAATAGCATCCAATGCACTGCTACCGCCAATCTCTTCGTCGTCAGACAGATGCTTTTCATCTGCGCACTCAAGTGCATTCTCCAAGTCGTCATCTTCCGGAGGTGGCCTAGACGGCACTGGGCTGTCTGCAGCCGACGCCGCACTACGACGGGTAGATCTCCTCAGAACACCCTTATCCCTGGTGCTGGAAGAGGTGTCAGGAGTAGCCGCACTCTCCGGCTGCGGTGTTGACTTCGACTTCGTCTTGCGAAGAGAACGCGAACCGCTGGGCGTGGGCACACTGGGCGGTGGCGGGATCGGACTTGACCCAGACGCTGCTGCATGGCGCTCCGCATGGCGCTCGGCAAGTCTAGCTGCCGCATGGCTAAGTGGCAAACCAGCAGAGCCTGCCAACGAGGCAAGGGCCCTCGACAGGTTGTCGGCCCGCCTTGAGGAGCCACGTGGCCGTTCCGAAAGACTGATTCTGGGCCTCAGGTAGTCATCGAGAGACTTGAAAGTAGCAATGGCGTGGATCGAAACCATGATGTTCCGATACGACTTGGGTATAGACTCATCGTCAGCTACAAGTCTGAGCCGAATTTGCTTCGCGAGCATAGACGCCGCACTACTGCGATTGCCATCGAAGGTATTTTGGTGGACAGTAATGACCTCGAAATGCTCAGATCTACTAAGCAAATCCTGAAGTTTGTGAACCATGACACTGAAAGGAGTCGCAGGTGAATCTGCAGTGGCAGTCTTGGGCTTGGATTTGACGCTGTAGCCCATGAAGACCTGCAAGAAGTCCGCCTGTGCCGTGCGGGCTAGATCCTCGTCGGGATTGCTGAAAACCTCCAAAAGCACTCTAACGAGCCCAGAAGCCAGAAGCTCTGCGCTAGTGACACTTTCGAGAACGTCCGCGTCGAAAGACGAGGCCAGCTTCTTGAAGAGCTCTACACCGTTCTCAGGTGCAAGGTTGCCTGCCGATCTGTTGAGGTAAAAAGCTTCAATCTCTTCGGCAAGATCTGATAGATTAGTAAGAATCTTGGTCGCCTTTTTCTTCATGGCCTTGCCGTGCTTCTCGGTTTCGTGGCTCTCCAAGAACTTCTTAGCCACCTCACGAATCCTACTTCGCATCGACGGGACATCTGACAGGAAATGCTGAGGCGGCCCGTCAAGCGACATGGTTGAGCCGCCAGAGCTAACCGGCGACCCAGAAATGTCGTCTGGGTGAGGCTCATTCTCATTGTCCTCCTCATTCTCCTCGTCATCCGACTCTTCGTGCTCTTCATCGTCTTCTGACTCTTCGTTGTCGGAAGATTGATCACCAGAATCTGCCGCAGCCTGCAATTCTGCATTGTTGGACTCCTGAGAGCCGACCGGCTCTGGCGCTGGGGGTGGAGTGTGCTCCTCGATGGCTAATTTGGTAATTTCCGAGATGACACCTTCACGGTAAAGCTGATATCGGTAAACATCCTCCAAGCGACTGAGAAGGAGTTCTGTAGCTTGGAGTGCCAGCATGACCAGTGAGGGATGGTCCTGTTGAGATAAAATCGAAGCCAGGAAAGAAGCATAAGACACTGTCTTTAGGGCTTCGCCAAGAATTTCCTCGTCGAGGTTCGAAAGCATCTTCAGCTGGGCTGTTAGTACCTTTTGACGAACGTTGAGATTAACTGTGCTCGAAAAAGCGTCGGTCAAGGTCGGAAAAAGAATGAGGGCAAAGCGGCGAACTTCGGATTTGCAGGTGTCGAGCAGCTCGATTCTCTTGTCGTTTGGTGACTTGCGCGTCTTTCCAGCTGCTGTGGATGAAGGAGTGATGGGTTCTGTTGCGTTCATCTCCACGAAATCGCCATATGAAGGGTCGGCATTACGAGGCAGGCTAGGGAGCAGCTCGCAAATGACGTTGAGAGTCTCGATAATCTGCTCCTTTGGGCGATGGATCAAGGCCTGCATGATGACGACACTGTCCAATTTGGAGGCAACGTCTTCTGTGCCGCTAGGCGGAGAAACGCCGGTGAGGATTTGGTAAAGTGTCTCTACGATGTTGAGCTTAAATAAGTCCGCCGAAAGCTGGGGGCTAGCACGAGCCGTAAAGGCCAACACCCGCAGGAATTGCGTGTGGATATCAGCCCCGATGAGGTTGGTGGTGCCTGGCACAAGCAGTCTCAGGACAGCCTTCAACAGATCGACACTGACGAGCTCCTCCAGCTTTGCAGACTGGTATTTGAAGCTCTCCACAATGCCAGAGACGCAGATGGAAGCCTTTTCAACCACTCGCTGGTCGCTGCTGCCCAAGACGTTGAGAAGCGTGGGCATGACATCTCGAATTACCGGGAAAGAATCCTCTGGGATGTTTCGGCAGCAATTTGCAGCCGTAGTCACCGCTGTTCTTTGTGTGCTTGTTGCGAAGAAATCCAGGTAAGACAAGCAGGCGGTCAACCCACCCTCTCGGACAATGCTGGAGGGGTACTCTGCTGAAATCTTTTCGAGGGTGCTCAGGGCTTGCTCGGCAAGATCGATAAAGGAGATCTCGAGCAACTTTTGGCAGAGCACGGGGACAGCGCCTCCGTAAACGACGTTGGCCACACTGGCGGGCAATGCCTCCATCAAGTTTGCCAGGCAACGGCAGGCGAGCAGCATGATTTCAGGGTTCTCTTCGCCCGTCATCTCGTTTGGTTGCATCAAAGTCACCAATTCCTTGACGAAGGCATCAGGTGAAAAGTGACCTGACAAGTTGTCCTCGTTGGACACCAACAAGATTTCAGATAGCTCTTGCAGGGCGATCAGCTGCACTGATGGGTCATCTTTTTGACGCAGGCTGTTCAGAAGGTCTCGCAGGCGAGATGAAATGCCCGTCATCATGCCTGTCAAGGCCCGCAAGGTACTTGACAAGCCACCGGGACCCCCTGGACCTCCGAATCCGCCAAAGGGATCATCGTCTACATCGTCATCGTATCGCTGACCCTCGTCATCGTCATCGTTATCGTCACTATCATCGTCGTCGTGATGTTCGGGTGGAGGTGGTGGGGGCGGGAGAGGAAGAGACTCCTTTTCGGTGTCATCTGTGCCCGTCATCGCGGTGTCGGCGTCCGCATTATTTGCGGCATTCCGTTTTGTCTTACGAGAAGAACTGGATGTGTTGGCAGAAGGATCTGTGTATGCCGAATCAGTACCATGATCCATAGGTATTAGAGTATAGGCAACTCGTGGTTACCTGTGGTGCCGGGGGCAGTCCTCTTGCTTCGGCTGCTGCTGGATTTGCGGCTTGAAGACGCCGAGGGTGCAGTATTCTCAGATGCGTTCGCAGGATCGGCGGAAATGCTAGCAAGAACAGTCAGCTTTGAAGGTTCTCAAGCTCCAAGTTCAGGTAGTGGGATTGCTTACTCTGGGCTCGACATGGCGGCGGTAGATTTGCCCTTTTTCTTGGAGCGAGGCGGGGCAGGTGGTTGTGTAGGGAGCTGAGGCGGTGGAACAGCGTCGACTACCTTTTGACGCTTTGATCGCCTGGAGGAAGCTGATGCAGACGGCTGTGCTCCAGGAGTAGGGCTGGTAGCTTGTGTTGAAGCCTTTCGTTTCCGCGAGGCTGAGGTGGGAGGGTTCGGAGGGCTGGAGCTCTGTGGTGCAGGGGCGGTGGCTGCGGGATCGGCGCTTGCAGCGGATTGTGTCGATGAAGCCGCGAGACTCGCCGCTTGCCGGGCAGAAGATCTAGTAATTCTGGGAGACATGAGTGACTGGCTTTTTTGAGGCATGCCGACCGAAGAACGGCAGGCGAAAAAAAGAAGGTAAAGATCAAGTCAGATCCGCCGAAGCCAGGATGCCGGTGGCCTCGTGTGTCCGCAACGAAGGTCAGATGTGTGTGTGGTGTGTGTGTGGGTGCAGTGGATGTGGATGTGCAGAGTACTAGACAGAACGAGAGAGGTAAAGTAAAGCATGCAATGAATTGCTGGGGTGGTAGAGGGAGGGGTCTGCTAGCACTGGCCCGAAGCTGACCAAGCGAGAGTGACGAGAGTAAGGAAGTCAAGGAGAGAAGAGGAGTCGAGTCGAGTTGAAGAAGTATCGCGGAGGAGACGATCAAGACTTGATGAAGAGCGTGTGAAGGAGCGTTGCGATGCAGCCGTGTTTCAATGGTTGGAAAGCAGGCGCTTCTCTGTGTCTTTTTTTTTTTCTCGAGGTGCTCTAGAGGCACGGTGCGGTGGTGCCTGGCAGGATGTACGGTGCGGTGCGGTGCGGTGCGGTGTAGGTAGGTAGTGAGGTAAGACGGTAGGTATAGTGACCCGACCCGCTTAAGTTCGAGATCCCGCCGTTCGGGTACCGAAGGCAAGGTAGCTTCAGGAGGAGGAAGAGGAGGGGGACGCAGGTAGGCTGGATCCCGAAGCCGAAAAGATGCCTTTTTTTTGTGCATTTTTTGGAGTTTGAGGATCAAGAGAAAAAGACTCGGAAGGTGAAGGTGAAGGTGAAGGTGAAGGAAGCAGCAAGGTAGAGGCAGACCAAACCAGGTGAAGGCAGACAGGCACGAGACGAGTTGGCTGTCGCCGGCAACTACCCCACGGCACCTGAACGTTGTTCCTGCTGCTCCTGCCTCTGCCTCCCGTCTGCTCCTTCTCCTACTCGGAACGAATGTTTCTGCGCGCCTGGCTCCCGAGGATGTTTCTTGCTCCTGTCTCTCCTCTTTTGAATTCTCTGCTCTTCTTCTTTTTGTTCCTCTTCACTCTCGAGTCTCTCTCTGTCTCGCTCTCATATGCACACGAACCACACACACGCTCTCTCTCTCTCTCTTTCGACTCTCTCCTTTGTCTCGGCGAAGCACAAAACAGTGTACGAGGAATCGAAACGAAACAGGACAAATACGGGGGAAATGGCAACCACCTACCGCTGGGAAGATGAGGTCGAAGCTAAGGTGGGCGAACCCGAACCGGAAGACGATGTCGTCGGCGTGGACGGGAGGCGCGCGGGGGGATCGTGGTCGACTACCGATCTGGAGCGCTGATTTGCAGAGGCGATTCGTTCTGCCATGGATTACGCCATGAGGCAGGACAGCTCGAGGGTTGCTGGCAATTAGGCGTCTTGGTGTGTTGATGTTATCAGTGCCGTCGGGGAATGGCCAACAAATACGATGATGTTGGGAGGTTGGTCCGAATCAACGGATCAAACAAGTGGATTTCGTTGCCTTGAGAGTCATCGATATAGATGGCGTGATCTATCCTTCGAAACGGTTTATCGTCTGTATCGTTATCGTCGTCGTTGTCGTCGGAGGAGAATAGATTCGATGGCGATGTTGGAAGTATGGGGAGATGTTAGGGATGCTCTTTAGGATCAGAAGAGGTTATGCAGCGCCAAAGCAGCACGGGAGAGGAAGAAGGTGTCGGGTCTGACTGATGGATGCCCTGGGCCGTGGCCGGCGAACGGGACAGACACACCACCCGTTGCTGCTAACAGTTATTAACAAGCACCACGCCGCACGCCACATGCTACACCACACACCACCACGCACCACACACCACGCACCACGCACCATACGCGCAAGGACAAGGCCATACTCACACGGCCAACATGCTCCAAGCGGCTCTGATATCGCTGAGGTGGTCCAGTCCACTTTTTGCTCCAACGTAGCCACTGGGGACACTGGGCCCGCCAACTCAACTTGAGCGGCCACGAGGGGGGAATCCCTGCGGTAAGGCCCATGCTATGATGCTGCGGATACAGAGGTACTGCCATACACATGCTTACGGAGTACCTGACCTTAGCACCCTAAATACTGAGCAATACGGGCAGGACTATGTCATGGAACGGTCCCCCTCCTGTCACGCCTACCGTCTGGCTCCGTCCCAACAACCTCGAACCGTGCCAACGCCAATCATGGACGTGCCGTCGTCCGTCACCCGTCACAAGCCTCCCTGTTCCATCCGGCCAGGCCAAGCCTGCTATTGTGTTCGAACATTCAACCCGTACAGCCACGACAGCGTCATTGTATTAGTGTCTGACCGTGCTGGAACGTTTGGCAGCTCAACCCCGCTCTACCACCACTGTCAGTCCCCAGTCTCTCAGATGCTGACCTTGCACTAAGGTAGCTACAGCCAAAACAGCTTCGCATCAAAGCCGCTCGTCATTACGGAACCGCGTCTCCGTTTACGCATCCACACTTGAAGTGTGCTCCAGATTCTGACGGAGCGGATTCAATCAAGGCTGGTGGGCACGCGGCATTCCTACCTCTTCTTGCGCCATCAGGGTTGACCAATACTCCATTTCTAAGCGGCCGAGTGCAGCAAGTCATCAAAAACACCTCAAGAAATATCGATAATGAGTAATATAGACTTTGCTCACGTCCGCGGCGCCGGAGATTCCACATTAATCATTTCTTCTCTAGCCTAGTAGGTATCATGCAGGGCTCACTCGTCTATGCCTTTAAGCTGTCCTTGCCTCCCTCGAATTCACCAAACTCGTACTCATCCGGGTACTTGTCTAGATGCTCGCGCAGCTGTGCCATCTGCTGCTTCAGATCTGGCGTCAACTCCTCATAAACGTCTTCAAACATGCCTCGAATCGGCGGCTTCTTCTCCATCTCGGCCTCCTTGAATGCCTTCAGCACCTCCCGCCTAGTCGAGTCTCTGCACTCCTTTTCCTTGGCCTCGTCCCACATGCCTTTAGCCTCCATGTACTTCCGCAGACGTGTGATAGGGTTGTCCCGCCTCTTCCAGTCCTCAACCTCGACTCTAGCACGGTAGGCAAACGAGTCATCCGACGTGCTATGGTGGCTCACCCTGTAAGTCATTGCTTCGATCAAGACGGGGCGGCCTCCGTTCTCGAGCGCCATTTCACGGGCCCGCTTTGTAGCCTCTCTGACGGCCCAGATGTCGTTTCCGTCTACTCTGATAGTGTCGATGCCGTACCCTAGGCCGCGGCTGGCGATTCCATCACCTCTGTATTGTTCTAGCGTTGGCGTAGAAATGGCATAGCCGTTGTTTCGACAGATGAAGATTACAGGACATGATCTCGTAGCTGCGATGTTGAGGGCGGCGTGGAAGTCTCCTTCACTAGCCGCACCCTCGCCAAAGTAGGCCGCAACGACTCTTGGGGGTATCGACTGATCTTGCATCCGCTGCATCTTCAAAGCGTAAGCCGCTCCCGAAGCTTGCGGAAGCTGCGTTGCCAATGGTGACGAGATGGTATGCTGTACGGGTAACGTATTAGCATGGTCAACTCTCCAACCCCCTACGCAGAGGTAGCCGTCTCGGCCATGGGGTACTCACGATATTCAGCTCCTTGCTACCATAATGCACCGGCATGTTCCTCCCTCTACCGGGATCTTTCGAATTGGCAAAAAGCTGGTTCATAAAATCCGCCGTCGTGAAGCCCCGCTGCTTAAAAACGCCCTGCTCGCGGTACTGGCAGAAAATCACATCCTCGGGCGTCAGCACGCTCGCGGAGCCGACGCTCAGCGCCTCCTCGCCCGCCGAGACCATGTAGAAGCTCAGCCTGCCCTGGCGCTGGGCGTCGAACATGATGAGGTCCATGACGGAGATGAAGACCATGTCCTTGTAGAGCTTGACGATCTGCGCCTCGTCAAGGTCCGGGACGAAGGCGTCGTCGACGATGGCGCCGTTTTGGTCTACCACGCGGTAGGTCGGCACGGCGGGGTAGTCGCCTGGCGTCTCGAATTTGAGGCTGCTTGTAAAGGCGCTCTTTACGGCGCCGGGGAAGGAGACGTGGTTTGCGTTTGGTCTTTGGGAGAGGCTGCTTGCTGCTCGGCGGGTTTGAGGTGCTGTTGCTGTTATTGCTGCTGCTGCTGCTGTTGGTATTGATGTCGTCTTCAAGGGACCGCTTCCGGCTCGGGGGAGGGCGAGCCCGCCGAGGGGTGCCCGTCGAAGGATCTTGGAGGTCCTCATTCTCTCTCTCTTCTTTTAAAACTGTGTCCTCTCCTTTCAGAAACTCAATTGGTGAAAAGAAGAGAATCAACGAGTCTTTCCTCGATTACACTGAAGTCAGGGACGGAAAGGAAAAGAAGTCTCGAAGGAGCGCTCAGAGGGAGAATGCCGAGACAGCAGCTATCCCGAGGAAGACCGTCTATCGTCGGCCGAAGTTGCGACGTCATGGCTGAGCCGACGTAAGCCGGCTACCGATAAGGCAGGTTAGCAGTGTGGCAGCGCATGGCAGCTTGACCCAAGGCCCCCGAAAGCCGTCACCTTTCCCCGCGCCCCGCGTGGAATCCATTCTCCCTATCGATAAGGAAGGGGAAACCGAACCTTGGGCAGGGGTGCTTGTGACCGAGCAGGAGTCCATCGACAAGGTTATGGTTTGCTCTGTGCTGGCGTCGAGGGACTGTTTTGGCCCCCGCAATCGAATCAGGATGCTGGACGTTTGGTTTTTGAAGGACGGTTTGTTACTGCATGAATGTTGGGACGCGTTGGTCTTCCATTGGGTAATCAACGGTGATATCTGTTTTGTTTTTTTGGTAAATTACGGTGCCTGGGTTCACCGTGCCTGGCAATCCGGACAAGGTATCAAACTAGACAGGTCCATATCAGTCCTAGACGACGCCTTGCCAGTGCTAACCGATGCTTGGCGAGGGATGTCGACGATCGATATACAGCACAGCTCCTCGGTTCAATCGAGAAATTTGTTTACACGGCGTTATTTGAAACTACCAAGTCGGGGTTGTCTAATACGGCAACATTGTCCAAGAGCCCTGGTTAAGCAATTCTTATGCTTGAAATGTGGGTTCCCGGTTGAAAGAGCCAACGCCAAGTCTCTAAGCCGATTCTAACCTCATTGATTTCAAAAACCGTCATGTAGGACAGTTTGAGTCCATTTACAAGAACTTGTTCAAAGGATCAGCCTAAGTAATACCATAAACTAGTTATCTTTCTTCCGGAGCATCGACTTCCAGTTCAATCTACTGCACAATAAGGGTCCAGCTGTCAAGCGGTAGTTGCATGGAGATCTCACCAAAAAGTATCGAACACGGATTTGGCCCTCAAAGGCAACAACTACATCTCTCTTCATGTGGTATAATAACTAGTAAGTATACCGGAAATCCTTATTCTCCCCATCCGTCCTATCCTCCCTCTCCTGCTCAAGCCCAGCCTGCAACCTATCCTCGGGCACCCCAAACTTGGAATTGCGACGCTTGTTCTCCGCCACGCAGAGCAGATAGTACACGAGCCCCGACGCAGCCATGAGCGCAAAAGCAAACATCATGGCGCTGATGCCGAGCGGGTACCGCGGCGCCTGGCTTGACAAGAACAGCTGGGGACCGACGATATTGCCAATGGCGTAGCACACGGCCACCGTGACGCCCATGAAGCTCTTCTTCGTCGCGCCCGCCGTGTTGGACGAGTTGAGACTCAGCATGAAGACCCAGGGAACGTTGTAGAAGCCCATGATGTACACGCACGCCAGGCTGGCGTTGCGGCTCTGGTTGATGTCGAGGGTGTGCACCATCACCGCGCCGATTAGCCCCACGATGGCGGACAAGATCCAGAACAGGCAGCGGAGGTTCTGCACAAACATGGAGATGGTCGTGAGGACTACGCCGGCGACCATGGCGACCGCGGCCTGCGGCGTGGCCATGAGGACGGTCTTCGTCTGGCTGAAGCCGTACCCCGAGATGATGAGCGGGTTGAAGTTGGTGATCCCCGCGTTGGCGACGGCGTAGCCGATGGCGCAGGCCCAGACGCACCAGCATTTGGGATCCTTGATGGCCTCGAGGATCTGTCGTCCGTCGAATTTCTTCTTGACGTCGACGCCGGTTTGGTTCTCGGCGAGACGGGCGACAACTTGTTTCTTTTCCCGTTCGTCAAAGAACCACGCCTTTTGCGGGGAATCAGGCAGCGCAAAGAGGACCACGAACCCGACGAGGATCGTGACGGCGCCGTAGATGATAAAGATGTACTTCCACGTCGACAGGCTTCCCTTGATATTCCCAATCGCATACGAGAGGATCCCTCCAAACACGCCGGCAAAGGTATTATGCCACAGTGCCGTACGCAAGGGTTGCTCTTCGCGGCGGTACCAGGTCGCGTTGAGGACGAGCATGCAGGGCAACAGGGCAGCCTCGAAGATGCCGAGGAAGACGCGGATGGCGGCGAGGCCGGCAAAGTTGTGGCAGGCGGACATGAGGCAGATGCAGGCGCCCCAGAGGACAAGGCAGGCGCCGATGAATTTGCCAATGGGGAGCTTGGTGATGAGGTAGAGGGCGGGGATTTCCATGGCCAGGTAGCCGAAGTAGAAGACGGAGCCGAGCCAAGAGTATTCTTGCCCTTTGAGATTTGCGTCTTGGCGGAGGCCGAAGATTGCGGCGAAGCCTAGGGCGTTCTAGATCTCGGGTGAGGCCATGGTTAGCTTTGTGTATACGAATGCTGATGTGATAGGAGAGGGGTTTTGGGACTTGCCTTGTCGAGGAACGCGAGGGTCATGCTAATTACTGCGCAGGGGAGGACGACGAGGTCCGTCTTCAAGAGGATGCGCCTGTTTTGCGCGGGTGTCGGCGCCAGAGTCTCGTCGTACTGCGAGGTTCCATCTTGAACGTCTTTCACATCCGTCTGTTCGGTTGCGTCGTGGTCGACCATGGCTGATTTGGGTTCCATCATGGAAGATGGAAGCGCGTTGGAAACACTTTGTTTGGTAGGTATATGTACGGAACCGTGTAAGTCGGAGCTTATATGCTGTTTGTACAAACTCTCAATTAACGAAGCAACACAGTCAGACTCATTCAAGAGCCAACTCTCTTCTCACAGGACAGAAAAAAAGATTGAGAGTCCAAGTTTCGAAGTCAAGGCCCAAGGATCAAACATGCTCCCCCCGAGTCGGCGGCGGAACCGCAGGTATTTCAATTGCTCAACTCCACATCCCATGTCCCGGCCCTTTTTGATTACAACGAGACCTCTACCGGATAACACACCATGTCGTTGTCGATATGGAGACCGCAGAAACAGAATTGCGATTGACGTTATCATTCTGGGGTATCACGCAATGAGAAGGTGGAGCTTTTGCTCGGTCCCCACCGAGATGATTGACGTCGAGATATCGGTGCAGTCCGAGGTGTTGTGCTGACTCGTGCTCCACCGGTCCTCGCACTGTTATCAAGATCATCGCCCAGGGATACCATAGTAGGTGCCGTGTTAGCTAATGTGGTGGTCTTCGCGTCGAAAGGTGACGAGTGAAGGCCAGTGGTCAAGAGACTTCTCTAATCTTTCGCACGGTATCAGGTCGCAAGATTCGAAGCAAGGTGGTGGGAATCATGGGGGTTGCAATTAGTGCTGGCCAACGCAGATGATGGTTCATCTTCAAGCTGTGATGTTGATTTCACTCACCTTTTGTTAAAGGAAGCTTAGCTAGTCTTCAAACAACTGGATATTTAATCAGGGTTTGTTGCAAAATTACACCATATTTCATTAACATCTAGTCGCTCTGTAATACAGGGTGTTTGAAAAATAAATTGGTATTGAGAGAATTCTCAAAGAGCTTCTCGAAAGACTCCGCGAAAACTCAAAGCTTCGACTTCAAGCTATCAAGGACACTCAGATCCCGAGCCTGCTCGAGTTCAGCTAGAATCTGCTCCCTCGACCTCGCAACATCCCGCTCAACCTCAGCCACATAAAGCTTCTGAATCACCTCCGTCAAAGCCCCCCTCTTCCCGTCACCAATCACCCGCCCATCAACCTCAGTAACATGTATCTGCGACGGGAACGTCCCCGTACAGAAAGCCTCATCGGCCCCATACACCTCCGTCAGCGCAAAATCGAGCTCCCGCACCGTGATCCCCGCCGCACGGCAGACGTCAATAGTCTTTTGCCGCGTAATGCCCATCATCTGGTTATCCTTTGTCGGTGCCCACACCTCGTCGCCACGGACGATGAAGAAGTTGACCGAGTTGCACGTCTTGACGAAGCCGTTGAGGTCCAGCATGAGCGCCTCGTCGACGCCCATGAAATTGGCGTGCACGCACGCCTGCACGTCCGTCGCCTTGGAGATGTGGTTCCACTGCTCGTCCTTGACGTCGGGCGGGCCGCGCCGAACCCAGGTCGTGCCTAGGCGCAGGCCGCGCGACTTGGCTGTCGGGTCGACGGCCTTGATCTCGGGGATGATGACAATGAGGGGCAGGCCGATGTTGACGTGCGGGTTCTGGTAGGGCGTTGACTTTAGACCTCTGCTGACGACGAGACGCATGTGGACGTGAGGCTCGTTTCCCATGTCGTTGGCGTCTAGGGTTTGGTGGAGGAGTGAAAGGAGGTCTCCCTTTGTCAGGCCCAAGTCCATATACATGGCCTTTGCAGATTGGAAGAGACGATTTATGTGCTCCTTGGCGAATTGAACTCGGCATCTTACAGCACGAATGCCTTCCTATAACGAGAAGCCATTAAATCAGCCTTTGGACCTTTCGTCAGTCCAAATGTTCACTTACCCAGATTCCATCGCCTATGAGGAAGTTGGAGTCAAAGACTGAGACCGTTGCTTGCTCTCTGGGGACTAGACGGAATTCGCCAGTAACGCCGTCGCGTATGCCAACCTTGTATCGAGAGTCAGTATTCTGTTTTGAAGAAGTATTAAAGACCAAGATGTATCTTACCAAGATAGAAGCATTTTTGGAGTTCAGGACGGCCGTGTGGCTTGTAGCCGGCTGAGGCTTTGGCTGAGATTCGGACATGATGCTGGCGATGCTCTGTGGGATGTGATGCCGTATAAGTCGTAAAACATCTATTTGGAAGCCAAATCTCGAATAAATACCACACTTCTACAGGGCCAAAGACCCCGGTTTTTTAAATGCAGGTATGTAAGCCAAAAACGCTCATATGGTGCTTCAACGCTTTTCCTGACAAGTAGGTAGTCTTGGTCGGCACTGAGCTCGGCCAGGGCCGAAACTCTGATGACATTGCGCAAGCCACTCTCCACTTATCATCGGTCCAGTCCGAGATCACCTCGGTCTTGGTGCATTAGCTGCAGCCAATGCGATAGGAAGGAGGGATCAAATCAATAATTACCACCCGATGTTGATATCTAGTTTGACATCCGAAGCTCAACTAATTTACCGAGGCTGTGCCATGGCATCAAGTTAGCAGTTGTCGATAGCCCATGGTCACTCAACTTACACGAACGCCAGTTGCAGGGAGGCTTGGTATTGCCAGGAATCATTGCGACATTGCACTGTTCACCCCAAGTTCCCTAGGTTGGTTGGACTGTAAATCCTCCATAAAAGTGTCAAACCAGGCGGTAAGGCCTTCGTCCAAGCCAAATTGAGCGTTGTCGAAATACCCCGTTACCTGGTTCATATATGTTTCTAGACCATCGCCTTGGAAGAACATGTTGGACTGCATGCTATCTGTATCAAGAAGGCCAAGTGTGTTTGATGTGTCCGCAGGAGCTACTGGCGAAGCATCTGTGACTAGCGAAGGTGCGCCTGGGGGCTTCCATGTTATCGGTCCATATACCTTGATCCTCGCTGCCTGGAGAAGATCGCGGTACTTGAGCATGCCTTCCTCATTCATCCGGGCAGTCCCGCGTTCGATGAGGTCCATGCATGATGCCACATTGCTCCCATGGGAATAGAGGAGAGGGGATTCTGGGCTTTGCTTCATCGCTTTGACGTGCCTAGTAGCTCATGGTCAGTTCGGAATCTTGAAAGGAGTGCCAATTAGGAATGTGGTGAGATAAGGAGCCTACCAGTCGCAATACAGGCCTGCCAGCCCTACCATGAGGATCGAATGCACTTGCCGTATGCATCGGCAAACGGCAGTGATACCATGTTGAAACTCCAACTTCTGCCACTGCCGAACAGTTCCAGAAACGGCCCGAGAACATATCTCGGCCATCTCTGTTGAGGGAATCATGAAAGTGGGAGATGGCCGATACATGAGTAAGAGGAGAAGTCCATATTCGATCTTCATCTCGGAGTACTCGCGCGTTCCCTTGAAGTTCAGGGCTTCCATGTCTCGTTTCCAACTCTCTAGTTCTTGCTGGATTCCTTCGACTTCGTGGCAGATTTCCTGGAAAGTGGTTCTTGATGCTCGTCCATCAGGACCCCTGGCGATGTAGACGGATTCAAGGACGCGCCCGCCGATCTGACGTAGCCTCATCAGATGATTGAAAAGCTTCACATTGAGTTTCTGGAATGATGGCGCCGCCCGGGCCTCGGACTCTGTGAGCTCGTCTAGAGTACTGATAGATGGCTTTGGTGCGTCTATTGCATGCTCTCTGACCGAGAGTACTCGGCCGGTGATGACAGCTACCTGTCTTTCCAGTGCGTATACACACCACCAAGTACGGTTTCGTATCTCTCGGTCATCGGAACTCAGGTCGCCCCAGGTGACGGAACGTCGGTGAAGGCCCATCTCTATAGCTGTTGACATGGCATATCGACTCATCTGCCAAAGGTCGTCACCGTGATTTCTAATATTTGATCCTAGCATCCATAAGCACAGCAAAAGCACGGAATGAAGGCCTTGTAGATCTCTCGGATGGTCGTGTATGTTCAGAAAGAATTGTAGACCTGTCTGGAAGTAGTCTGTGGGGCTGTTCAAGTCCATCATCCGTCGGTATTCCTGAGCTTCCGTGCAAGATGCTGAAGCGAGGGCTAGCACCATGAGGACTAAAAACTTTTGATACAGTGTACACCTTGCTGGATCTTCGTAGATTCTTAAAAGGCTAGCTCTCAAGAATGGAAGAGAAACAAACGGCCACCATGGATGTATGCGACTGATGTATGTAGTCAGGAGAAGTCTAGCGACAGGCTGCGGTGGGAGCGCAGCGTTGTTCCGGACGAGTTCGTGGTCATTACCGGAGAGTTCTGCGCGACCAGGACGCGATACTGATGGTGATGCAGACAAGTGAATCTGCTTGAAGAAAATGCGAGCAAAGGTCGAGCCAGTGGCACTTCCCACTAAAGAATTGACAACTATTACCACCCGACCTCCTAGAATGGATCAAGCATCAGCTCGTGGCCAGAGAGAGCTGTACTTACTGTATATCCTTTCTGAGTAGCCGCTTGGTCTTCCAATTGCAAGAACACCAATCTCCTCAGCTTCTTTGCGGACATCGTCGAATTGGCCAGGTCCAGCTACCAGGTCAGTCTGGCCTGCTGTGACCTCAGGAACGGCATCGAGTCTAGCTTGAAGCTCAATGATTCGGTCTTGCAGGCTTTTGACGGCAGCGTACGTGTAAGTTACACGATCGGTGATATTGCACTCCTCATTTTGTTTCTGGCAAGTTGAGCATCGTGGAACACGTAAATCACACTTGGACATGTCAGAATTCATATTTTCCCCTTGCTCGAAGGGTGACGATCTACCTTGACTTTTCGTGCATGGCAACGACTGCAAGCTTTGGAGACCGTCGGTGGGAATTGCGATTTCCATGTCGGGTCCATCATCCAGGGAGTATGGAACTGTGCGTGTTGCTGCTGGCTCTGTAAGGTAGCTAAGAAGAGTGTGTGATTCTTTGTGTCTCGGGGGTGTCCGAGTCTTGACTTCGGAAGACAGTAGAGAAACAGTGCCTAAGACTGTGTCGCATGGCTGTGGGTGGAAGTCGGGGGGTTCTTATCGATAGACCGCCCCACTTGCCTTTATTGGTGATTCCCCAGGATGTGGTCCGGTGCCCGGCCGGTGAATCTCGGTGTAGGGCTCCTGCTTGCCCTGTGTAAGTCCAACCTGACTTGGATGCCTTCACAGGCAATTCAGAGAATCACGCCGGGAAAAAAAAAAGGGTGAATACTTTTGTTTATTCTCACGCTTCCAATACAATCACTTCGGAAGGAGCTTATTTCTTTTTTTCTTCACACGCACACTCCCATCACTTAACACTCGTCACACTCTACAACAACAGCATCCACCGAGAACTTCAATATCCGACTTCATCGCTATCGATCAGCTACTTTCTTTTCTGACCAGATCAGCTCAACTTCAGATATAATATCCATCACAATATTGAGAAAAGAGTCTCAATATGAATCCTGCTGGCTCCATTGCTTTGTTGGTCATCCTGGTCATCTGTCTCATCTGCACTATCATCTGGCTTGCCAAGGACCAGGTTCGAGCCTTCACCAAGGTTTTGGCTCAACACCGAGCGACACGAAAGGAGGCTTCTACCACTGCCAGCACGGAAGCTGTCACCAATGGGACCATTGTCTAGGTAAGGCTTTTCTTTATTTTCCCTGGCAAAGAATCCTACTCGCATCTGGGATGTCAGTGCCCATGGATCCTGGTCTTGAAGATGTGGCTTGACTGCCCAATGTCATCGACGTAGCGCGCACCAGCCACATTCAATCCCCAAATTCTCCACCAAAAATTAATTCCATCCCGGAAGCTCTCCAAGCATCGCTCGTCTGACTTCATTGCGCGCCGTCCCCTAGGTCTTTCCACGCTCCCTCGACAATAACGAGCCATTTTCTAGCAATGGCGACCCGACGCGCCCTCCGCTCCCCTTGGAGCGCGCGATCTTTTTCGAACCAGCTCGGCACATCCCCTTCCTCTATCTCTCGCCCCTTCGCAATCGCCTCCCGATCCATCAACACCTCAACCGATCCTTCCGCCGACAGCAAGACAACGCACTTTGGCTTCAAGACTGTCCCCGAGTCTGAGAAGGCCGATCGTGTCGCCGGCGTCTTCCACAGCGTCGCCGACTCCTACGATCGCATGAACGATCTCATGTCCTTTGGCTGGCACAGAATATGGAAGTAAGTCTCAATTCCTCTCAGCAGCAGTCATGCCATCATCACTAACACACTTCTGCCAGGGACCACTTCGTCTCCGGCCTCCAGCCAGGCCTCTCAGCCTCCAATCCCCCTACGCCGCAACACATCCTTGACATCGCCGGTGGCACAGGCGACATTGCCTTCCGCATGCTCCACACGGCGCATAACATCAACCACAACCCCGACGTCCGGGTCACAATCTCCGACATCAACCCCTCCATGCTGGCCGTCGGCCGAGACCGTTCCCGATCTCTCCCGGCCTCCCAGCAGGCCGCCATGTCATGGCTCGAGGCCAACGCCGAGAAGCTCCCCGAGGGCGCCATCAAGGACAACTCGATCGATCTCTACACCGTCGCTTTCGGTATTCGTAACTTTACAAACATTCCCGCCGCCCTGCGCGAGGCTCACCGCGTGCTCAAGCCCGGCGGCGTCTTCGCCTGCCTCGAATTCAGCAAGGCAGACGACTACCCGCTCTTCAACGCCATCTACAAGCGGTGGTCCTTTAGTGGCATCCCTCTCATCGGCCAGCTCGTCGCCGGTGACAGAGACAGCTACCAGTACCTCGTCGAGAGTATCGAGCGGTTCCCAAGCCAGACGGAGTTCAGGGACATGATTAAGGATGCTGGGTTCGTTGTCTCTGGCGAGGGCTATGAGAACTTGACTGGTGGCGTTGCCGCTATTCATAAGGGCATGAAACCTATTGCGTAAATGCCGATTCAGGGGTAATCCAGACATGAGGAAGGAAATTCACAGGAAAAAAGGGGTTTGGTGAGCTCAGAAAGCTCTTGTAAACTGTATGTATATGTATCAACACAGGGAAATCCAATCATTGGCATGGCTGCATGGAAAGCGGGCACCCAGATAGACTCTCTACACTAAATGTATACCAAGAATGGCCGCTGGGCCTGTTCCATAACCACAACCCTCGAACAGCGTTGAGGAATTCCGAGGAAAAGGCAACCACTGCCTTGAGTCCCCGAGCCTGGCTGATTGGCCTTTCGGAGAATAAGAACGTGGACTCCCTTGAGTGAAAGGCCCACTGTGCCCCTGAGTGGTGATCGTCTTGCAGACTCCGGCTTAGTCTAAAAGGGCTTTTTTGTGTTCAAAGCCATTTCAACAGCCTGCCTTTCATTACTCCTGTCTGCCTAGGATGACTTCTAGCTATACCCATAGAAAAGCTTTCTGGCCCTGGTCACCCGAGCTAACGGATGAGCAACTATGGCTTCCTCGATTTCTGCCTCGCAGCAGCGTCGTATCGAGTGAGTTGGTCCGTATCAATCGCCTTTGTTAAGCCATTAGGCTGAACTTTACAAGGTATGTGTCTAGTACATCATGTTGATGCCACGTGCTTCTAGAATCACGCGGCCCTCACAATCAATTCGTTAACGAATATGAACGGGGAGGAGCGTAATATTGAGAGACGGACGTTTGTATTACCTTGGCCTTGCTATGGTCACCTGTAGTTCGTAGTAGTACGGCTTGTCGGATTGACTAGTAATTTAGGACTAGGCATATGGCTAGTCAGGCTCCCCGGCCAGCTGGTGACGAGAGAACGCCGAGCACATCACTCTGGCCTTGAGGTAAAGGCTCCGTCAATAATACTGTTTTATAAGATCGGTGTTATAAAGTCTGGGGGATACCGGGCTTCGTTTGATTGGTATCGATGTCCAAGTACAGAGACACCGCCGTATGGTTTGCAACACCCTGATCACTGCAATTTTAACTACTCCCAAGGGTACGAAGCTATCCTTACCTGACAGCTCATTCCCAGAAGCTTCTGTGGTCAAGCAAACCACCATGACCATTAGCTTCGCATGCGGCGACTGATCAGGGTTTTCACTGCATTTTTAACTCTCCCTAAGGGGGTAGAACCAGGCTTACCTCGGTGTCTCGAAGCTAATCCCCAGAGGTTTTGGTGTAATACACTTCGACAAAACCTCCCTAAGGTAGGGCCGTCAGCAATTTCACTGCAGTCTTAACTCTCCTCAAGGGGATTGAGCCAAGCTTACGGAGTATAGATACCCGACCTCGCAGCACAGTATCAAAGCTTCTAAGTCATAAAAATCACGACGAATCATGCTGCAGAAGGTGGTCGGCGGCCTTCACTGCGACTTTAACTCCCCCCCAACCCAAGGGGACAGAGCCAAGCTTCCCTCGCAGCCTAATGTCAGATCTGATGGAGTTAATCTCGTTGATACAACCTCTAATTTGTCCCTTTCTTTCCCAGCGATGAAATAAATCGGGCACTGCATTGTGAAGTCCCCCCAGAGGAAAGGAAGCAAGCTTACCACGTAACTTCTGAGATGGTGGTTGCCATGTAAATCAGCAAGACCCTCTGATTCGGGCTTCACATCTCATGATACCGCCTTACACAGCATTCTCGACCCCCCCCCCCCCCCCGAGGGGATAAGACTCAGGCCTTGCCCATAGTCGTCTTCTAACCCCATAATAGTGTACTCATGTTCCTACTACTAAAATCGCACGGCTCTGGCCTAGGGCAAAGGCTCCGTTGATAACGCTGTGTCGTGGAATCTGATTCATAAAGTTTTGAAAATAAACTTCTGCTTCTGGTCGAGAAGATCGAATGGCCATTTTACAAAGACACCAGGCGTGCCGATTGCCCGCCCCCGATGAACCTCATGAACTATTTCGTTGGACTCTGCAATTATTGCACTGCAGTTTTCCCTCCCTCTGAGGGGATGCGAGATGCAGCCTAGCTCACATTGCATGTAACACCACAGACGCGAGAGTCATCTACCCATTAGAATGCACAGCAATATTAACCCCTCCCAGAGAGAAGAGAACCCTTGCTCACAGCCCTCTCCAAGATCAATGGCAAAACAGCAGTGCTTTTGTACTGTGGCCATAAGCTGAAGACCTCAATTTGTAGATTAATTCTTTACAGCCATGATACTCAGACATCAAGAGTTCTTGCTGCAAAAACAAGAGACTCTTCTCAGACTTGACAACTGCACTGGAAATCTATTCCATCGAGACTACTCCTACCAATCACATAACATCTACCTCAAACTCAACAGCAACCCAAAGTCAGGTAGAGGTAGTCCCCCCTCTCTTGTACCATCACCTCATACCATCTCATACCGCTGGAAGCACAACCCCCTTTTATGCACTTCTCACCGACGAAGAAAAACTCCCCAAACATGGATGAAAAACGGAAACTTGAGTAAGAAAAGGTATTTTCCCCCTGTCTTCCCTCAAGTTGTCTCATTAAGATACGCGTACAAGAATTGGTAGCACTTATTTTTTCTTTGGCCCCCCTTCCTCCCTTTCATAACCAGCAAAAAAACGAATAAAATCTTTGTCCTTTCATTCCCCTGCTTGCGAGGGGCCAAACTTGGCCATTACAGCTTCAAAGACTTCATTTGATGGACCACGTGGCTTCGATTCCGAGGCCTGGGCCATCTCCCATACTTCATCAAAGGCTTTAGGAGGAGAGTCCTACTCTGCCGGGGTAGCAGGACCGGGGGCGGGGGAGGCGCCACCTTCGCCCTTCAGACCGCCGCGACCACGTCCTCCACGTCCTCCACGCTCGCCTCCACGTCCACCTCGGCCACCACCGCGGCCGCCACGACGGGTACTCTCAGAATCGCTGGCACCACCGGCACTGCGGTAGCCGCTGCCAGTGTTTGCAGAGTTACCACCGCCTCTGCTGCTGCCCCAGTTACCAGCACCGCCGCGGGGCTGGAACTTGCTCTCGCGGTGTTGGAACACCTTGACGAGGGGACGAGACCGGTCCTCTTGAGCCCGGGTCTTAAGATCTTCGGGAAGGCTGTTCAGAGCAGCATCGCGCTCCTCAATCGTCTTGAACATGACAACCTTGTTGGAGTTGCCCCATTTCTCAACCTTGAGGATGTTGTTCTTGTGCTCGCCGTCAAAAAGATCACGAGTCTGCTCCTCGGAGTTGACATTCATAATGAAAAGTCCGACAATATCTTGAGCAGGTGTCTTGGGTGCGGGAGAAGACACGGGGTCAGGGCCGTTGGCTGATCCGTTAGCAGGCGCAGGCGCAGGACGCTCGTCCTTGGGTGGCACGGCAGGCGGTGCTGCAGCAGCAGGTTGAGGAGTTCCAGGCTTAGCTGATGGCAGGGGTGTTGCGACCTGCGGCTTGGGAGGCGCTTGAGAAGAAGGCTGTCTGCTAGTGGGCGGGGGAGCCGTAGTCTGTGTAGAGGGAGGCGCCGGGGCAGGTAGGTTGCCAGCGCCAGCAGGTCCGGCGGGAACAGGCGCAGCGGCCTTGGCACCTCTGTGTGAGAAGTTGAAGCCCTGGGCGCGCATCTCGGTTCCGATACGTCCGTCCTGAATCTCAAGCACCAGCCATCCGAATGCAGCATCAGCCAAGTTGAAGTTCCACATGTTCTTGAAAGCGCTCTCGTCGACCTGGCCGAGCTGGGCCTGGCCGGCAACGGGACCGCCGAAGGGGTTGCCTCCAGCAGCAGTAGTGGGCATCTTCTCGACAATCTGCAGGGCGTTCTTGAGCAGGTTCTGTTGACCCTCGTTCTGAGAGATGGCTGGCTCGACTTCGTTCTTGACCGTCTCCCAAACATCGTTGAAAGAGGCCTTGGAGGCAGCGAGCTTGCCGCGGTAGTGGTCGAGGGTGGGGTTCACGCTAAACTCGTTGTAGGAGCTGCCGTAGCGGAAGTGGAGGCCAGCGGAGATGGAGAAGTCGGCCTTGAGGGTGACGGAAAGCTGGTTCAGGATACCCTCACGGGCAGGAGAGGCGTGGGTGACGAAGACGCGGGTTTCGGTGGGATCGTAAACTCGGTGCGCGGTGTCGACAAGCTCGCCCATCTGCAACAAGGTAGTCCACATAGTTCCCTGGCCTCCGGCAATCGTGGTTCTTCCTTCGCCATTGTCGAAGAGCTTGTGCATGACAACAGCACCGCCCAGACCCAAGAGGCGCAGCTTGACTCCACCGAGCTCGAGAAGCATCGAGCGGGCCTCGTCGATGATGTGCAGGTTCTGTACCTTGTACTCTCCGGAACGGAACTTCTCGAGAACGCGGACATCTTCGCAAGCACCCCAAACAGTGTATACTGGAATATCGAGCTTGATCTCGCCGCTCAGGAGGAGAGAGAGCTCGGAGAGGGGAAGTTCGTTGGCAGGGAATCGGCTCTTGACGGGACCGGGGCCGCCCTGCTGGATGGCCTTCTTGACGGGCTCGGAAATCAGGGGAGAGTATTGAGCAACATGCTTCAGGGTTCTTCGCACCAATGTCAGAATGACAACGGTCGGTTATAGAGTCGCGGAGTGTTCCTTACTTTTCTGCGATTCGCTCCAGGGAGGTGTCGTCGTAGAAGCCAAAGTCGCCAGTGTGGATGATGTGATCGGCTCGTGCTTGTCTTGCCAGGTCGTTGAGGGATGTGAGGTTTCCTATCAAAGTTGTTGTCAGATTCAAGCTTCATAGCCGGTTGCCCGACGGGACTTGATGGAATGGCGACGAACCTCGAACATCAGCTATGCACAGAACTCGGATGGGGCCAGTCTGGATAACGCGACCCTGGTTGGGGAGGAGAGGCGCAGCTCCAGGAGGAATCGAAGAAGCTCCGTTGGGCATGTAGCCCGGGTTGTTGTTGTACGGACGCGGCTATAAACATCGATGACATGTTAGTACTGGGGCCAGAAGCGGGACAAGGAGGAGCTGTCAAGGTCCCGCCCGAAGAACAACGAAGCATCGCGGCAACGGGCTTAGAGCAGGGGCGGGGATGTGCGCAGTGAGATAGGAAGCATCAAGAGGTATATGACACTGGATAGAAAGCTTGGAATGACGAGAAAAGGACGTAACTCACGGCAGCCATGCTAGTTTGTTGTCGAGGTAATCGCGAGATGGAGATTGGGCGATTGGAGGTCGCAGGGGGACGATCGGGTTCGGGGGTCGTCGTCGGGTGAGTGGCCGAGTGCTCGATTCGGGAGGTCGTCGAGGGGAGGAATTGGGTATCAACGGAGATGAAAATGAGGTTGGAAGGAGCAGACGGTGATGTTTGCGACGAGAAAAGGAATAAGCTCCCCTTACAAGACTGGTGATATTTTTCTGGAGGTCAAGGAAAAGTGCAAGGTGTAGGTGGAAGCAACGAACGGACGAATTGGCGCACTGCCAGAAGAGGCTGCTCTTGCCCCAAATGGTTTAGCGCGGATGCTCACAGCTGGCAGGGGCTACTGAGGTCAGGTAAAGTGCTGGGCCTTCCCATGAGCACGTCCAGCTGGGTACCTTACTCCTCCTGGGGCGGACAGGGCGGGCAGGCAGGCAGAACAGCACTTGAGCACCTCAAAGGCTCAAATAGAACCTCCACTGGGACCTACCTACCT
Organism: Colletotrichum godetiae; assembly: GCF_030913485.1. NCBI lineage: Eukaryota > Fungi > Ascomycota > Sordariomycetes > Glomerellales > Glomerellaceae > Colletotrichum > Colletotrichum godetiae. The sequence goes on along the minus strand of NW_026851257.1, from coordinate 676,478 downwards.
AAGCCCACTGAGTGACTGACGGAACGGGAGAGTCTGCTGGGCACCTCCAGGCACCACAGCGGGGCTCGGGCAGCGGCCTTCCAGGTAGCGCTAAACATAGCCGGACCTCAGCTCCTCACTTTATTGCTCACTTTTGCCCCGAGTTGGACCTCTCAGGGATAGACACGACATTCGATTCAAACGGAGGCCAGCAGCACCTCAGCTCGCTCTCTTTGATCTCTCAGACCTGCAGGTCCCGTGGCAACTTTGTCCTTACACAGAGATACAGCTTTGGTTTTCCTCAAGGGATCGTGGTACCCCCAAATCACCTTACCTCAACGTAGGATAGATACTTTGGGACTCTCAGGGACCTTGGCACGTGAGGTCCAACCCTGGGCTGACGCCCGGCGGGATGAGGCGGGAGTCCGGAGGCCGGAAGCCGAAACAACGACATCCCAACGACTCATGTCGCGCCCGACTTGGGTAAAGTATTGGGGAAGCAAGTGAGGAGCAAGAAATGGGTCCACCACATGCCGTGGTTGCGCTACTCTATTCTTCTTCCCCGCGTGTCGCAATCGAACCTAAGTAGCCTCCAGAAGATCCCGGTCGCTATGCTAACTGTTTACATGTGCTGCAACAAAAGCACTCCACCGCCCGTCCACGACAAGTCAAACCTGCAGGATACTAAATATGAAGATATGAAAGGGATGTGAAAATGAAGGGACTGATGGAGGCTTAGCCAAGCCACCCATGAGTTCCCCTTTTGAATATATGTTGCACTCAATCCATCAACTCCGCCTTATGCACATACGTTTGGATGATTACACAGCGCCTTCCAACTGGGTTCAAAACTGCAATTCGAGGCAGAGCCTACGAGTCTCGCCGTCCAAGAATGTTATTTCCGCAAGAAGCTACAGCTGCTTCTGTCTCTGCTTCCGCTGTCTCTCTCTCACCACATGTCCTCTCGGTCGTCCCGACGCCTTACGTCGTCGCTGCCGTCACGTCCATACTGGCCGTGATAATACTGCTTGCCAGGCTGAGGGTCATAGCTGTCAGGGCCTTGGTAGCCATTGCTGCGTCCGTTGTCCACGTCGCCGCCATGGTCGTACTCATAAATTTGAGCATCATCAACGTAGTCCACCTCATCGTGAGGATGGTCACCGTACTGGCTTTCGCCCTGGAAATCGAGTTAGCCTGGGTCTCCAGACTGAAGAAGGAATAATCAACATACCCGATGATAGTCAAAGTTGTACTGGCCCGTCGAGTCCTGCTCCCCCGCCTCTTGTTGTTGTTGCTGCTGCTGTTGCTGCGCCAAGTACTGCTCTTCCTGTTCTTTGCGGCGACGCTCCTCTTCCAGACGTCTTTGCTGCGGCGACTGAGGGACCTGCATCTGCGGGTGCATGGCCTGGACGATGGCGAGATAGTTGTACATGAAGTTGCTGAGAAGAACCTGACTCAACAGAGAGCGACGCGGGTTTGCAAGCTTAATGTGAGCCATCCGATAAATCGCTCGTTCTTCGAGCAATGGGAATCTGGTCCAGTGGTAGTCGACGTCAGCCTTGAGCGGGCGGTACGGCACCTCCTCCGATACCCGCAGATGTTGGTTCTTCTTGCTGCTACTCTCCTTTTCGCTCTTCTTCTTGCCACCGCCAAAGAGACCTGAGAAGAGACCACCCTCCTTCTCTTTCTTGGCTTCCGATTTCTTGCTCTCCTTCTTTCGCTCTTCAGCCAATTTGTTGTCGACGTTGTCACGGTCCACAATGATGCTTTCTCTTCCCTTGGAAGATGCACCTTCGATCGAGTTCTGGAGAACGTCCAGACGGGCATTGTCTTGCCCCTTCTCGGCGACTTGCTGCTTTTTCCTCTTCTCTTCTTCCTTCTTCTTTTTATCCTTGTCATCGCTACCACCCTTGAGCCACTTTGACCAGCCGCCGGAAGATTTGCTCGAGGATACACTAGAAGCATCATCATCTCTCTCCTTTCTCAGTTTCTTCTCTACCCTCTTTTCTTCTGGCTTCTTCTCCTCTGGCTGTAGAGTGGGGATGAAAGTCAACGTGTCGGTCCGATTTGCGCCACTGCCAGGTAAGACAGATGGGTGAGAAGCCATATCGTTCAAGGTGTGATTAGGAGCATTAGACTGCTGCTTGGGCTGCTGCTGCTGCATCTGAGGCGGCTGTTGAGGGGCCGTCGGTGTCGTGGGGCTTGGCGCAGAGTTGGCCGAACCCGGTCGTTTGCTCGACCGAGCGGGAGGCTCATCCATGAGCGGCTGTGAAGGAGCGTGCTGTGAGGATGAGGACCTCTGAGGAAACTGCTGCCTCTGCTCATCGGTCGCTGGCGACTCAACAATGGCAGGAACCGGGGGCTTGCCGTCAGCTGAGACTGAAGAAGTTCTCGTTGGGTGTTGCTGTTCAGAACGTGTACTCAGGGGAGAGACTGGCTCCTCAATTTCGGACGAAGCACCGTCGGACGTCGCGCCCAGATCCTGAGAGAATTTGTGCTGGCGTCGAACCGATCGATTGGGACGCGAGAAGTTCTCTGACACTGGCTCTGACTGAGATCTTTGCTGCGTGGGTAACGGGGGCACGTCAGGGATGTCAGATGGCAGAGGAGGGACTGTATCGGCAGAGTCAGAGGAATCCGTGTGGCCATGCCGATTGGCGACTCGCTTGGAGAATGGCAGCCGATCTGAGCGTACGCTGCCGTTCTTTCGGTATGTTGTACGGGTTGACCGACGAAGTCCCATGCCGGGAGCTACAGGCAAGATAGGCAAATCTTCAGCGCCAGCCTCCGGTTGAGCACCTTCGGAAAGCTCGCGAACCACCTTGGACGGGTCCTTGACTAGTTCGTTCAGATTGAGCTCAGGGGTCGAATAATCTCTGAGCGAGCTCTTCCGTCCGAGTCTCTCAGCGCCGTCTATGTAACCAACGGCACCTCTTCCCCCAGAATTATCGATTTGCCGTGAGAGCATGCTCTTCTTCCTTCGCAAGCCGCCGCCAGAATCGCTGCGGCCCATACCACCTTCGCTGGAGTCGCCCGATCGTCGCCGGATAGTCTTGACACGGTCCTCCAAGAATGTCTTGAATTCGGTCGGCGCCAGCTCGGGATGGACTGCCGCAGGGACCCAGAGTAACCTCGAGGGGTCATTTTCGTCGTCATCCCCTGTTGGTGCGATAGGAGGCATGGCGACTAGGGACAAGCCGGAAAAGGGTAGCATATCAGGGTCAGCATTGTTCCCGACGTCCATAGACATGCGCCGCAGGGCCTGCAAGTTGTTGAGTTCCTGCGCAATGTCGTTCGGGTTCTCGATGCTGCCTAGAGGAAATTGAGAAGACTCGTTCTTGACATCCCGTAGGGAGATTGGCGGCGATTTAGGACCGTTCTCGAAGGACATGCTTCGCTGACTAGGCGACCGCGTTGGCAAAGTTTGTGAATGTTTGAGAGTCGTCGAGCCATTTTGTGCCATGCCCAAGCCCGTCTTGTCAGAAGCCGAACGGATCATCTGCCTACGAGGATCCTCGTCGGGGTGATCGGATTCGAATTTGTTGTTCAGCTGGTCGGTGTAGGACTGGCCGAGGTAGCTGATGGGTCGGCCATCGCTGTCGTACTCCTCGTCGCCGTACAGGGTTCCAATGGTCTCGGTCACATGGTGGCTGGGGTCTGAGATTGACAGCTGGCTCGCATGACCGCGTCGACTCGCAAAGCTGCCACCAACATCGGCGCGGGGTCTAGATGAGGTCTGCGGATAGCACGGAGAGTTAGTCAAAGATGCTGTTCAGTGAAAGGGGGCTCAGCGAGTAAAGTTTGAGGCTTGAAATAGAGGCAAAGAAAGGAAGCGCGCCATGCTCAACAAAGTCGACTCGAAAGACGCTCAGAGCGTTGGGTGCCGAAGATGGGGTGCAGTGGCGAGTTATGGGCAAGTCTACGCACCATCATCTAGGAAAGGAAATGGCCTGGAGGGAGGCCGAAAAGCCAGTGATTCCCTAGAATGCACCACTCGTCTGCCGAATATGTCGTTCGAAAAGAATGCGTAGTCGAGCTCTCATCTGTCGAGGGTGGAGGGCAGCATAGGCGCGGCGTGGGAACGAGCGGGAGTGTCGAGGGCGGGAGTTGGAACGAGGTCGGGATCGGAATACGGATACAGGTATGGAATCTTCGGTCGCGTCGCTCAAGATCGCATGGGAAGGGGAATCTATTGGAGCAGTACCCGGGATGTACAACGATAAGAGTTGAAAAGACTGGAGAAGTCAACCGTTGCAAACGAGAGGAGAAAAAGCAAGCGGCAAATTATGCTGTTGAGAGCACGGAACAGGCGAGGATGGGTCGGTTCGAGACTGGACCAAGTGGGCAGTTAGCCGGCGTGTCTTGTGCTGAGTTGTGTTGTGTCGTCGGGTATTGTCCAGGTAGAGAGAGGTGGTAGCGATGGTGAGCGTGGCAGTCAGTGGTGGTGGAGGAGGAGGAGAAGGAGGAGAAGGGAACGCTGTTGGTAAGTTGTTCTAGCGCTCGGTAAGGCAAATGGTGTCAATCAACCTCAACCTTGGATGGTATGGTTCACGTCGCCGTCCAGTCTTGTGTCGAGAACTGGACTTTTTGGAGAAGGTATTTGGGATTGGTGTCGGTGCAGACAACCTTGGAAGAGACAGGCAGACGGGACTGCAGCCAGTCAAGTCAGAAGTCAACCCCCTACTGCAGGACGGGGGGAGCGGGCAGAAGACAGAGCGCGCGAGCGAGCGTGAGGGTTGACTGGCAGAAAGGGCGATGAACAGGCGCTACCTTACGAAGTACAGCACCAAAGTCGAGGTCACGTCGTGGAGATCAGATACTTTGGGGGACCATGGAAGTAGACGGATACAAGTCTATTTGCAGAGACCATCCTGGAAAGAGTGCCGTTATTCGTGTCGGAAGCGAGCGAAATGCTGGAACTGGCGGAGTGGAGGCCTGAGAGGAGTAAGTACCGAGTACATGGCTCGACCCCCAATCGGCTGGTGTCATTTGTAGCCTGGAGAGGAGAGCGCCACCAAGACTGCATTAGCGCCAGCCAGACTGGGCTAGGCGTTGCTTTGGAAAAAGAGCGGCCAGTCAAAGTAAAGTGCAGTGGTCTGGCACAAAAGGCCGCTTCCCTATCACGTGCTCAGCCAAAAGTCAACGGGTAACTGCCAACTGCCAACTGCCAACAATACGGTGTGCCTTCTTCTTGGGCTTCCTTTCTCGCGACAATCTGCCTTGACATACCTCAAGGTAGGTACGAATACTTACCATGTGTTATGTAAGCTAATCTCAGCCAAGGAGATGAGTACGCGGTACCTATGGAGACATCGGCTTTGTGGAATAATTGGGACTGTCTTCTTCATCCTGGACCAGGACAGTCAACATCAAATGGCCCAGGGTCGCGCAAGACAAGCAAGCATCAAACAACCGAAAGATTACCTAATGCACGTAAGGGCATCCTCTTACCTCATAATACATTAGTCTATCGTCCGTTCAGCTGAGTTGGATTGCATTTTGAGTCGTGCATGCGTCTGTACCCGTACCTGAGCTTACACACTATCTTCCCTTGGGAGTACGTATCGTCCGTTCACTCTTTGCAGATACCTACTTCAGGTACCTTACTGAAGAGAGAGGGGAAGGAGCCCCTGGGCCGTGGAATGCGAACTGACTGGCTGCCGTTTTGGCATCAAGTTGGGGGCAGACACACGGCAGGCGGCAGGACGGGCAACTGCATGTGCGGGCACGGCGGGGAGGCGCAAAGGAAGGGCGGGGAGGAAGACAGAGAGAGCCCGAAAGAAAGAAAAAAGATAACGGGCACGCGGTGGTCAGGAGAATTGGCCGCTCTTGTACCATTGAGCCTGAGAAAAGCGGCCAACTCTTCTGACCCCCGCGTGGCGGGCTACTACCTACTCAGCTGTACCTTATTCTACCTTACCTCACAGATACAGTCTGCAACTTCGACAACAACTAATACCAGCCGTCCATAATCATCAACGGAACAATATGAATATCACTAAATCAACATACACACCCCATGGATGACATCGACTCCTGCTAGTACCTCCATCACTGCTGCCTAGCTCTATACGAATACTCTCGCATTACAGGTCTAAGCCATGACCCCGACACTTGATGTTGGATGATGAGTTTGACCCGAGTCCGACACAATTGGCTCCGGCCGACTCTCCCCAAAGAGCACATGCTAACCACGAGGCCCGGATATTGCCAGTGGATGAGACATGGATAGGGCCATGGCCGCAGTACCTATACGTCGTACACTTCGTACACAACCAGTCCGTCATCTCAAGTCACCAAAGGACGAGAAGAAGTCCAGTCTTTCATATTACTCACAATGAAACAAGGAAACCACAATACGGGTTCAGGGCCCTCTCGCTTCTCATCTCTAACTCGAGCTGAATCTGTCACGCTCAAAGCGCGCGTTTCTCGTCCCCGTCACTGCCACATCCGGATCCGAGCAAAGCAGGGACAACCCACCTGGTCCAAGGGAGGCTCCATGTGCACCCGGCGCTACCATCGTACCTCTATTTGCGCCTGCGACACGACACTATCCCTTCAACTTCCTACAAGTACTCTGGGTTGTGCTACCAGCTCCGTGAGGACGACGGCTTGACTCTATAAAGATACTGCGCCTTTCCGCCAATGCTCCCTCCCACGATGACTGCCATCAGCGTGTGTACTACCTATACCTACCCTTCCGGCCGACGTCGAAACAGTATCGGCCTTCACTGCTGGCTGCTGCCGAAAATCGACACTACCTAGCTCGACCCGTTTGCTCAGAATTGCAGGGCGATCCCAGGGCCCCAACCTGCCCAAGGACAAAGTCCCCAGAATAGCTCACCACTTTATGCCAGGGAACATCGGATCTCAGGACAAGGTTCGGGCGTCTCCTCAGTCACTCAGTCATCAGTTTGCTGTTTTTTTTTTTTTTTTGGTCCGAGGCACGACTTTGCGCTACCTTCTTCTCCACGGCCTCCGAGTCTGTGCCAACGAAGACTTCCGAGCCCCAAAGTTGAGGGTTCCCTGAACAATGCGTGGAATGCAACCCATGCACCACGGCCGTCTTCCACATCCTTCTCGAAGGACTGGATCAGGACAGACACTGGAGACTGGAGACCAAGGGCTCGTCAGATGCAGGGCCAGTGGACCGGTCCCCATCGTCACCGCCTCGGGCCCCTATTCACCACCGGCGGTCCCGGCCATCGACGCCGTCTCGTCGGGGTCATCTCCCACTCTCGCCCCTTGAGCAAGTTGAGCCCCCTTTGTGCCTAGGGATTTTTGATTTCAAGGCCCAACCATCCTCTTGGATCCACTAATACGCCAAAGTGACCTGAATCGGCAATCTCGTTTCCAACGCCTGCGGCCCAACGTCTTTCTTTCATTTTGCCGTTTGCGACTTGCCAAGCACCAAGTTACCATGCTTCAAAGAATCAAGACGTCGAGAACTTTCGCCCCTGTCCACCCACAGGCACAGTCCAACACCATCATAACCACGGGTCCACGGTCCATTGCGAAGCGCCCCAGCCGAGTCGCAAAAAAACCGTCGCACGGGGACGACCAACCAGAGGCCGCCCAACTGCGATCGCAGCGTAGCATGTCATCCCATCTGCCGTTTCCTAGCAAGGGTGTCGCCATCCACTGGCATTCAGTGAAGAAGACCGCAGCCGGTCATCGGGTAGTCGCTGAACAGTGGAAAATGCGTGTCACCGAAAGATTGCGCTACTGAAGTGTACGGAAGCAACCCTCAACTAGGTATCTGTGTACCTACGGCCTTCCATTCCTCACCGTTCGCTCTCGTGATTCCCTTCATCACCTTGCGGTCGCATCTGCGCGCTTGACGCCTATGGGACACCTCGGAATCAGCAGTCTGACTCACGATTATACGGCTTCAGTTTGATCTTATAATTGCCATTTTCGATAGCAAGTGTTGGTGATCAAGCGATCGACAATGAAGCACCAACTACGTACACGTATCTCCCACATATCAAGGCGCGCTGCGGGCTGCAGCGATATGCCGTTGGTCATCTGTCAGAGAGACGTCTGGGCCCCCAAAATTCAGAGTAACACCAATGGAACACGATTCCCATCTCCCAAATGCCACTTGATGTGTGGCTCGTTGTCCGAATCCTCACCCTTACAGTTGCAACAGGCAGGGTCCGCGTCCTTCCTTGCAGGTTGCTTGAGTCTGGAGCCGAAGAGCTTGCGCGAGCTATTGAAACTGTGGCGGAATGGGTAGATTTGCAGCAGAAAGTGTGGACTAGACCTTCTCGAGCTTTGTCTTACATTGGTCATCCAGCACGATCGACACGTCGAGTTTCCCCGCGCCGCCACACCATTTCTAACGCACGGGGGACCTTGGTGTGCATGATCAGGCTGACGTTCAACTGCAAGGTGTGTGTGTGCCAGCCTTCACCAGCCTTCGTCATCGCATCACACATCTCAAACCGATGCAGCATATCTGCATGGACGTCGCACCTATTGAAGATAATGCCATGACTACGGATCCCAGTCAAATGGCTTTCCGAGCCGTTACGCACTGGCTCCAGAGCCAGACTCTGCCGGTATTCTGCTGCACTACACCGGGTTTCCGGCCGCGGATGCCAACAGACATCGAAGCTGACAGTGTGCCTTTATCACAGTCTCATCTGACCAAAGCGCTGAGCCAGCAAGAGCAGCATCAGCAAAGCCAGTCGCCTCGGATTAGCGACGGAGAAACCAGCGAAAGTCTCGCGCGACGCGCATCATCTGCCCTGTGGACGAAGCCGCTGCCACAGCTCCCGCCGCCAAACATGTCCTTGTCAGGCAAAGTCGCCATCGTCACCGGCGGCGCGCGAGGCATCGGCGCCGCCATCGCGTTGAAGCTCGCTCGGGAAGGGGCCAGGGTGCGTCTCTACCGACCTCAATCTTGTTGAAATGAGAACCTCGGCTAAAGCTAGAATTTCGTGATTCGCGTGATTGAAGGTCGCCTTCACTTTTGTAAACACTTCATCAATAGCCAAGGCCCATGAGGTCATATCCGAGATCGAGGCCTGCGGGTCCTCGGCGACCGCCATCCAAGCCGACGTCTCCAAGCATCAGAAGAAGGTCATCGAGCGGACCATGATGGCGTTTGGAGTCACCAAGATCGATATCCTCGTCAACAACGCCGCCGCGACGCTCAGCGCGACGCTCGACGACACTACCACCGAGGACTACGACCGCATCTTCGACACCAACACACGCGCCGTGTTCTTCATGATGCAGGCCGTCAAGCCGCATATTGCGCCGGGCGGTCGCATCATCAACATCTCATCCGTCGCCGCGCGCGCCGATTCGCCGGGCAGCATGGCCTACGCTGGGAGCAAGGCGGCCGTCGAGGCGTTCACGCGCGTCGCGGCGCGAGAGATGGGGCAGGCGCATGGCGTGACTGTGAATTGTATTAGTCCGGGGACGGTCAAGACGGAGATGTTTGACTCGCTGCCCGACGACCAGCGCAGCGCCGACTTGGAGAGGGCTTCGCTTACGCCTGCCGAGGCGAGGTTGGGTGCTGTGGAGGACATTGCCGACGTTGTTGCGTTTGTGGCGAGCGATGAGTCCAGGTGGATTACGGGGACGGTGATTCCCGTCAACGGAGGCCGTCTGATGAATTGAGGTGATGATGAGTGAGTATGGAAAATCAACGACTGACGGAGAGTGGGATGATAGGCGTGAAAAGTTATTTATATGATGGGCTTATGGGACACAAATGGGACAGAGGAGGGGGGTTTTAACGAGGCTGTATAACAAGTCAAGTGTACGATGTGAGTCTGGGTCTGAGACATCGGGATTAACTTTTTCTTGTATCTCTTGGGTAACAATACGGGTTCTTATGGGGTTTCCGGGTTTGGGTTCTATCTGGCGGGAGTGTCGGTTATGCAGTGCTACATGAAGCTGTACTTTTGGTTCATTTCTTGGGTTTCCCTGTCAGCTTGTTGGGGAGCTGTATTTCTCTTCTCTTCTCTTTTGGTCTGGTCTAGTCGCACTTCTTCTTCGTGTATGGTAACGACTTTGTTGAGTTCTCGAGTACACGGCTGGAAACAGTTTGGAATACCACTTATGAATTTGCTTAATACATCTCTGGATCTTAAAGGGTGCTCTGGGCCGGGGTGGCTGGGGTGAGATAAGGTGAAGTGAGGTGTAGTGAGGCCGGTGATTGGGCTAGCGGACGTTGTATACAACGACGGACCTAGCTGCCGCTGAGGTTCGTTCGTTAAGCCGGTTGACCGTGTTCTGCGAATCGTGAGAGGCAGAGATGATGGTTCTCGAAGCGACGGTATGAGATCGAGCGGCCTTACTCGTACTGGTGGGAAATGTGGCGGCACTGGCGAATGTGGATACGAAGGGCTGGGCAAGCGGTCGTGTGATCAAGCCCAAATGTGTCTCACCCGCGCTCTTGTCTTGTAAGGAAGGGTCTTTGGCTATTCGATCATGCCAAGGGAATACGGACATGGCGATGGTGAGAGTTGAAGAGAGCGTTTGAAACTTGTTGAGGTGGACGCAAGATGCTTGTACTTGGTGTTCAAGCACTTCCCACAATAGAATGCCTATCGTCGTACACGGTGCGACGGTCATCTTGAACATTGAGTTTAAATGCTTGAGCTGCATTATTTAGGTTGGGGCCTAGGCTGTACCTTTATGTTGCTTTGACTTGACCTCCTAGCTCCAGGATGCCACCACTTTAAGGTAATTAGAACCGTGTGGTTATTCGCGTCGCGGGATTCGGTAGGGAGCTTTGGCACGCCGGCCATTCTCTTTTCCCGCGTGCCAAACTCAGGCTAGAGAATGTCATTTACTATAGCTTACAGAAGACAGGGGCATCATAGATAGCCTTCTTCCAGTCGAAGCTGGCTAGCAGCTAGACGATATAAACAGCGTGCTTGGAGAGCTATACACATTCTTCTGCACGTCTTGAAGGACAATCACGGGTTACAAGAATATGTGAGATGATTTCTTACACCACATCAAAATATAGTTGGATAGGATTAACGGACTTGCAGACGAAAGACACGGTTTCGAATTCCACAGGATCGGGCCACATGTCTATGGACCTCGTCGACGCGTCAAGGAACTAGACTCGAATCCTTACTCTCACATCACTTCGCGAGGGGGGCTGAGACTCCCAGTTCGAGTCCCTCTTGATCTAACACAATCAAGATTTTGACTCGTTTCTCCTTTCAAGCTTAGTACAACCATGAATTCTTCAATCTGGCGCAGGGGCTTAGATAGAAGACGCCAAGTCCACAATTGCCCAGGAGCCGCCTAGACGTCAAGAACTATCAAGACCTTCCGCCCTGCTTCGTATATACGAATGAGTACGTGACCCTATCATCGCTTTGTCTTTTTAATGTACATAGATCCCCCTCGAATTTTCTAGTCTCGAACCATGGCCGTCATCCGGTCGGCGTAGCGGCACAGTTGTGTGCATGTGCTGTGTTGCTCATCTAAGCAGCTTGAATGTGGTTCTCAACAGGTCTTAGTTGCTATCGTAGTTCTAACAGCAATACATTATAAGATAGAGAAATATCCCAATCATCTGTCAATCTCTGCCAGCAACGTAATATTCGCTGAAGAATAAGGTAGCGAACCTTTTGAACAACGGAGGGCTTCTTATGCACTACCACCGTTCTTAATATTCCCTTTGCTATAAATACTGTTACTCAGCCCATCAAAACGGCCGCAGTTCGACCGACCTTACATTCAACGGATACTTCCGGGCCATCTGCGTATACGGCGGCGAGGAATCGCTCAACCAAGGTCTCAAGTCGGAATCTGGGCTCATCCAGCTCGACGAGAAGGTCATGGACATAGCTGAACCTTGCCTCTGCTTTGCTGGAGAACATGTTATATAGTCTGTAAGAAGAAGTAAGACTCGTATGCCTTCCAATCCCTTCTACTGCAGGAAACTGGCGTGACGACGCTGCTCTCATTGAGGTTCTTGGTAATACATTCTTACTGGTCTCACTCTAGGCTGTCACTTCTGAGCTTGATGGGCTCTGCGAGCCGATCCACGTCTTCGACGAGAAGGCCTGGGCCGCCATCTATGTCTCTCTTGACTATATGTGTTTTGGTCGTTCGCTAAAGAAGAGAAGAGATATTCGACACTTGCAAGCACTTCGTATCTACCAAGACACTCATATAACTTTTGTTTTAAGACACAAATACAGGCATCACAGGTCGGGCGTAGATATTGAGTCACCCACTCGAAGAGACGATAAACCCAACAAGTCAGCTTCGTATAATTAAGAGATTGGGTATACAAGGTTACAAGAGAAGGAAATGTCGCAAGACAAGATGTGTTTGACGCTCATAAGCAGCGGGGCCAAGTCGTCGGGCTTCATTGACTGTGTTTTAGCCGCATCACGTTTCTATGTCGTTCTACCAAGGCCCATAGGAAAGAGAAGAGCTCAAAGTAATATTCTGAGGTATCTCATATAGGTCCGTCTATTCATACCTTAAGTACCTTAATGTAGTTCTCTGGCCTCGCGAAGGCATCGAACGAAGGTAGCCGTTCGCCTACACAATTACCAGTGAGCAGAAGGTACTGGCCCCATCGACATGTTAACAAAACCGCCTAGAAGAGTTCTTTTTGAGAGTTCTTTGTTTATCAAACTACCCACCGTCAGGTTCGTTGTTCCTCGTACCCGTATTCGTGCAGAGATACGTACACATGGATGACTGGTGTTCGTGTACAGAACTTTGCTATACAACACTGCCCTTGTATCTGGATATATTTGAGATGACGAACAGGGGAAAGAGTGCTCCAGCATGAGTAGTACGTAAGCGGTGACAATGGGCTAGCAGTTCTCAGACAACATCCTTAGACGAAAATGAACAGTCTCGATCAATTCAATTTGGCGTGGCAAACCTTGAGAATTCACAAATAGGGGCCAAGAAAAGTCTCGATATGACAGATACGGTGATATTACGTTAATTAGAGACTAAGTGCCTTAGTATAAGTGTAGGGCGGAGTTGGGTATCATAATTGTATTTCAACGAGTGGATGATGAGACGTGCGAAATCGCGCCAACCCCGAGCAGATGCAAGCGGGGGAGAACAAAGCGCCTAGGCTCTAGCCCTCTTCTAAGCGGACGTCGTCGATCGCCGCCAGATCATGAAAGCCGCAACTCCAGCGCAGGCCGTCGCGCCCAGGGCGAGATAGAGACTTGTGCGGTCTGGCGGCGGCTCTTCGCTTCGAGGAAAAGCGGTGCTGGGATTCGTCGCCGCCTCGGCAAGGGCAATGAAAAGCTCGCTGATGCTAGACCACTTTACCGTGACGTGAAGAGGTGTGCTCATCATGAGGCTTGATGTATACGTGTCTGGCTGCGTCTCGCTGCGCTGTGTTGTCTTATCTTTGTCCGCCTTCAAAGCTGTGTAGATGTTGGGAAGGTCATCTAGTTGCGGGTAGCGCTTGCGCAAGTCGACAATATGAGAGAAGGAGTCGGGATCCGAGGAATCATAAGTGTAGCAAATGAGATCGCAGGCATCAAGCTTGGCCTGGTTCTCCAAGATGGCGGGCTCGAGCTCGCCCAGCTCTTCCATGATCATATAACACTGCTTGCCACCAGGAAGCTCGACACTGTTGACGGCCCGGCGCGGCTTGATTGTTGGTCGGTGAAGAGTGTCAAATGGCCGATTCAGGAAGGCATCCAGCAATGAGGACTTGCCAGCTCCTGAAGCACCCAGGACGTAACACAGCACGACGTTGCGTTCTACCTTGCCTGGGCGTCTCCTCCTCTTGCGCGACTTGGTCACCTTCAAAGCGGCTGTCGTGGTTTCCCTGGCGGTTGCAGGCTCGAAGCCAAGGTACGCCAAGTATTCCAGCGTGATCTTGGGCTCCATGAACGTGGTCATGCTCCACTGAGCAAGCCATCCTTGCAATGTGACGTGTCCCGCCTCGTTACGTACGGTCGACGATGGGAATGATGTTTCAATCCAGGAGGCAGGAAGTCCTGGCGTGGGCGCGAAAAGGGCCTCTAATTCTTTGTCGTTGAGCCCACCATCGTTGTCCTTGTCAAACAGCAGAAACAAATCTACGAAGAAGCGATAGCCTGCTGGGCTCAGCTCTGCTGACGAATACTCGGGTACATCAAACTTGGGTCGCAAGAAGCTATCTTCCAAGCTCAAGCTGTCTGTGTAGCGGAACTTGCGCAGTATGATCCAGATTGTCTCGTGCCGACCCTTCTCCGCATAGAGTTTGTTGAGTTGCAAGAATCCTCTCTGATCGATACCCTTCTCGGTCGACAAGTGCGGTACGGACTTGACAATCGACAACTTGATGTTCTCAAGATCTTCGGGGGTCAGGGGCTTGTCGAAGCACTTGGACTGGAAGTTGTGCATCTCCTGATCATTGAGCCATCCGTCCTGGTCCTTATCGCAGAGGTAGAAAATGCGTTTGAGGGCATCGACACATGCTGGCTTCAAATTCCCCTCCTTGTAATCGAACAGCGGGGCGATGGGGTGGGTGACGGCCTTTTGGCATAGGAAGAAAACTTCATTGACGTTTCGGTGCTCCCTCGCGCTCGAGCGGATGCACGAGTCGATCTCGCGGAACTCGGACATGACGGGTAGCATCTCGCCTTCGACCACCTGGGGCGTGTTTCCTTCGCCCGTCAGGTCGGATTTATTCGCACAGAGCACGACTGGAACATTGACACCGAGGGAGCGGAAGTAGGGCATCCAGAACAAGGCGACGCGCTCATAGCTGTAGTGATCTGAGTAGACGAGGAGGATGACGTTGCATTTTCGTATCTCTTTCCTGAGGGTCGTTCGGTCTTGAGGGCGGGCAGAGGTATCGACAATGGTGGTCGTTACGTTCTCGGGGGTGCCCAGCTGTGGAGGGATCGTGATGGAGGGGAGGACGGATTGGATCTTGTTGGAGATGAAGACATCTTTGACGAGCGAAGCAATGAGGCTGGACTTGCCGGTGCCTTCGTCACCGCAAACGCAGACGCGCACTATGTTGCAGCAAATGTGGTCAGTCGGAAGCTCAAGAGCACGAACGGCGGTGGGAGGAAGCTCAGCTCCTCGTCGTCAGGCCACCTACCAGAAGCCATGATTACGATATTTGCAGCTTCGACAAGTGGTTCTATTACGAATCCATGGCAGGGTCTACTGTGGTGAATGATTGCTGCAAGAAGATCAGGTTGATGAAGCGGATCGCCGTTTGATGTGGGAATTGCTTGCTGAAGGTGGCTGCTTTTTCGTGATGGAATTGGCCCAACGGGCTTGTAGAAGCTTTGAAGCGGGTAGGACGGGAGCTGCAGGTCGACGGGGATGACGACCTGATTTGCAAGGATGAGTCCGGTGGGGGAAAGGCACTGACAGTACGGCGGCCAGCGCGTCTGGCGATGCAAGTTGCGGTCACCAGGGCGGTCACATAGGCTGGAGCATCTTGGTGGATTATGTAAGTCTTGGTGAAATGAAGAGAAATGTCTAGCAACAGATTCGTTTTTTTTGAGTCACTTTCTGTCTGCATCTAAGAGAGACAGAAACAACTATGTAGACTCAAGTAATATCAATTACATGAGTTTCAGTCCCGCACAAGTCTTGTAGGATCATTACGTCTCTCCTTTGTGTTGAGCAACCAAGGTAGAAACATGTGCTGGTGCCTGCCTACTTGCAGAGCTGTGACCCTTCCTGCTGGGTCATTTTATACCTCAGTGGAATATTCAGTACATAGGAAAACAAGGTGCTCCAAAACAGTCGGTCCCGGATAAATGGCCCCGTACGCGTTCGACGAAGACATCTCTTTACGTAAGATTTGCAACCCAATCAACAAGCCCTTTGAATTGGTTCAATGATGATATCCTCAACTTTGACCACAGCTTTTAGTGATGTCTCAGGATTTGCTGCACAACTCTTGAAAGCTACCTACCTGATCATGGTATTGGCCCATCCAGCTTATGGACCGGTTTGGGTGACATTGGCCATCTCTTCAACTAACAACGCATAACACCCCTGACCTCATTCTTCAACTTTTTACCCCACAACTTGATGCTCGAGGGGAAACAACGTGCCGTTGTCGTTGTCATACCCCAGGTCAAATCCCGATAGTCGGGGACGATGGACTTTCATCATCTCACGATACTGCTCGGGTTCCTGGGTATACAATGCAGTAGTATGACTCCTCCCCACAGTCTGTCAGTCGGGGATCCTCCACTCTTCCCCCTCCACCCCTCCCATCCTGCTTCCTCTTCCCCTTCCCACCACTCACGTCGCAGCAAACCTTCTCCGCGTCTGACCCGGGGGCCCTCATTCCCCCTGGGATAAGCCATGCCCCAATACCCCCAACCTGCAGCATTCGTCCCCTGCCATGCTGCTGACCTGCCACGCCTGCCCATGAAGACAGAGCCTTGGTGTTGGGAAAATGGGGACAATTGGCACATCTGCCAGGGGTGAAGGTAAGGAATCATGTATGGGAAAAGGGCTGGGGACCCAAATTGGAAACGAGCAGACGCAGCCTCGGTGGTTCTTGACTGATTGTGGAGGGTTGTGGTTGGCGCGCACCCTCAACAGGCTCAACTGCACTCCTTCCGCCTGGGACGAACCAACCCCGGACCGGAACCGAACCTGCCTATTCGTTCCTACACCTACGGAGTACCTTACACCTTCAACCTCTCTCTTTCTCACCTACTCGCTCTATTAATAAGGTGCTACACCACCACCACATCCCCTCCGCGCCGTACATGAACTCTTCCTGAGTTCATCTGGTCATTGGCGGCGACACATCCTCTCTCTCTCTCTCTCTCTCTCTCTCTCTCTCTCTCTCCACCCCCCTCCACACCGTACCGTCACGCCAGACCGATTCTCACCATCCGATCATCGATACCTCACCAAAAAGCCGTCTCTCTCTCTCTCTCTCTCTCTCTCTCTCTCTCTCTCTCTCTCTCTCTCTCTGTAACCGGCGTTATACGTGCGACCTTCCCAAAACGCCAACGTTGTCAGCCTCGGCCGTCGGCCGTTCCCCGTCACCCGCCATCATCAGGACCAAGGGACCTCCACTCGCGGGGCCGCCAGTGACGTGAGGCGGAGCCGAATAGAACGCACGCAGACCACTGTCCCGAGCGCCCGACGATAACCACCTCCAACCACCTCACGTCCCGACGTCGCGGCTCAACCCTCGCGTGCCTCTGACCGACCTTTGCCCACGTAGCAATTAAACTCCATGGTAGATCTGGATCAAATATAATACTAGCCCATCATGTTGTGAGTTTACCCGACCTCGGCTGGTTCTTGCCCGCGGGCAAATCTAGCCAGCGCCCATCTAAACCCATATCCATTCAACCTGCGCGATGTCAAACATCACGCAGGTACGAGACAGCCATTCCCGGCCTCCCTCGAGCCGTACATCCCAGAGCCTCTTACTTGCAATGTTGTTGCCCCCAAACATAGAGCATCGGCTGACATTCGCGCCCTGTGCGACACCAACAGCGTCCTTCCCCCTCCCCCGCGATACCCCTCGCACTCGGGCGCCTACGGCGCAATCGGCGCCGGCATCGCCCCCATGATCGAGACAAACAACATTCTCTCCAATCCCGAAGGCCCCGAATACCAATTTCTCGTCGGCGAGGGCACCTACGTCCTCAAAGAAGACCTCCACCTCGCTACGCCGCCTCCGCACCCCTCCGAAGCCCCCGTCGTCAACCCGAACCCGCTCGCCACGACCCCCCAGCCCGCCTCCGCCGGCACAAAGCTCTCCCTCATATCCCTCGACGTCCGCGCCGCGCCCCCCTTCTTCTATAACAAAGGCGCCAGCACATCCACCACGCTCTCATCGTCCCTCGGCGGTGACATCCAGGAGCACCCCAACGAAGGACGGTACTCCACCGAGGCCGGGCTCAGCAGCGATGGAGGGGACGGCCGCGGTGCCTCTCTCAGTGATGGCGTTGCGCCCCCGACATCGTCGTTGACCATGGTCTCAGCGCCGGCGTTCGGAGACGGAAACACGGCGCTCGCGCCGGCCAACACCAAGGATGCAGCCAAGAAGAAGGTGGCCAAGCCCAAGAACAACATGACCAAGAGCAACTCGTCCTTCATTTCTAGGGTCATTGTGAACGAGAGCTTGGCCAAGAAGCTTCAGGAGCGGCCGACAGACGGCGTCTTTGCTTTTGCCAACATTAATCGAGCGTTTCAGTGGCTGGATCTGTCATCACCAACAAAGGTCAGTCTCTATCTAACATACCCAATTCGCATGCGGGGCTCGTTGCCTAACGTGCTTGAAGGCCGATTACTTGACCAAGATTCTGTTCACAAAGGCCCATTGCCTATGTCACGACGTGAACCCCACCACCAAGAACATTGCACACATTGACGTAATTATGGGCTTCTCGACGGGAGAGATCATCTGGTGGGAGCCTGTTTCGCAACGGTATACTCGGTTGAACAAGAACGTAGGTCTTTGGAACAGTACTGCTCAAATGTAGAAAACCAGGTAGGCTGACAATACCCCAGGGCATCATCAACGGCACGCCCGTATCAGAAATCCGTTGGATACCGGGCTCCGAGTCTCTCTTCCTCGCAGCCCACATGGACGGCTCGTTGGTGGTCTACGACAAGGACAAGGAAGACGCGCAGTTCTCTCCCGAGGAGGAGTTGGCAACGACAAACGGCTCGTCGACAAACGGAGAGAGCGATTCCTCAACCAACGGCGTCAACCATAACCTCAAGATCCAGATCAACAAGTCGGTCCACTCAAAGAACCAGAAGACGAATCCCGTGGCATCCTGGAAGCTGTCGAATCAGCGCATCAATGCATTTGCGTTTAGCCCGGACAATAGGCATCTAGCAGTCGTCTCTGAAGACGGTTCGCTCCGCATCATTGACTACTTGAAAGAAGAGTATGTTTGGGGGTTCTGCCGAGACATTGGGTGAACTGATCTGACTGATACGATACAGGTTGCTGGATCTCTACAACTCGTATTACGGCGGATTCATCTGCATCACATGGTCACCGGATGGTAAGTACGTTCTGACGGGAGGCCAGGATGACCTCATCTCCATCTGGTCCGTGGTAGACTCGGCCATTGTCGCGCGCTGTCAAGGTCATCAGTCATGGGTGACGTCGGTAGCGTTCGACCCGTGGCGCTGCGACGATAGAAACTATCGGTTCGGCAGTGTCGGCGAAGACTGCAGGTTATGCTTGTGGGATTTCAACGTCGGCATGCTGCACCGGCCTAAGGCGGTACGTTTCTCTCCAGCTCCTAACTCCCCCGCGTCGAATCGGTAATCTCGGAGAGGGGGGAGGGTGTGTATGGGTATGTGAGACCAACAAGCTGACTTTGTCGACATAGGCTTCCGTTCATCACAGAGGCTCCGTATCATCACGGTTCGCCAACCCCTTGCAGCGACAAGAGACGACCAACACGGCGGCGAGTCGCATTCGGTCCAACTCTACTCTCTCTGGAGGCGCAGTGGACGAAGACGGTAGTAGCATCGTTCACCCCGTCGAGCCTCGTGCGAGGATCGCCATGCTACCTCCTGTTTCCGTAAGTCCGCCTCGGTTCCCCTCTTCCACGTGGAATACTACGTCTTGTCATCTTCTATTTCCTCTCATATACTCACAATGTCGGCTATAGTCCAAGGCAGTTGATACCCACCCCCTGTGCTGGCTGGAATTTACAGAGGAAGCCATCATCACAAGTTGCAAGAATGGTAAGTGGTCGAACGTCGCGCCGAGACGAAATCGGGACTTGACGACACATGCTAACATGCAAACCCCCAAAGGCCACATCCGAACATGGAACAGGCCGACAGATGCCCCGGTGCCGACGGAGGGTGCCTCTCAACCATCTTAGCCGCATATGCGTCGTCTTGTGGTATGATAATGAGTTGGCTACCCTTTGTTTTTCGGTTTCGTTGCAGATATTGGGGGAGTCGAGGTGTAGAAATCAGCCAATGCATCGCATCACCCCTCTACGCGAGGGCTTTGTCCATAATTCTTTTCCCAAAAAGTACTTTTTTTGCTCAATGTCAATCAGATCATCTCACATTTGTCGAAACCCACGAAAACGTTTTTTCCAAAGGTCTCGTTTCTTCTTCTGCTTTTTTCGCCTCAACGTTCTATGGATGTGCGCGTACATCATGAGGATTTCGAGGTGATCATGACGTGCGCGATCTGCATATGATTCGAGGGTTCCCGAAGATGTTCAGGAGTTCCCACTGTGAAAAGGATGCGCCCCTCTTGAGACACAAATCTGCATTGGCAGCACTGGCAGCGAAATCAAAGATGCGGCTCCGTAGTGGGCTCTGGGCTTTTTGCACATCGGTCGAGAGCGTCGATAGACCCCTTGGCCCTGGTGTTCCACTTGGGGGCCCCTCTTACAAGTTGCCAGCCACCAGCCACAATGACTCTGTGTGTATCTTGCGCCGTCCATTTAGTTGGCAATTTTATTTCCAGTCGCCGCACGGAGGTGTGCACTCGTACAGTGAGAGGGAAGGGTGCGTGGGGGTTCCACCACGCTCGACGCCACGCCCAGCCATGTTCATGGGAATGGGAACAAAACGGGTTACGTCTGCATGGTATTAGTGGATAACGGGAACAAACGCAATCCAAGCTTGGCTCAGCCGCCAAATAATTGCAGGGTCCATGCACCCAGTAAAACCATGAGAAGAGAGAATCGGGAGAGCGGGAGAGGAAACCCGGGCCAGAAAAAGAGTCTATCAAGTTCCCGATCCACGCTCGACGAAAAGAAGCCGGGACGAAAAGTCGAACGGTTTGCCGGCGCAGACTTGCAGGATGCAGGGCAGCCGGATGCGTGGGCTACGTCGTCCCGTTCCTGACCCGGGAAAGGCAGATAGCACATGCTTCTGGAACGGCGTCCATACTGTCCACGGGCGAATCGAAACGGCCCCCCCCTTCTTCAGTAAAGTCATGGATCATTGACCATTTTTTGGTTGTCAAAAAGCAGGGAATGGAAATTCCCGAAGTCTCCACTGTTGATTTGATATGCGATAGGTTCCTGGGAGGTTGCTAGGAGTTGAAGACGAGTAAGGAAGGGTGTCGTGGTATCAGTATCCGTAACACGAAAAAAAAAACAAAAAAAAAACACGTTCAGTTAAATCTGGCGGAGCCCTTTCACATGCTGTTGGTGGTAAATGACGGCCTCGACACGCGGCGCCAAAAGAAGCAGGGTAGATGCTGAGGCTCTTACTCGTTGTCCAACGAGACTTTGATGAGGCTTTTTGGGCGGTGCAGCCGCAAAGTCTCTTAATGTGCAGTAGTATCGCCGCAACGTGTGTCTGAGATGCATGCAGGCGTATCGGGTGATCCACGTGTATGGATGCAGAGCACTGTTGGAAAAATTTCCCTCTTGTCGCCGCAAGCTTCGATTATTGAAGCTTCAAACCCTCACGCCCCTCTGTGGTGACAAGGCGTTGGCGCAGATAACGGGTAGACGGCCCACACTGAGCGGTTTGTGTGCACCTGCATATCAAGGAGCTTACCCTAGCGTGCCTAGGGAACTCGGGAGCCAGGAGGCAAGGCTGAGGATGAGTCCCACAATCGTGGTCGAAAGTGAAGGTCCTAGAGGTCGAAATCAGTCTGTAAGTAGTCTACAGGAAGGGTGCGGTATCAAGGTTCACATCCTAGGAGGCCCAGGAATGCGTTAGAGGTGCGGCGTGGCCCCTCTCTTTTTCACCGCTGCAAAGGGCCGAAGGTGAGAGATTTCGGAGAGTGGATATGCGCAGGCGGCGGTAGTTGGCGAGATTTCGAGATGGGGCCAAGCTTCGTGACTCAACCTGGCTTGGTGCCCGAGATGGATCTCGCTAGATTCAACATTGTTGAAACGATGGGTCTGTTTGGTGATTTGACTATTGCTAGCGACTCAGCGAGCCTCCCTCTCGTACACATCTGTTGCAGTGTGCAGCAGTTTACCAAGACGGGAGAACGCATAACCGCAGCGGTTGAACATGTCCGGACGACCCGCTCAGTTCCGACGGTCCTCATTCGATTTTGCAGGCGGATATGAGCAGTGAACGATGCTCAGGCCATGATGTGCACTGGGGCGAGACAGAACGGCCCAGACGAGACGAAGTGAAGGACCAAAAGACGTACGAAAGAGATGTCATGTTGATATCAGTGGGGCCCTAGGGTGATCTGACATCAGGCCCAGGAGCAGGCATGATGCTATCTTTGCAAAAGCCCAGTCGATTGGGTGGGGGCCCATGGCTGCGGATGCCATCTGCGGCAGTCGGCGAGCTGAGCCGTTGAGACGCCAACTCTGATCATCAAGGCGACTTGCAAGTTGCGCATCGTGGCATTGTGAATGCTTTGGATCTTGACCTTGTATCCGTACGGATACATTGGTCCCTTGCAAGATGCGGCCCTTCTGTAGCGTACCTTAGCTTGGCGGGACAACCTAGGCGGAGCCTTGGTGGGTAATGGCTTGAGGAGCCTTGACCTCGCTTCTGCTAGCTATCCGCCCTCAGTGCAGCTTCACCGGACAATCTGACTGGGATATGTCCAGACGTCGAAGAAATGCGTAAGTTGAGGTGGGATCCAATGCTCACAGGGCTACGACTGTGACGGCGAAAGGGTGCGTCCTGTCGCCTGCGTATGTGGCCAGCAACTTATTTGCCTGTAGCTCTGTGTGTGGAAAAGTGACGAAATCAAGAAAGCTTTAACGTGGCGGCAGGTGGCTGCAGCTCTTTGAGTCGGAGCTTGAACTTCGTTGGTCACGCAACGCCGACTCGAACGTTGGTAAGCATGTGCCTAGGCGTCACCGAGGAAGTTTAACCCAAAATCTGGTTGAGGGAAAAAGAACTAAAATCACAGCTTCGCAGGAACTTGCCGGCCTAAGTGCGATTGCGAGATGAGATGGCTGCGCCGTTAACAAAGACCGAAACTCGCGCCCGCCGCCCGTATCTTGGAGCTTTCGATTCGGCGTAGGTCCGGGTTCGGCGCGGCTTCGGACCGCTGCACGGTGATTTTGCGGCTTAGTGCAATTTATCGTTATCTCGGAGTCATTCTTCCTAGCGCTGCGCTTATTGGATGCCAGCCACCGTGGGAAGGGTGAGAAGAAAAAGTCGCAATCGCGTCGGAGAAAAAGCAGGGTTGAAGGCGCCATTGTCAAAGTTTCAGCGAGGAATCCACTCGACATCAAGTCGGTGAGAGGTCCATTCTTTCAAAGCCTGGCTTTCATTTTTGTTGGTCCTTATTTGAGGGGGGGTTCAAGCCCTCGCAAATGGAGAAGAGTCGCACTGCGGACGGTGCTGGCCGACTGATCGTATGGTAATGGATTGATTTCTGTCTCTGGTTCATATGTTTCCTCATGCAGGATTAAGTGGCAGCGGAAGCGCTGTAACCGCGGCCGTCGTCGTTTGATAGGCCGGGACTTGAGGCGCAGAGACTCGGAGCCCTCTGGCCAGGATCCAATTTCTCAGGGCTCGGGGCCCAGGATTCAGGAGTCGTCGCTTTTCGCTTCTTCGCTTCAAGCTGGAACGAGGAAGGGAGCAATCCTGGCTCTAGAGCAATCAAGGTCTGGTGCTTATCGGTGGAGATTTCACCGAGCCCTCAGAGCATACCCATGGCAGAGCTCGGTCCAGGTCCGGGCCCAGCTGCCAGAGCGCCTCTCTCCTGGCGACGATCTTCCAAGCAGCGGACCAAAGTCTGGCAGGGGTTCAGGAACAATGAGGGCCGTCGTCGGTTCAGCGAACGGGAGTTCGATGGATGCTGGGACAGTGGGAACGTGACGCCCAAGCCAGGTCGACTGGGCGGGCGTATGATTTGGACGGCCTAGAAGCACTTTGTCTGCTGAGAATGCTGCATGTAGTGCTGCATGCGGCAGACCAACCCATTCAAACGGGCCCGACAGAGGAGCTGGACAATTTGACTTGCATCGGCTGCCCGCAGGCCTGCAGATGCCAATACGGAGGGCTCGTGTCACCAAGCGCAACCGTGGCCCATTCAGTAAGATGCGAGACGTCTAAGTTGGTCGTAAGGTGCAGAATCGGAGAGCTATGGGATGCGACGTGCTGAGCAGCCGTATTCCCCGTGGCACTGGGTGCCCCGAGCCCTCCATTTCCCGTTTCGACAACATCGTGAGATTCTAGCCGTCAGGTGCACTCAAACTCAAGGTTGCAGTGGGGGTACCTCAGATATGGCCACTGCGGTTGTCCTGTCTTTTTTTTTTTCTTTGTATACTGCGAGCCTCGATGTTGCACATGCTTGAAACAAGCAATGGCTGACCACGATCCAAGCCCTTGCCGCTCAGATGCAAGCATCAGCTACCCCGCCGTGCTCTAATGGGAGAGTCTCATGATGAATGATGTTTATGAGCAGTGATTGCATCTGATAGACGATCGTTGTTGGAGGCATCAACGTCAGCCAGCAGGATTTTGCCTTGTACATCGACAATATCGGATGTGGGGGTCGCCAATCTTGCCCATACAAGGCGACAAGAGGCGTGGCCTGTTGGAGAAGACGGGCCATGGCCACGGTCGAGACTAGCAGCTAAGCGTGATGAATGGAAGAGTACCCCCGTGTATCACGACGATAGAGTCCAGCGAACAGGTCTTGGCTTCTTGCGTGTCTTGCAGATGGACGAGATGGTTGCCAAAGCTATAATTGGTGACGATGGTGTTTTCGAGGCGGTCTACTGGCGTATCGTTGCTAGCCTAGGCTGCGTCTTAGTTGCATTGGCGATGAGGGACGGTCGAATTCGATATGACATGTAGGATGCAAACCACCAGGCTACAGAAGCGTGTGTCAGCCAGCGTATTCCAGGCCAAGGAAGCAAAGCCTGGTCAATGAGACAACTACCACGCAAATTGCAGATTTCCGTAACGAACGGAGGAAAGACCGCTCTGCAGTTTGGACAGCATTAGTTGGCGATTGATTGATTAGGGAAGATGCTTGAACCCGCCGGGAAGAGATGCTGGACACAGGACTTTGCAGATTGAACATCCCACGCCAGAGCCGGGCCCACCACGCTGGCCTGTCCAGTCAGTTGTGTTGCCTCGTGCGAGTTTTACAAAACAAAAAAAAAAAACAAAAAAAAACGGGCGTCCATTGTAATCTTGCCAGGGGACGTCTTGTAGGATTCCCACCGGGTATCCGTCACTTTTTTCTTGGAGGTGAGAAGGTGTGGCGGCAATCAAGGTGGCACTGGAAGTTGGAACAAGAAGTGGCAGGCACGGCGCGCACACACGGCATACCGAAGAAAGAAGGGACACAGACTCTGACGAGCAGGGAAGGCAGGGAAGGCAGGGAATGAGGAAGGGACCCACAGCTTCCATCTGAGCTTCCATTCCACCCGACCAACCGACGTCCATCGCACGATTCATGCAGGGGCCAATCAGTGGCGTCGGTGTGGCAGTCTTTTTTCGGCAATCCGTCGCCTTATCCGTCAGATGAACGGCGCCCGGGCGGCAACACCGTCTGTAGATATTGGGATGTACCTACCTTCTGTTCCCTTAGTGAACCTAAGCTTTTGCCTTCGGTAAGGAATCTCATTGTTTGAGGCCCTTTGTCTGCCCGGCAGCAATCATGTTGGTTGCCGACGCCTAGGTACCTTTCGTCATGATTAGCTTCGGTCACTTCTCTCAATATCCTCTTTGCATCGTTGACAATACGCAAGGTAGGTAGACCTCGGCACCGCCATGAAGGCGTCGTTGCAAAGACACGTTCATGGCGGACGCGGACGCAGACGCCGCCCGTCAGAGCTTCCTTCTGATGAAGCGAGGCGCATCGGAGACTTACCTTTCCATGCGCAATGGGCAGATGTTATCCTGTACCTGTGAGGCATCGCGGACACCTTAATTGCGTGCAGCAGCAGGCGTGTGTCTTACCGTCCATGTACGGAGTAAAAGTGAGGGTAGGTAGGCAGGTACATGAGCTTGCGCGCGATTAAGGTGTAGGCCGCAGTATCTCAAAGCCGGGCGCAATCCGAGCAGTAGGTAGCAACCACCCGTGGACCTGAAAGTGCAAGTGCAGGCGCTCGAACCATGTGTTTCAATTTGGCTTGTTTCCCCCCCCCCTCTCTCTCTGTACGTAGTATCTGCCCGTCATTCAGTTTCTCTGTGGCCAGTTTGTTTTGCTAATTTCAGAGAGTCGCATTTGAGGTAAATTTCCGGTTTTTTCCATTGAATAGACGATCCTGCCTCGGATGGCCACATGAGCAGCCGAAAGTGTAGGCCAGACTCCCAATGAGGCAGAATACCGCGACTTTGACGATGATCCGAGCCTACGTTTACACGATGATTACCCAGCTGAGATGTCCAGCGTACGTTTTGAGATATACAACCAGGTACGGAGGTACGAAAGCAGGTGTTTTCTCACCACAGCCTGCACCATCCTTTCGGAGGCTGCCAAGCCGGCCAAACAATCCACCACACCAAAGTCAGCAAACTCACAGCCGCTCTCCCACTAAGCCCATCCCAGCGCTCTGAACAAGTACTGGCTGCTGCGTCTGGTCAAGGGATAAGAGATAACGATGGTGTACGATGATGAGGAGAGTCAGACAACAAGCTCAGGTTGCTCGAACTCAGACTCAACAGCATCGGCGTCAGCGTAAGTACCCGCAATACGCATCTCTGCCAAAACGCGCCATCGGTTCACCGTCGCTCAAGATAGCCTTAGATAGGCCGCATCTAGTTTGGATGGCTGGTGAGATGATACCCGTTCATCAGTGTATCAGAGTCAGGCACGGAAACACTGCGAAGAGGGCGCATAGATGCCGCGTGCTCTCGTCATGACTTTTTTTTTTGCGCTAAAAGAGTGTAGATGGTTCAGATGCTTGGTTTGACCGAGAGACTGACCATGATTCACCCACACCCCTCCTCGTCGTCCGAGGCAAAAGCCGCAAGAGGAAGAGGAAATTCATCCCACTTTCTCATACTGCGTACGGAGTACGGATAGACTCATTCACCAGCGGCAGGGCACCATCGCCGCCGAACCCATGTCTTGGTTCCCGACACCACGCGCGGCACCAAGCAGCCACCCAGCAAACACGGGATCATATGCACAGACCACAGCGCAGATACACACCCGGTCTCTACGTCTCCCTTCAGATGTGAGCGAGTCGCTGCTGATTCCCATATGACAGCCACAGCCCTTCCGCCAGTCGGTATCGAGTCGGGGTTCTCTCCCGCAAGGAAAAGGGTACGTGGATACCTAGGTACGGATACACTATACCTACTCCGTAAGGGATTCGTACCTATCCGTATGTGACAGCAAGAAAGAGATACCCAGGGTCAGCGTGCACACACCCATTGACCATCCGTACCTTCCCTCATTCTCGCCTTGCATCTGGGTCTGTCTGTCTGGCGCATCGACCCAGCCCTGCTGCACCTCGTTTCTTCGCCATGGTCCATGGCCTGGATGAGGTGGGCAACACACCCCCTGGCTCCGTCCTGGGCCGTCCTCCTTGCCCGGTGGCTGCCGCTGACCCTCATCATCCATCCTCCTGAAAGCCAACAAATGGACGGAATTCCTACTTCCTGCGCCAGTATCCGTACCAGGTGTACGTACCCGTACCGTATGTACCGCCGCCGCAGGCTTGCGCCCTTGCCTCTGGCTCTGATCCCATCTCTTCGTTAGGTTCTCCTATCCTTTCTCCGTCCACAAGGTTCATGGGGACCCTGAACAAGGAACTCTCCTCTTCGTCTTCGCACACCTCTCGGCCTCACACCTCACCTATCTTTTTTTTTTTTTTTTTGCTGCCGAATCAAGGATGCCCCACCTATCCCACCAAGAGCGAGAACCCGCCGAGGGGCAGGGGCGTGGCCGTGGTGGATGACGGGCGTGGGTTTTCGATTTTCGGCTTCCACTTCCCACGCTTTGCAAATCGACGTGGGTGGGCTGCCCGTTTGTGAGGTAAAGGCGCGAGCTTTTTGCTTGTTGCGCTTGGTCGCTTGCCCACGCCCACCTTTGATCTGACGAATGTACTTCGTACCCAGAAAGGACGCTCCGTCGATAAATACAAGCTCGTCTCCAGACCTCTCCTTCCCATGTGTTTAGGCTGTTTCTTCTTACCCAGGCATACCGCTTGGTTCATGTCACACCCAACCTTTGAAGATGCCGTCATTCAACCCATTCTCGACCGTCACAGGCAAGCATGCTGCTTCGCTTTTTGAGATCAGGTATGCCCTCTTGCCCCACGTCTCCAAATTCCGTCTTTTCTTTCCTCTCTCTCTCTCCAAATTCTCTTTTCCGGTTGTGACTCTTTTAGTCCGTTTTTGAAGAGCACCCCCGCTGACGTCTGACGCTCTGCAGACTAGACAATGATTTTATCGTATTTCGCGGTGGAGAGGACGAGTCTGCCGGTCAGGTCCTCAAGGGCGTCGTGGTGCTCTGCCTGCCCACGCCGCTGAAGATCGAAGATGTCCACCTGCGACTGACTGGCACCCATCGATTAACGTATGAGGCCCCCTCATTATTTCCGGTTCGGTTTACTGCAGATCAGTCAACTGACTTGCGCTCTCAATAGGTGGGATTACTCCAAGACCGCCGCTTCTGGCGTCTCTAGCCAAAAAGTCGACAAGACCACCACACTGCTCCAACACCGCTGGGCTCCGTTTGTCGGCGGCACTGGTGGCAAGAACACCATCTTGCCGGCCGGCAACTATGAGTGGCCTTTTGAGTACACCCTGCCTGGCAACACCGCCGAGAGTGTCGAAGGTATTCCCGAAGCGAGCATCACCTACAAGCTCAAGGCTACCGTCGCCCGCGGCAAGCTCGCCTACGATCTGCACGCTTACAAGGCGCTGCGCATTATCCGCACCCTCGAACCCGCCGCCCTCGAGTACCTCCATGCCATGAGCGTCGAGAACATTTGGCCGAACAAGGTCGACTACTCCATTATCATCCCGCAAAAGGCTGTAGTCTTTGGCGCCACAGTACCATTACAGATGCGATTCACACCCCTCCTGAAGGGTCTCGAAATGGGGGAGATTTCAGTCAAGATGTTGGAGATTCGAGAATGCACATTACAGGGGCCTACGGGCAACGTCTTCAAGGAACACCGAACCGAAAGAGAAGTCTCCAACTGGAAGTTCGACGTCGAGCGCGATGAGCACTGGCACGATACGATCGAAGACACTGGCCAAGAGGGGTGGATGGTTGAGAAGAAGTTGAACCTTCCCAAGAGACTGCGACAGTGTGTCCAGGATCTCAACCACAACGGTATCAAGGTGCGACACAAACTCAAGCTTGTTGTCGCCCTGAAGAACCCCGATGGTCACATTTCAGAGGTGAGTCGCCGTGACACTGCTCTATCATGGCTCCGCAAAACTGACACAACTTTTAGCTCCGTGCGACTCTTCCCGTCTCCATCTTCATCTCTCCCAATATGCCTCTTGACGAGCATGGAGTTCTCGTCGACCAGGCTCCTGGCGCACCGGCCACGGCTGAAGTCACTCGTATCGCACCACCCGGCTATGGCGAGCATGTTCTCGACCAACTCTACGAAGACGTCGACATGAGCGGCTTCCAGACCCCAGCTATTCAGTCTGGCTTCAGCAGTCCTTTCTACGCGCAATCTCGCGCCGGCTCATCAGAGAACCTTGCTTCTCTGGCCGTGATGAACGGCCACGGTGTTGCTCCCGCCGCACTGTCACATCGCCTCCAGAACGTGTCTCTCGATCCCACGAACCGCAACACTTCTTTCAACTCATTGAAAGCCATCACGGAGGACGTCGCAGCCCCGACATCCGTCCCTACGGGAGAAAACTCGCAATCACAATCGGCAGCTTTGACCCGCCACAACAGCGCCGAGGAACACCCCAACTCGCACTCTTCAGGACGTAACTCACCTGAGCACCTCGACTTCCCTGACATGGCTACCCTAAGCAAGGTGCCTAGTTACACAACAGCCGTCAAGACTCCCCTTCGGCGAGGCCCGAGTAGCGACGCGCTCCCCGACTACTTCTCTGCCATGAGCGCCCCCAACACGCCTCCCGCGAGCGAGGTTCCTGTCGCAGACCCGCTTGGCATGATCCCCGAGCACGAAGGTGCCGGCAGCGAGCCGACTACTCCTGGCGGCTCGCACCGCTCATGGCACCGCCCCCAAAGCATGACCAACTTGCTCCATGCTGTGCAGGGTGGCGGAGAAGACCGCCGTCTTCACCTCATCCAAGGACGGGAGAGAGTTTATTAGGGCTATTTCACAACGATGCGATTCACATCATACTCACTTGATTAAATTACGACTATAGAGGGCAGCAAGCACTATTTCGGGCATGGCATTGGCGTTGGCGGTTGGAATGGGATACTTTCCCATGGGCTAGGTCTTTTTGAGATTTTTTATAGGATATAGATTTGCGCCTTGGAGGCATCAGGACTCATCGGCTGCTTGGAGACACACACAAAGTATACGGAACGATATAATACTTTACGGGATCTACTACTGGGGCGACATTGGGAAAGGCAAATAGGGCTGTACGATATACCCACCGCTTAGAGCGCGGCATGTCGATTGCGAGATACCAAAGATGACAAAAAAAGTCAAGACTCGATTTTTCAACATCTGTTTACTGCTGATTAGTGAAGTCTATCAAAAGTTCACGCCGGACATCTCTTGACTATAGACTCAATAGACTGCGGTCTGGACCTCCATCACTAACACCGGATCCGACAAATGAACACATGCAACGGAGGACAGGCTCGTAATGCCGAGGGGTCTTGGTGGTGGCGGCGGCACGGCGGCCACGGCGTTGTGGGTGTTTCCACTCCTCCGGTGCGGCAGCGGTGGGTATGGCTGCCCTCACAGCCGATGTCGGACGCTCCGATAAGAGAAATCTTGAAATGGAGGGGTTACAGCAGCCAAAATAGCATCTATGAACTTAGCCTAAAGCGACATGGCGAGGGGGTCACTGGGTGTCACATTGTTCGTATCTGGGGTAATTTTTCTTCTTCTTCGTTGTTTCCCTGGGTTTTTGGGGGTGGTGGGAAGTAGGAAAAGTTTAAGTGGTGGTGGTGTTTGCTGGATGTGGCTGTGGCGCGGGAAGACCAAGGTGGGATGCTGGTTGCTGGATGTGATGACGATGGCCATCATGCCGTTCCCACGATGTCCGGTCGAATGTTATCATCTAGGGGGTTTAGGAGGATGAGATACCGGTGATCGTGGATGATGGGAAGGCCTGTACCTATTTGGAGAGCCTCATATTCTCTCTTTTTTCGTTTGTTTGCTCTCCTACGACATGAGCGAGTTGAGCGGTCTCAGATATCGGTAAGTACCTACTGAGCATGATGATATCTTATGATTTCTCAAGGGCTGATGTGATAGCGATAAGTATTCACGGGTGTTCTGGAAACATAGGTGGAGTGCATGAGGTAAGGTAAATGAAGGCTGCGAAGCGTACGAAAACTTACCTACCACCGATAGCACAGTGACTTCACTAGCGGTCTGTCGACGGGATTAATAGACTACACGCTCGTAGAGAGCAGTCTTCTCCAACCTATGTGGTACTCTGCTCGTGGACCAGATGTTTTATTTGCTCCTTTCCCCTTGTCAAGGATCACATGGGTAATGGTTGGTGAGTATCTTTTGGGAGCACGTCAGAGGCTGGTGATGCAGCGACAGGAATGGACTCCGACGACACAACTTTCTTGCGCTGTACTCAGACGGCCGAACCAATGAGTGTCATCGCTGGTGGCCATTTGATGTCTGCCCAATGCCAACCTGTCGGGTATGCCCAGGTTGTAGCCCTGTTTTCCCATGTCATCGCGGCCGTCACCTGCGTCGGCATCAACGTTCGCTGGACTCCTGGAGGCAAACGAGAGAAAGCTTATTCCTCTCTGAGAAGGGTATCCTGGTGGTCGTTCACTCGTGGGATTGGTGCCAAGCCGACGCATATGTTAGTTCTTATATGGTGTGTTGTATTTGAGTGCTAACATGGGCCGATGTATGTGAGACAGGAGGGCATTCATCTCATCTTAGGTTAGCGCCATCGTGCGTTGAGAAACTAAGGGACTTGTTGACGTCATAAAAAGCCCCCAAATCACTCATGGGCCTCCCGTCTAGCGTGCGTTCAGCGCGCGAGGGGGGAACCCCCCGACTGTGACGATGCAAGACGGACAAGAGCGAGAGCCTACCTTAGCAGAGGGTCAACCCCCGGACCAGCTGAGAAGGGGCCACTGGGGGATTTCAGCGTGGTAAGGTAGGGTCGACAAAGTGACTCAGTGGCACCATAGCCGTGACAGCTCAATAACCCAGAGTGCTCAGCTGAAAGCAGGAAGCAATAAAAAGGTGAGAGGATTTGCGGTTGCCGTCCCTCGGGAGGAGGAAAAATGTCAAGATCGTCACAGGGGGTGGTCCAGACCGACCCCACTGTACTTTGTACACAACCCTTTGGGGGGCCCATTGGGGCCAGCGGGAGGGTCGTGCTTGTGCGATACAAGCAAATCTCGGTGCAGGTGCAGGAATTATGGAAAGCCAGGGGCCGCTAAGACCAGGAAGATTGCGCTGGCGGCGTGGTGGAGAACGTCATTCGACCTGTCTTGATGCAGGAGCTTGGGCGGGTTTTAATTACCAGCTGTCACTGGCGGGGGGAATGGGCGTTCGAGGGGGAAGGACGGGACACATGTAATGTCCGACACAATATAACCTCTTTTGCCTTTTTCCATTCCCATCCGGTTCACTGTTTTTTCTTTCTCCCATCTTTACAACCGGATAGACGAGCTGGGACGAAACGAATCCAACTGCACACCCACGACGCACCGTCCACACATAACCTAGAAGTCACGATACCACTTCACTCGAGCACGAACCGATCTTGCGCATCGCGACCATGGCCGACACCAAGGACCTCCCCCAGAGGTCGGGGACCATCATGACCAACAACTCTGTCCTCAGCGACGATGCCGTTCCTGAAGTCGATCCTACCAGCGTAAGTGAATCAATTACCTTGTTCAGCGTCAAAGAAAAGATCCGCAGTATATACGATTTACCCTTGCCCCGCGCCCAACAAACACTTAGGAGCTATACAACTACCCTTCAGAATGGAAAATGCTGACAGCCACGTACAGACAGCTGGTCTCCTCGCGGAGCGACTCCAAGCATGGAAGCATTCTGTTGGATACCTGGAGGACTACATCGGAGCCGTCGAGAAGATCCATAAAGCCCAGTCCAAAGAATACGAGAAGGCTCTGAAGGCCATTTCCCATCCCTTGAAGGAGGGCCACCACTTTGACCAGAGCCTTGGCGGTATCGCGGCCTACTTCGAGAACATGCGCTCCAACACTCAGGCGATCATCAACACCAATCTCGAGACGGAGAAAACCATCAAGGGGTCTATCCTCCCGATCCTCGAACGCCTGCACAAGGAGATCAAGCACAAGGGTAAGGAGCTGGCGCACGGCGCTCAGAAGGGTGCCAAGGAGGTCGAGAAGGCCCGCAACACCACCCAGAAGCACATTGAGCTTCTGGGCTCCCAGACCGCCTCCTTCGAGTCCGCCGGCGGCAAGATGCACGGAACCGATGACCCTTACGTTGTCCACCGAGGTGTCCTGCACAGACTGCACAAGCAGGTTCTCGAGGAGAACAACAACCGCAACGACCTGATTGCTGTCCAAAACAACTTTAAGGATTTCGAGGCACATGTTATCGAAGTCGTCCAACAAGCTATGGAGGCCTTTATCCAGCTCACCGGCGGTCAGGCTGAGAAGACCCGCGCTCTCTACTCCGACATGCTGGGTGCCATCCAGAGAGTCCCCGGTGATTTCGAGTGGAACGGCTTCATCACCCGCAGCGGTGATCGTTTGGTCAATCCCAATGACCCCCCGCGTTCCGTCGAGGCCATCAACTTCCCCAACATGGATCACGCCGCCATCAAGCCTCTCATTGAGGGTTCCCTGGAACGCAAGTCGCGTAACAAGCTTTCCTGGGGCTACTCTACCGGCTACTACGTGGTTACTCCGACCAAATTCTTGCACGAGTTCAAGGACAATGACAACACTCGCGCTGACCCCAAGCCGGAGCTTTCCATCTACCTGCCAGACGCTGTTATTGGACTTCCGAACGGAAACAAGTTCAACGTGAAGGGCAAGGATAAGAGCAAATCGATTAGCTCAAAGCTTACTGGATCGTCCGAGTTAGCTTTCCAGGCCCACACCCCCGATGAGGCTCAAAAGTGGTTTGAGATTATCAAGAACGTTGCGGGAGCCACCGGGCCCGCGGCGCCTAATTCTACGCCCACTTCCCCCGTCGTTGCCCAGGAGGAGAAGATGCCTTCCATCGCCCCAGCCGCAACCACTCATTCCGGCCACTCGGCACAAGAGGCCGGTGTCACTGGTCACGACCCTACCGCGAGCCCAGAGCTCATGAGCCCGGTTGACGGCCCATCCTCCAGCGCCGCGGCTGCACCCGCAGCTGCTCCAGCTGCAACGGCGCCTGTTGACGAGAAGAAGATCTAAGGATTCACAGGACACCCTCAGTTTCTGAGATCCCTACACTTGCAGACCTAGCCCGATACCTCGAGAAGAGTCCTTTTCGACAGCCCTATTTTCCCAACAAAGTGAGGCGACTGCTGGGGCGAGACTTGCGCACCTCTGGTTGCCTTGTCCTTTAGCCTCCTGGGGCGGAGAAACGCACCTCATATGACTTCGACTTGACCACGCCAC
The DNA here is from genome assembly GCF_030913485.1 of Colletotrichum godetiae. Lineage (NCBI taxonomy): Eukaryota > Fungi > Ascomycota > Sordariomycetes > Glomerellales > Glomerellaceae > Colletotrichum > Colletotrichum godetiae. The sequence continues at coordinate 641,923 of NW_026851257.1, read as the reverse complement.
TACACCTGATTGGTTACATCACTTTTGCGCAACACCACAGCCTTACATCCCGGTTGCTTTTCGGCAGCCCTTTCCAGCACATGCGCTTGGAGGATACCATTCTGATTTATGGTTATATAATATAGCGAGCCCTAATCAAACAACAATTATGATCATTGACTTTTGTCCGATTCCGAACTTGTTCACAGGGAACTTGATCGAGTTTGAGCTCCTCGGGTTAACCACACACAGTAACTAGAAGATCGAGGTGAGGCCGGCTAGTAGCATGTCTGCCTTGGCGCAGGCTGTGCCTCACCACCCTCCTTCACCTCCGAGACAAGGCACCGATACCACCATCGACACCGCGTGGGTGTCTGCACCTCATCGCGGAGCCCTATTTATAAGTGCAGAATACTCCCGCGTCTCTGTTGACACCAGCAACACATTTGATGCAGTATTTGGCGCACACCACGTTGGTGTCGTCTGCCGAGGAATGCGGGCATCGCGTTGAGTCAACGGCACAACTGAAGAAAAAGCGCTCCCTTTGCCGGTCAAGCTGTCAAGAAACCAAGACTCTCTGCACTTTTGCGCAAGGGGGTATCTGCGGAGTGTAGGCAAACGTTGCACACCTTCGCTGAAAGTTCGGTGAAGGGCTGCTCGTGGGGTGGTGTGGCACAAGACAAGACACCCCCTACGTTGCGGGCTTAGCCTTTCCCCCTCCACTACCTCACTCCCTTGAAGCTGTGCGCCGATTAGAGGAAGGCAGACTTACGCCCCGGCCCGTCATCATGATTCTCCACGATGGCCATGCTATCGGTCATAGAATGCGTTGTCTTTCTTGCCAGGGGGAATGAAGATTCGCCAGACGGCAAAGTGCACCTTGACTCACCTACAAGGTGCAGGAGTCCTGGAAATCGGAACAAGTGTCCGCTTTCTTCAAGGCAGAGGTGAGCGAGAGAGAGAAAAGTTTGTCCGTCAGCCCTGGACAAGAAACGCTGATGGCGATGTGCCTACACTGCGATTATAGTATCCTACGAATGATAGCAGTGGCAGTACTGGCCAGCCTTACCCATCGTGACCTGTCTATATACAGCTTGTATAGCTGTCTTCCCATTCCCTCGGGGCGAAGGCACTACTGTCTATCAAATAATCCTGGAACCATTCACCCTATCATCCTTCAATGAAGCTCACCGCTTGGCCTCTCATCGCGGTCCATCCAGCCTTGGTCTTTCTACTCCAATGACTCCGTAGTAGCGCATGCCCTTTCCTCTTCACAAGACTCTCTATCCCGCTTCCTTCCTCGTTCACCTAATACCATCCTAACCAACGACAATGACGAAAGCTTGGAAAGAGCACAGGGACGTTATCGCGAGGCTCTACATCAAAGAGAATCGTACCCTGGATGAGGTCCGAGAGATTATGCAGCAGAAATACAACTTCAAGGCTTCGTCAGTCTAAATCTTCTTCTTTTCCCTCCTTTTCTTTCAGACCATTTGGATACGTCTTGGATTTTCTTGAACCCCACGGAACCCCCTTTTTTTGCCCGGCAACCCACAGGACGGACGTTGGCTCTGATATGATGACTACCTTTCCTTTCCATCCTGGTCGTCGAGTCCTATTCCCGGTGTCTTTAATCCATGGGGCATGAGGAAAATGCTTCAACGCCCCTCAAGATCATCTAGTCAAGACCTGGAGAGAAAGGGCCTTAGAGGCAAAAACAGCTAACAGCCTTCAACTTCCAGGACAAGATCGTACCGCCAGCACTTTGACCAGTGGGACCTGTCAAAGTACAACTGTAAGAAGCGTACCGCCCGCCGTCAGAGCCGCGACTATCAGCAGTACCCCGAGCAGCAGCAGTACACCCCTTCCGCTGCCTCCGCCGCCTCCGCCGTGGTCATCGTCCAGGAGAATTATCCAATGAGTCCGCAAAGCTATGGCAGCAGTAGCGGCAGCATGAGCCCTGAGTCTGAGATGGACAACGGCGGCGGTAGGATCGACGACGTGGATGTTGCCCAGTCGTATGGGAGCCATCAGTACACGTACGCAGGCCAGAGCCAGAACCAGAATCAAAGTCAAAGCCAGCCGGTCTTGCATCAACAGTACACCCATCAGCAGCAGCATCACCATCAACACCAGCAACAGCTAGAACACCATCACCGGCAGCGTCAGTCCTGGGACACTCAGGTGCCGCGGAGCATGGCCTCGCCGTGGGACCAGGCTGCCCTTCCCAGCCCTCCCGCGGATCTGGGGGGAGACTCGTTCTTCCAGATGTCTGGGGCGGCGGAGGCTTTATCTGTGCAGGGGCATCATCCTCCGCAGGCTTATTCTGCCGTGGTTCATCCCGAGCAGTATCGCCAGCCACAGCAGCAGCACTACCATCGGCAGCAGCAGGGTGCGGATCCTCGGATGATGCCAAATCGGCTTCTGGCTCCGGCTCCGCAACGTCCGGTGAGACCGGAGCGACGGGAGTCTGTTCCGTATCACAATGCTTTACACTGCGGATTCCATCGCTCAGGGCTGTAGGAGTAGGAGAAACGCTGCCCCGGCCTTGGCCTTTTCCTTGTCCTCCCCCCCTCTCCTTTGGTACCCCCTCTCTCTTGGCTTATATTTCCTAGGGCTTGGATCACTTGGAATGGTTTTGTAATGTTTCTTTGTAATGCTTCTTTTCCTATCTGTAAGAGAAAACGAAAAAAGATGGGATCTTGGCGGTTTGGCTTGTTTGGCTTTTGAAATTTGGGCGGTGGCACACATAACATTACACTGTCCTTCAATCTCTCGAACACAAAAGAAGACTGGGCGCGCTGAAGGAAGGGAGCGAGGGAGGTTTCTGAAAGCTGGTCTTTGATGGAAATAGGGATCGAATTTTGCAGTCTGAATGGATCACAGGACAACTAAAACTTGGCAAAAACACACCTTTTCCCACTTCCCCTTCCCCTTAGCACTTGCCCTTGTTCTTGCCACTTTGACTTTGACTTGATGTTTCTTTCTCTCTTTTGGAATTCAAGTACTTTAGTTGTAGAGTGTAGTTGTATTGTGTTTTTCATCGTCTTTCGGTTTGACGTTTTTACTCGTTTCGTTGGGTCCTACGTGATAGAAGACAGAAAATGAAACATGAAAACTATTTGAATTTCCCTTTCGTCTCTTTTGAATGATGGCATACTTCCATTCAACCATTGAATTCCTTGTGAACGCCAATAATTGATTCCTGAGTAATCCCAAGCCCCATCTCAAAGCATCCCATCTACATGAAGTCGTCCTCACTAAAGGGCTCACTGCTATGGTTGGACCTCAAATTCATCTTGGCCGCGCCCTCTGCTAACCCATACGGATCATGAACATGCTGCTTCCCACCACCGCCACCTTCCTCCCCGTCACCGGCAGGCGCCGAGTTAGACCGCACCTGCACCTTAACCTCCCCCTGAATCCCATCAACACGGATCGTCGAAACAGTCGTCCCACCAGGCGGCGGGCGCAGATTCGGGGCCGGCGCGAGGTTGACGAGCTCGCGGAAGAAATTGTTTGCGGCCTCGCAGCCGTCAAGGAGCCATTTGAGGCATATCGTGACGCGCTCCTTAGCAAAGGGGTTGTGATCGTCGTAGGCGCAGCAGTTTAGAAGGGGCACGATGCCGTTGTGATTCACCATTTGGGTTTGTACATCTGGGTTTCCGGGCGTGGAGTGGCCGGGCGGTGGTTGGAGGAGCGTGGCGAGGATGGTGAAGATTTGGCCTTTGATGCCGGACCAGGGGTATTTGTGGGCTGGGTCGGAGAGGGAGGGGGGTGGAGGGGAGGGTGGGAGGGAGTCGTTTGTTGAGTAGGGGCGTTCTATGATGGGAGTTGAGCCGCCGCCGGAGCCGGAGCCGGGTTGCTGCGAGGAGGAGTGGGGTTGTTGGTGGTCCGAGGGGGATGCTGCTGCCGCGGCCGGGGGTCTGTTGCGGGAGGGGACGGCGTCGACGAGGGGTTTCTTGGGGACGCCGGCTTCGAGACCGTTGAGGAGGGTGATGAGGTCGTAGACGGCCTCCCACTCGATGAGCTTCTTCCTCGACTCGGCAATCTCGGAGGCGGTCGTCAGAAAATCGAGGTACTGCGCCAAGCCGTCCTTGGCACGCTCCATGTCCCATGTGTCGACGGGAAACTCGGCAGGGTCTACATTGTCCTCGCGAATCTGGGCCTGGAGGTGCATGAGGGCGACGCACTCGGGCACGATGCGGCTGCGGAAGAAGCTGAAGAAGAACATGACGAGCTTGACGTCGCGCTCCTGGTCCTTTTTGTCTTGTGGGGGATTGCTGATGCGGCTGCGGAAGATGTGGTTGACGAGGCGGAGGAGGACGGTTTGGGCCGGGGATATGATGTCCTTTGGGATGCGGAGGGAGTTCCAGGCGTAAGGAACGAGGGCCGAGTGGTGGAGGGCCTCGATGAGCTGCGAGGTGATTTGGAAAATGAGGGACTGCTCGTCCTTCTCCCAGACGGCGATGAAGACGAGCATCTCGCGGAGGAGGGACTTGCCGCAGTCGAGGGCTAGGAACATGCGGCAGCGCGTCTTTTGGAGGTTCTCGCCTGCGCGGGTGAGGCCCGTGCCGGCCGAGTCGAGGATGCAGGACTTGACTATCATGTGGAGGGCCTCGATCTGCTTCGGGTCGAGGATGTTGGGGATCTCGGTCAGGAGGCCCGTCAGTGGGCCCTCGCCGTACGACTCGTCATCGTCAATGTCCTCGTCGTCCATCATGTCGTCGTAGCCCTCGGCGTACTCCTCCGCGGAGCCCTCTTCCGGCCCGAGGTCCTGTTCGGACTCGTCAACCTCGACGACCTCATGCTCCTCAGTGCGCATGACGGGCGTGTATCGGTTGAGAAGGTTGCTCTTGCAATGCTCCGTCCTTGTCTTTGCAAACTCGACGTTGGGCATGGCGACCGCCCAGCCGTCGTAGTTTACGTCGCGCGCGCGCATCCACCAGGTGTCGATTTCGCGGGATACGCGGCAATAGGCGCGATCCTGCTCGAACTTGTCCTCGATGTCGGGGTCCCATCTCGGGTTGACCTTTTCGCCCTCCTCGTAGTTGTCGGCGCGGACCTTGACCTGGCCCTCGGGGAACCAGTTCCACGCCAGGGGCGCAATAGGTGCGAGGACGCCCGGGGGGTTGTGCGACTTGTTCTGGGAGTAGTCTGTGAGGAGTCTGCGTGCGGTCTCGCACATTCGCGAGTTGCGCTCTAGCCAGTGTTGGATTTCCGTTTTGGCAATGTCGACGCGGAAGCCGGAGCCGTCGCCCATACCCTCTTGCGGGTCGTCGAGCTGCGCGTCCTCGTCAAAGAGCACGTCGTACCAGAACGACATCTTGTTGCGGTCGTTCTTGGCGGTCCAGTTGTGGGCTTGTTGAAGGGATGTGACGAGGAGCTTTTTGTCTGTGAAACGTCAGCGGCGTACTCGTCTGTGAGGGCTATAAGGACTTACACATGTCGGTGATCTCGTTCAGCTTGGCCCTTGAAGACTCGTCCAAGATCTCGCCATCGTAACCCTTGCTCGTGACGTTCACACAGAGTATGATGGTCTGATAAACCATCTGGTCAAAGTGAACCGCGGCGCAAATGTCCTGGGGTACCTCTGGCTCCGACGTCACCAGCAGGTTTCTCGCAATGTGCATGAGCTTGTTCAAGATGGAGAGATCGTCCTTGAGACTGTGGTGGTTTTTCACAATGAGAGCAGTACTCTCCTGAGGGGTGACACCCTTCTCGGGATCGTTGAGGCTCGACAGCGGGCCCACTGAGCGCGTGGTGAGACTGGGGATGGCGGCGCCAAAGATCTTGGTCAACCAGATCCATATCTCGACGTTTCTTGAAAGCGTTTCCCTGGTTCTTGTTAGGAAAATGAGATGGTACGAAACTACAATAAGCCACGCGTTGAGGGCACCTACCTAACGTGCTTAAAGGTGTGAGTCTTCTCGAGGGTTTTGGCAATCATTGATGAGACCCGTGCGGCGGTTTGAGGGCCCATGGGTGGGATGGTATAGTGGCCCTCGAGGCAGATGAGGGCGGCTGAGAAGCATCGTTCTTCGATGGTCTCATAGCCCGGAGTGCCATCTTCGAGGTCGAGGTCCGGCAGAGACGGCGGCGGTGTGGCCGCCATGGTGTTGTAGGTTGATGAATGATCAAGAGCAAGTATGACGTTGAAGGTCGGGCATTCAAACTTGAAGCATAGAGGTAAAGACCGGTGAGGCTCTGCGCCTGCCGAAGGGGTATCCGCTAGTAATGAGTGGGAAAGAAGACCGTGGGCGAAAAATATTGGAAATGCATGCACAGTTTAGAATATTCTCAAGAAGATTTCAGTGGAGGAGTGCCTCGAGTGGTGGCGGCGCCGGGATGTTGGATTGTCACTGTGGAAAATTTCCGCTGTCCGCACCGAAAAGTACCTCTACACTACAAATTGGTAAGCAAATACACACAGACCAGCTGCCATTTTGAGATATTCCACCATTATGGAATGCTCTTGTGATCATTGAATGCATTCATTGAGGATTCACTCTAGAACTACTCTAAGAGCCCTGCACGTGAATCATACTTGAGAGTAGTTTTGGAATCGTAAAAGTCTAGATTTGGCATGAAAAAATTCATGCATCATGTCTGAATCATCCCGTTTTATGAGTCGGGATACAACTGCTGTTCTAGGCTGAAGAGCCCTGTGAAATTCCGGGCTGAGGTACCCAAGACCCCTCCATCGAGCCCCCTAAATCGGCCAATGGCAGGGGCGACAGACACCGTAGACCCCTCTATCGGCCGTGTGCAACTTGGCCCCCGACGTCCGCCCCTCGGCGGGGTAATCTCGCTGCGGTGTCTGCTCTTCGACGCGAATTTGGGCCACTTGTGCGACGAGCCACGGCTTGACTCACTCCGAATACTATCGTCCCACGACCCTCGCGATACCTGCTTTCGACGCTGTGAAGCCTTCACAACCTCGACTTCCCAAACACCGTTGCATCCTCACTTCAATCTCACACTTTACGAAACTTGTAGCATACACAAGATGGCGGAAGGTACAAATGCGCAGGAGAGGTTCGCCCTCATCAACGAGAACCTGGCCGAGATCATGAACCCCGAGATCATCGAGAAGATCCTGGCCGAGGGACGCAACCCGAAGATCTACTGGGGTAAGAAACATTTCAACTACACTGCTGATACTCTTCGTCGGTGCATTGGCTGACCATTACCTTCTTTCGTGTTGCAGGAACCGCGACAACCGGCAGACCTCATTGTGGTTACTTCGTCCCGGCCATCAAGTTGGCGCAATTCCTCGCCGCCGGTTGCGAAATGACAGTCCTCCTCGCCGACATCCACGGTTTCCTCGACAACCTCAAGGCCCCCATCGAGCTCGTCGAGCAGCGCGCTAAGTTCTACAAGTTCGCCATCACAAACATCCTCAACGCTGTCGGCGTCTCCACGGAGAAGCTCAAGTTCGTCCTCGGCAGCTCCTACCAGAAGAGCCCCGAATACGTCATGGATGTTTACAAGATGAGCTCACTCATCAGCGAGAGAGATGCGAAGAAGGCTGGCGCCGAGGTCGTGAAGCAGTCTGACGTGAGGATACCTGCGAAAATTGGTTGTTTGGACTTGGGCTGACAATAGTGACAGAACGCCCCCATGAGTGGTCTGCTGTACCCCGTACTCCAGGTCTGCGACGAGGAGCACCTTGGTGTCGATGCTCAGTTCGGAGGTATATCTCAACTGTCAATAACTTGAATGAGTCCTTAGGCTAATATTTCATAGGCATGGATCAAAGAAAGCTGTTCGCCGCTGCTACTGAATGGTTGCCCAAGGTCGGATACAAGGTGCGCGCGCATCTGTTGAACCCCATGGTTCCTGGTCTGAACGGTGGCAAGATGAGCGCAAGTGATCCTGGTAAGGTTATTGCTGCCGAGCTTCTTGACCAAATGCTAAGCCAAGCTCTACAGACAGCAAGATCGACCTTCTCGATGCCCCCGAGGTTGTCCAGAAGAAGCTCCGCAAGGCCGAGTGTGTGCCCAAGGTTGCTGAGGGCAACGGTGTCCTGTCTTTCGTCGAGTACGTCCTGCTGCCCGCCGCGGCGCTGAAGGGCAAGAAGGAATTCCGTGTCGAGCGTGAGCGCGACGGCCTCGAGACCCTGGTTTACACCGAGATTACAAAAATGCACGAAGACTACAAGAACGACGTGGTAAGTAGCATACGACAAGAGACGAGATATTGGAAACAGGCTGACATCCCATACAGTTGACACCCCAGCTGCTCAAGCCCGCCGTGACCAAAGCCCTGAACGAGCTCCTGGCACCTATCCAGCAAGCTTTCCAGGCCTCCGAGGAGTGGAAGCAGGTCACGGAGAGGGCCTACCCCCCGGTTGAGGATGACAAGAAGAAGAAGAAGAAGCAGCCCAAGGACAAGGGTTCCCGCTACCCCGGCGGCGGCAAGGGTCCCGCCGCGCAGGACGGCGCTGCCAAGGAGACGGAGCTGCCGGTGCGCCCGGCCGAGGGCCAGTGATTATTTGTTTCTTGCATAAGAAAGCGTTTTTTATCTGTACGTGCTACTACGGTATGGGTCGGAGTTCGGATGAAGACCAGCAAAAGAAAAGTCTAGAGAGAGACAGCTAGATACCTCAGATGAAAAGAGCATCTAAAAGAGAGACGTTCCATGACCCTCTGCTCCTTCTTTGATGCTCCTCCTCCCCCGTTGCCCCTGCCCCTTAGCAACAGCCCTGTGTCCGTAGCTTCTCAACAGCGGGCCTGAGGGTCGAGAGGTAGAGGGCCTTAATGCTTTGACTAGGTAGATCATGAAGTCTCTGGGTTACATCAAAGTTCCGACCATCCGAATTCTCGATCGGTCAGGTTCATTTTTTCTCTTTCAATTTTTCCCTAATTCAAGTCATTCAGAGGCGTCTGTATTTCCCGTCCCTCGATGGCCATGGTTGGACTAGGCGGTCATCTTCCCATCAGCCATCAGTGGCTTGATGACGAAGTACACCTTACATACACCAAGTGAAATCGTCAAGCAACGACATGCTGCCGCGATCCACAACACGTGGTGCGGACGACGAGAATATGTGGTGGGGTGTTTACAAAGCGGGATGCCCGGGACGACGCAATGGCGGGGCACTGAAGAAACGGGAGGACGGTGGATGGCGGGGTAAATTTCGGCGGGGTCGAAAAAAGATGTCAGACTCCGACCGCATAGCAAACCTACCCAAGCTTTTGCGCCGATCTACACCTCTAGATATTTTCTTAACCGCAGCTTTTTTGTTTTCTTTTCCCTGATTTACCTGAGATACCCTCCATTTTCCCACGACCAATCGATAGAAACGACACAATGGCCGACCTCCCCACCACCTTTGACCGTAAGCTTCACCCGTGCTCCCCCTCCCTCCCGACCCAGCCCAATGCCCCAAAACCACAAGCAAAAGGCGCAATACCTTGAAACGCCTGACTGACATCTCGCCTCACCCTCCAGGTCCCGTCCACATCGCCGTCATCGGCGGCACCGGCCTCGGTAAGCTCGAAGGCTATACCCCCGTCGCCCAGCTCACACCCACGACTCCCTGGGGCGCGCCCTCCTCCCCGATCAGCATCCTCGAGCACAACGGCGTCCCCATCGCCTTCCTTGCTCGCCACGGCCTGCACCACCAGTTTGCGCCCCACGAGGTGCCCGCCCGCGCTAACATCGCCGCCCTGCGCTCCATCGGCGTCCGCTGCGTCATCGCCTTCTCCGCCGTCGGCTCCCTGCGCGAGGAGATCAAGCCCATGGACTTCGTCGTGCCCGATCAGGTGATCGACCGGACCAAGGGCGTGCGCCCTTTCACGTTCTTCGAGGGCGGCGTCGTGGGACACGTTGGGTTCGCGGATCCGTTTGATAAGGGGCTTGCGGAGGTTGTCAAGAAGTGTGCGGCGCATATGCAGGGCGAGGGCGTCGTTTTGCACGAGAAGGGCACTATTATCTGCATGGGTGAGTTTTCCCTCTCTACTCCCTGCTCATTCTACATAACGAAGTCCGAAGGAAGAAGCAAAATGTGCTAATGAAATCCAAACCAGAGGGCCCCCAATTCTCAACCCGCGCCGAATCGCACATGTACCGCTCCTGGGGCGGCAGCGTCATCAACATGTCGGCCCTCCCCGAGGCCAAACTCGCCCGCGAGGCCGAGATGGCCTACCAGATGATCTGCATGGCGACCGACTACGACTGCTGGCACTCGTTTGACGACGTCGACGTCGCCATGGTCATGAAGTACATGGCCGCCAACAGCGAAAACGCCAAGCGCCTCGTCGGCGGCGTTCTCGACGAGCTGTCCAAGCAGGAGAGCGGCGAGCTCGTCCTCGCCAAGCAGTGGGAGGGCGCCTCTCAGGGCGCCGTCAAGTTCATGACCAAGCCCGAGGGCCGAAGCCCCGAGGCTATGAAGAATGTCGAGTTCTTGTTCCCTGGGTTCTGGAACTGAGGGAGGGGTCTTATACTGCCTCATCAGTATTGTTTGATTTTCAAGTTATTTCAAAAATGGGACTTAGGTAGTAGGCACGACTAAGTATTGGTATACGTGCAGGAATATGAGCGTGAGCGTATATAGAAGCAACCGTGAAAATGGCGTGGATAGAGAGAATTTGCCCGGCATCAACTGTAAATGGACGTAATCGCCAGGATAGAACACTTTGCAAAATGAAACGACGATACCAACAATGTCGACGCCGTGGTCAATTATTTTTGGTCTCATGCAATCTCCTCTGTGCTACCATTGTTCCTATCGCATGGCCCAACGCCTCGAAACGCCGGTTCTAACCCACCCCCTTCAAAGCCAATAAAGAAGTCTACCCTACAAAGCAACCTCGCCGTGTACCAAATCACATCAAAAGGTATAATGCCCGGACGCCCTTCTCCGCCGCCGCGATGTGCCAAGGACGTATGTCCGTCCCCCTATCTACAATTCCCCTCGCACGAGCTAAGGTTCCAAGACCCCTGAAGTAGGTGAGCATCTCCCGCATGAGAGGCTCGTACATACGCGGGTTGTTATCTGCATGCACAATGTTGACCTCCAAGACAACAGGAGGGTCTTCGAGTTTCGTTCCTCCGCGTTTGACGAGGTAGCCGCTGATGAGGGCCGGGTTCAGCTCGCCCAACGAAGAAGAGTTGCTCAGTCGATGCGCTAGTACGGCGCCCCAGGTTTGGTCTGTCACGTCGAGGAGAATAGCATCTCCCTCAGCCGGGTCGGTATTACCGTCGCCAGGTGTTCCGCCCGGAGTTGCGGCGCTTGTTGTGTTTTCTTTCATGGGCGTTACCGGAGTGCCACTCTGCTCTGGCGACACTATCGATGCTTGAGGAGTGGACACGGGCGTCGTGTAGAAGGCCGAGGATGTCGTTGCTGGGACTTTGATAGCCGGCGGAACCAACTGCATGGATGGGTTGGTATCCACCGAGATCAAAGTCAGGCTGATCGTTGCTACCGACTCCGTTTGAGCTAGACCCTGCCAGAATCCAATCTCTTGCGCATCCATGAATCCGCACTTGGAGATGATGACTCGCCAGTGGACTTTCCACTTGGAAATCAAGTCATGAGTGGTCTCCCATATCCCGTGGCAGACGTCATTGAGCGATGTAGACAGCGCCTTGCCCTTGCGGCCAAGGTTGTAAGATGCCGTCATCTGTTGGCACCCCCTATTGTCAGTCCACGCCGCGGTAATCCATCTTTCATCGATACTCTGAGCGTAAGCGATGTGAATGCAAGTGTTCTCATGCATCAGAGACGATGAAGATGGATTAGAAAGCTTGAAGTCGATGCCTCTAGGTAGCGACTGCTCAAGCATAATGGCCGGTGACGGCATCGGTCCGCCAAACAGTGTACAGCGGTCATATGTTTCTATCGCCAACTTGATTGCATCGCTGGGGGTCGGCTCTACTATTCCCGTAGAAGAAGTCAGAAAGTCCAGGGGCACAAGTTGCAAGACCAGTTCGTTGACCGGGGTCTGCCGCCTGTCCGTCAGAGTTCTTTTGTGCATCTCGAAGAGTTGTTGAAAAGCAGTGCAAGCCTCGACGATGGACCCAGGATGGTCTGGAGGATATACGAAGTATACCACATAGTTCTTCTCCGAGGCGTTGGCCGATATCAGCCCCTGGTTGAGTGCCTCCATTCGGTCACCCAGGCCGGCCACTATATGAGGACTGACGGTTCCTGGAGAAGTGGCGATTTTATCCACTTCGTAGGGTAGCAGCCCATCAGTCACCTTAGAACTGGTCGCAAGGCGTTCGAAGGAGCCCAACTTGAGGAGCTCGTAAACGTTTCGCATGCGGTCCAAAAAGGCGGTGGCGACATCCGACATTCCATCCCAGTGGGGGAAGACACATACAACGTTAACGTCCTTTGTGCCTTGAGCAGGACCCAACCCCAAGCTTTCCCAGAACTGAACACTCGCTGGCAAGACCGACAGTCTAGCTTCTGCACGTCGAAGTTCCATGTGAGGAGCTGGGATTTGGAAGAGGTTGTTCGGCTTCGGCGGCTCGGCGTTGTTATCTCGCGGATTGACCGGCCTCGGATGGAGTCTATTGGGAGGTCCAAGCAAAGGAACGTCAGGAATCTCGACCACGCCTTTGAAATTGCACGTGTTGAACTCCCCCAGACAAGCAGGAATTACCTCTCGCAAAGCTTGTAAAGCGGTCCGACCTAGCGAGGATAATTGTCGCCGGGTTTCCGGTATGATTGCCGTGTGCAGTGTATTCGCATGCGCGTCGCGTATTCTCAAGTTCCCAGTTACAGCTTGCTCAGTGACGATCTGAGCAATGGTGATGGTATCTTCATCCGGGAGTGAAAGATGAATAGGCAGTGACTCTGCATCTTCAAAATATCTCGTGATCAGCATCTCTGAAGCTTCGGCCTTGGCTAGCTTTGGGAGATCCAAAGCTAATGTCGGATCGGAATCCTCGACAGACTCAATGTCTCTCAGAGAAGTGACGTGAGACACAACGTCGTCATCCAAGTTCAGTCTTCGAATGCTTGACTTAAAAGGCGATGTCGGCTCGTCTTCTGATGTGCTCGAGTCGTCTTGGTCTGATACCAGGCTGATGTCATCGGCGTCAGATGCAAGGTCGTCGCCTTTCCCGGGGCTTGCAATGAGAGAACTGTTTTCGAGGTTGCCCGTGATAGTTCGTATCAGGGCATTCGTGTGTTCTGGTTGTTTGAATGGCTTCCTTCCCTTGCCGTGTCGTCGTAGGTAGTCGGTCGTAGGCGGCCCCTGATGGGGACTCTGGTTGTTGGTTTCTTGCGGTAGGCCTTGGAGCGTTGACTTGCAATCAAATCGGCCTCCTTGCTCGTACTTCTTGTTAACAAGGGGCAAGACTGGATCGAAGTCCACGCTGTCGAAAATGCTGCCTTGCCGCGCAGGGGTCGCAGAGGGAACAGAGCGGATATCTGCTAGAGAAGCTCGAACTCTTTTGTAGACAATATCCGGGTCGAAAGGACTTGACTCTCTCTTGATACCGCCAGCCCTATCTGTGTTGGATCGCTGTTTTCCCTCATCCATCAGTGTGCTCCGCGCATGCTTCAGCTCCGGTTTGGTGAATACTGGAGGACTTGGTTCGGGCTTGGAATCCTCTACCGGAGGCATCATCAGTTTTGCCGGCTCGGGCATAGAGACTGGGAGGACAGCAGGCATGGATGGTCCGTCAGGCATGCCCAAGTCAGGTAAGCCAGATAGGTCGAGGTCGTCGCCCTCTTCGTCAAAAAAGTTGAAGTCGGCATCAGTAATGTCGGTATCCCCAAACATGTCCGGGCCCATGTCGCCAAACAAATTGTCCTCGTTGTCTCCCCCATTAAAAGAGTCCGCTCGACTTTTCCCATTCTCGTTGGAATGCTCGTTCGTGTGTTCGTTTGCATGCTCGTTCGAGTGCCAGCCGTCACCGTAGGAATCATGGTGTAGAGTGCCATGCATCGTAGTTGCGTCGTGTGCGGTTGCATCTGTCATAGTGGCATCTACGTCGACAACTGCCATTGTGATTCCAGGGGCACCTGGGCTAGAGGTCGTCCCGTCCATTGAAGGCGTGATACCCAGGGGATTCTGAACTCCATCTGGCGGTGTCGGATACATAGCACCCGCAGCTGCCGCATTGCTAGCTCGTCTTAGCCCCAGTGGTGAATGCCCGTTTGGTTGGTGTGTTGGAGCTGCTGCCGATGTCTCTTTTGATGCCGCAGCTTCCCTCTCTTTCTTCCTCCTGGTGACTTTTTCATCCCTGTCCACGCCCAGCTGAAACCAGCTTCTGGCCTCGTTAAGAAAGTCGGATGTCTCGTCTTGCGCCAGAAGTACAGAGTCTCCCAGGCCGTTACCTCGCGCGAGCATGACAGACTTCTTGCGGAAACAAAGGACTGCTGGCCATGATACTGTTGCCATAGCGGAAGGTGGCGTCATTTTCCCTTCGGTCTTAGACTCGCCAGGTTTTCGCCGGAGCATTTGCAATGCGATCCAAGGACAAGACTGTAGTAACGTAGGAGACAGCCCACGGGATTGGAGAATTTTGATGCAGGTTTCTCTCCATTGTGAGGATCTAGCGTCCGCATTCCTCCAAAGTTGGGCATCCGGCGTCTGTCCCAGACCAAGTTCGGGATACGATAAGCCTCCACCAACGAGCCCCTGGTAGTTTGCTAGAACGCCGAAAGGGGCAGCCAATATCTGAGAGCCTAGTGCAAGTTGACTCGGACTAGATGGTTCGTTCACAGACAAGAGACCCTCGCAGCAGGACAAACATAAACTCATGACAAGCGCGCCCGTTGTGGTGAGGTATATCCGGAATGTTCCCACAACTGCAGCCTCCGTGTCCTGAGCTCTCTCGGCCTGTCCATCTCTTGTGACTTTGGAAGGTAGTAGAACAGTTCGATGGTTCAGGGGTATTGCCGATACACGGTTGCAAAAGGATGCCGAGGTTGTTGACAGAACAGCCGTAATGAATTGCTCGTATGCCTCCTTTATGGGAACAGAGCCTGCGCCCTTAGAATCGAGTGCACCGGCCGACGGGGGTTTGGAATCGGGGTCGGAGGAGCTTGGCGGTCCGGACATCTGCGGATTCCGCAGCGATAGGTCCAGGGCCGAGTTGCTTGACGAAGAGCTTGTTGGTGTATTCGAGGCTTGCTGGCCTTGGGCACGACCCTTGAAAAGACTGATTGGTTCAAAAGAACCTTCGTCAACCATCAGCAATGTTGCGCCCGCAACGGTGACACTACTGTCTAAACCCCTCTGAGTATCGTCGCCAGACTCCGCATCTTTGCCTGGGATGTGGAAATACCACAAGACTCGTCTGTTTGCATCGTAGTATACAATGTGGCCAAGGGCCCTCAATTCGGTTTCGACATCGGCGGCGATTGAAGGAAAGCTGGACGCCTGTTCAGGAGAGGGTTCGTAAACTCGGTAAACGATTGTGGAAATGTTATTCTGGGCGGAGGTGGTCAGTAATTGCAATCGGCTCTGTCCAGCTATCAATACAAACATTTAATAGAGTATTAGTATCGTATTCACTCGTGTCCATATCGACGGTCGAGTCTCGCGACGGCGGGATGTGTTCCGTGTCGCAACATCAACTCTCAATCGCTAAAGCTCCCCAGGGGCCGCAGAAGCCGGTTCAAAGCTGTAGGCCGGCAGTCATAAAAGAAATGGTTCGTTACGGCATCTGTTGGAATCTGTTATGCGACTGGAAGAGATTTTGATACGGTTATTTGGCTGAATTCGCGAAGTCATCGACTCCATCTCCATAGGTCGGAAGCGCGACCAAGGGACCGGCTTCTCGGCATCAACCGAGTCCAGGACAATTGCGAGATTATCAAGCGGATTCGGATAGAGATATCTTGTCGACTGATTGTACGATAATGGACACTTGGGTGTTGTTTGTGTTCAAAATTTGTTGGATTCGTTGTCGAAGAGTTGAGGTGCTCGCTTTGATTACTTTGTTCCTTGTTAAGGCTGATTAGGTCGGTAAACCACCGGAAATCCAGCACTGTCGTTGACACGCAGACAGCCCCGATTCACGCGGCTGAATGCACTAATAGGGTCCTGCTGGGAATCAGCGGGTGATGCTTTGACCAATTGAATCAGCTCAAGCCCCTGGGTAGCTACCTAACGCAATGTAGTGGGGCAGTCTGGAACTCGGAAAGAACTTAG
This sequence comes from Colletotrichum godetiae, assembly GCF_030913485.1. Classification (NCBI taxonomy): domain Eukaryota; kingdom Fungi; phylum Ascomycota; class Sordariomycetes; order Glomerellales; family Glomerellaceae; genus Colletotrichum; species Colletotrichum godetiae. The sequence goes on along the minus strand of NW_026851257.1, from coordinate 625,820 downwards.
CTAATCATCCACCCGCTCACCGAGGCTTACCTCACGCCAGCCAAGGTGAGGGCCCCCCACCACCTGGCCGGCCGGGCAGCCAGGGACTCTTATCTAATCGGAACTTTTTGGGCAAGAAAAAAAAAGTCCCCTCGGCCGCTCTTCCTTTAGTCCTAGTCGCATCATCGCGAAGCACCAGCACGTACAATTTTTACCAGCGGTCTCCGACAAACACGATGCAGTTGACGAACCCAGGAACCGTCCCGGTCTACACCGTCTCCGGTGCATCGACTGCCAGACCTTTGCCGGATTGGCTGGCAAGGCGAAGAAAGCGATCGCTCAAGAACGACGCCGAGTACCAGAGCCGAGTCGAGCTTCTCCAGGATTTCGAATTCGAGGAAGCCAGCACCTGCATTCGCGTCAGTGAAGATGGTGACTGGGCTGTCAGTGCAGGAACATATAAGCCTCAGATTCATGTTCACAACCTCCCGCAACTGTCTCTGTCATTTGCGCGTCACACAAATTCTCTTACAGAGAAGTTGACGATCCTCTCCTCCGACTACTCCAAGACTCTTCTCCTCCAGGATGACCGACAACTCGAGTTTCACACCCCGATGGGCTGCCATTACAAGATTCGCATACCTCGTTACGGCAGAGACTTGCTCTACGACCGGCAGTCAACAGAAGCTCTCGTACCAGCCGTAGGAGTGGATCAGGATGGCTTGGGTGAAGTCTTCCGCTTGAACCTGGAGATTGGCAGGTTCATGAAGTCCTTCCAGATCGATGTCGGCGGTGATGAAGAGGGAGCTGGACTTCAGGGAGGGATTGACGCCGGTAGTGTTAACGCTGCAGCGTTAGCCGAGGGCTCCCATGGTCTTGCAGCGTTCGGAACCTCTATTGGTACGGTGGAATTCTGGGATCCAAGATCGAAGTCAAGAGTGGCGCGTCTAGGCTGCCAAGAGGGCGGTATTACTGCCTTGGACTTCAGCATGTCGGGACTGTCCATTGCCACTGGTTCCGAGACGGGCATGGTTCAGCTGTTCGATCTTCGTCGCCCAGTTCCTCTCTTGACCAAGGATCAAGGATACGGCTTCCCGATCAAGAAGCTCATTCATATGACAACGGCTTCCCAAGAAAAGAAGATTTTGTCTGCCGATAAGAAGATCATCAAGATCTGGGACGAGACTGATGGTACACCATGGACCTCAGTTGAGCCCCTTGTGGACCTGAACGATGTGTAAGTTCTGAAACCTCAGCCCTGCCTTGAATTGTCACTAATGAGATACTAGGGCTTGGTGCAAGGATTCCGGTATGCTTCTGACTGCCAACGAGGGCAAGTCTCAACACTCCTTCTTCATCCCCAGTCTCGGCCCAGCACCAAGATGGTGTTCTTTCCTCGACAACATGGTCGAAGAGATGGCAGAGGAGGTCCGCACAGAGACATACGACAACTACAAATTCTTGACGCTGCCCGAGCTCAAGCAGTTGAGCATGGAGCATCTCATTGGCAAGACAAACCTGCTCCGCCCGTACATGCACGGTTACTTTGTTGCGTCGAAACTCTACGAACAGGCCCGCCTCATCGCCAACCCGTACGTCTGGGAGGAGGAGAGGACGAAGCGCATTAAGGAGAAGGTCGAGAAAGAGCGCGCCAGCAGAATCAGAGGCAACAAGAAGGTCAAGGTCAACCAGAAGCTCGCCGACAAGCTCCTCAAGAAGCAGGAGAACAGAGAGGTTGTCGACGAGAAGGCTGGTCTGCTCGGCGACGACCGTTTCGCCAAGATGTTCGAGGACGACTCTTTCGCCGTCGACGAGTCCACCTACGAGTTCCGCGCTCTTAACCCCAGCACCAAGGTCGCCGCGAAGGATACTCACGAGGTTGGTGTCAGTGCTGCTGCTCGTCCTGTTGTGGACCAGGGTCCCAAGGGTCTGGGTAAGAAGGCTACACAGGAGTACCAGATGAAGATCTCGTCTTCCAACCAGAAGGGACAGGAGCGGGACACTGTTCTGGGCGCCAGGGTGCAAAAGTCCGGCCGCGTCAGCAAGACGCACCGTGGAAATGCCTACGGTGAGAAGGCGGTCACATTCGTTCCGCAAGGGAAGAAGAAGAACGGTGGCCCAGTGGACACTCACGACGATTCCCGGCCGCGCGATCACAAGAACAACGCAAGAAGAAGTGCCAGCTCAAACACATTCCGAAAAATGTAATGACAAGCGCTATGTATTTTCAAGGGGCATAATAATGGTACAAGAAAAAAGGACTCTATACGCCACCGCAGATCCAAATTCATCAGTCATCCAGTCTCGACCGCCTCAGCAAATGAAACCATTACATCAGCACCAAGCCAGTTGGGCAGCCGTCAATCCCTCAAAATCGCAAATCTTTTCTGACATCATCGTCTACTTCCGGCCCCACCTCATCAACTTGCGCTTCGACTCTGCTTCCTTGAGGCCCTTTTCGAGATCTTCCGGGCGGAGTCTGGGCGTGGGCGGAACGTCGTCGAGCCTCGCGCGCCCGCGGTGGCTGCGCGGCGGAGAAGAAGACTCCTTGACTGATCTGGGGAACTCGGTCCTCCGCGGCGTGAGAGCGGTCACGACCTTTCTGGCAGATTTGCGCATGGTCTCTCTGATCTTCCACTCGCGCTTCTTGGCAACGTAGAACAGAACGGCCATGCCAACTGTACGAGTAAGGGGATGGGTTAGCGAATGGGTTCTCGAGGAGTTGGTGTTTAATTTTCTTGCAATGGGTTTTTACGTACTTCCGAGAGCGCCGACAACAGAGACGACGACGATGATGGCAATCATGGCTTCGCGGGATAGGTTGACGGCCCCGGGGCTGTCACCTGAGGCTCCTGCCTCGGTGTCGACGCCGTTTCCAGATGAACTGGCATCGCCAGGAGAGTCTGGATAGTATGTTTCAGTCGCCAGGGGAAAGAAGTTGGAGGTTGTGGTCGCCATCTTGGTTGTAGGTCGAGGTGCCACTCGCAGAGGGCAACGGTGAAGACAGTGATATGGAAGGATTGGGAAAAGTTCTAGAGAGGCACAGCCAAGCAAGGTGGGAAGAGACAACCGAACGAGAGAGAGAGAGTGAGCAAAAACCGGCGTCAGAATCGTATGAGTAAGGTAGAATAAAGAAGCTGAACAAAAAATCGAAAAGATACCCGGCGCCACGAATGTGGCCCAACTCACTATTTACATTGTTCAAGCGCCCGGAGCATATCTTCTCACATGGGAGTCCTGCGCCAATTGTTTAACTCCATTGCGCTCTCTCCCCTTTTCCCCCTTCTGCAAGCAGCCATACAGAGTCAGCGACCACTTAGAGCAATGTGACTGACGAAGCGAAGGGCCCTCTCAACCCCCCGTGCAAGTGCATAGCATTCTCACACGGCACTTGCGAAGCAACGCACGACAGCACGTCGGCCGGGGGGTGGGTGGTCAAGACCCACGCCCGGGGCGCAGGAACCGTATCGAAGCACCTTGTTAGACCGTGGAGACTCCAAGACCTCAAGAGGAAACCTCGTCTGAGCCCAGGACGGTCGAAATAGGCTCGCGACGTTCCCATTGGCGTTGAGCGGCCTCGAAGCGCCGGCACACGGCGCTTTCACATCGGGGCCGGGATGTGGTGGCCAATCAACGGGAGGAGTCTGGGATGGGCGGCTCGGACGAATTTGGAGAGGCGGCAGGGGTGGGTGGGTGTTGAACTGCGTCCCCGTCACAATCCTACCTGTCGTGTTAATGTATTTTTTCGCCCTGCATTTCCTATTTACACTGCATGTGTGCGCGGCCAAGTATGGTTGTAAATCACTCAGACGGATTTTGAGAGGCTGACTGTCACCGGCAGTGGATGCAATATCGTCGAGCTTAATTGTGTGATGGGGGAAGGGTTCTCGCATTGTCCCGTTGACATGACGATCCTGCGGTGTGATGGCGAGTATCTGGGGCTGATTTGAGGCCTATCCGTGCATTTAGAGAGTGCTTTCCTGTGGCTTCTCTATTTGTGATGGCACCTGCACGTCCTGTCACTGTCACTTCTTTTCCTCCCGCTGGCTGGCGAGAGAAGCAGAGGGCAATTCGACCAAAGGTGGGAGAGCCGGGTGGTACAGCAGATCTTCCATGGTCTTCCCTCGATCAAGCGCGGGCCACCTCGGTTCCGGCGATGATGCCTTGGAGGTGTCACTTACCGCCTGCTCTCCTTCCCGCTTATGTCGTTTTCTCGGTGGACTTGTTTTTGGCATTGCTTGGCTCTTCCTTGGAAAATTCTAAATTTGGGAGCGACTGCCTTGGCCTGGCTCCTTGGATGTCTTCACGCATCTTTCTGACTTTGTTATCGCGGTGGTTTCGTTGCCGGAGCTGGCGTGGCCAGTCAGCACGTCGATTCGGAGGAAGATCGTACCTGGACGGCTGCAGATCAAGCGGTCTCCTCTTCCGATGGCCATGCGACGCATAGAGAAGCCACGGCCATAGGCCGTCCCGGAAACTGACGTAGCTGGTCTCGAGAGATGACAGGAAAGCGTCCTGAAACCGCCGAGTGCCAAAGAAGAGGCCTCGCTAAGAGAGGATATTTTTCTTCTTCTGGAATCTGTATCGAGGTTGCCTCAGTACGGGTGTGCTGATCGCCCGCTGTATTCCGCTACTTCCATAACAAGTGAGACGGATGGCGGAAAGCAAGATCGGGTAGCTCGAGCGATTGATATTGCTACTGTCTTCCGACTACCCTTCCTTCCCTGACAAAACTCAGCAATTTGTTATGTTTTCCACTTACACCAACTTCTGTTCCGCGTCGTCAAATCCTGTCCGTCGACGAGGGATATGAGAAAGGCTAGATCAGCTGTGTCATACACTTCAAGGAATTGAAGAGAGTGGGCAGTTCCTTTGTTATCCGCGGGAATGGTGCTGGAGAAGGAGATTCTAGTCCATCTGATGCTTGTGACTTGCGCCGAACAGCAATAGTCAACGCAAATCTGGAGGCTGGAATCCGTCATATGCAGGAGACAGAAACTTCTTCTTTGACAACACGGTAAACGAGAAGGAAAGGAGGACGGAATTGGAAGGCAGAGGCGGCAGTCGAACGCAGGTGGCGGCTACCTAAATGCATAGAGTGTCGTTCCTTCCACTCAATGAAAGATGGCAGCCATGATCATATTCTTCTATCAATCACTCCCCTGATGTCGGACAACGAAGGTTCCTTCTGCAACTAACAAAAAAGCTGAATCCATGACTTGTGGTCACCTAAAAGCCTATCAGAAGTTGGGGCGCGGCAAGGCAATCCGAGGAATGCTTCCCAGCACTGAAGGTCTTATCTGAATAAGTCGTGGTGTGTTGATCGTCCTCAACTTCGACTCCCACGGCCCAATCTGTCTGATACAGCTGCTTCTTGCTTCTCCTGGTTCTCCTAGTTGTCATCTCCTTTCCTCATCCAAATTGGCTCTCTGCTGAACTCTGCTATCTTGGACCAGAGACTCTAGATATTGACCACAGCTCTCGGCTGCAGTAACATTGCGGCCTCTGGCCGCCTCCACACACCATGGTCGTCGAATCCAGCCTCAACCCTCTTTCAGCAGATGTGAACACGTCACGAGACTCTAGGCACAGTTCCAAGTCCCGTTCGAAAGGATCCAGCCCAGATCACTGTCCCGATGACGGCTCCCAGGCCGAAGATTCACCCTCCAGTGCGGAGTCTCAACCATCGTTGCTCAGCCAATTAGGAGCCTCGCAGCCGAATATCAACCACATTATCCAAGATGATGGGAACGAACAGTACCATATATCTCAGATACGCGGCAAGGGGCGAAAGTCTTCATGCTACCCCGAAGAAGACCCAGGTCTTGCTGAGGAGGTTGATTCGTTTGTCTTCGCACCGCAGCCCAAGTACAAGCCAAATCAGTTTTCTGGCCACCAGCAGCGTCGATCTATCGACTTTGGTGCCCTGAGTGAACGACAAGATACAGCGCCTCGAGACGACATGGCAGATCCTGGCAATGCCCCAACAGCCCAGCCACGGGAACGACCAGTTTTGATCAACGGTCAAGGCCACCATTGTGGCGGCGTCGACGCCCATGTGAACGATGCGATAGATTCTATCCATCGGAGTGATCAAACCCGAAGCGGCACTCAGTCACAACGCTCCAGGATTACAGAAGTAAACTCGCAGCAATTGAGCGGCCACGTTCAGCTACCGACCCGAGGTCACTCAGATCAGATTACTACCAGCCCTGCGAGAGATCCAGCTCAAAATCATAATGCGGAACGCCCATCTATCAGAGTCGAGCAGAAAGTCATTGAATTTGCCAAAAAGCACATCAGTATTCGACCCTTTGCTGATGCCGATGCTATTCTTCCCTGCGACCAACGAGAGGCTCTACAACCTGCACTTGAACGAACACCGGCTACCGAAAAGTGCATTGCTTCACGGCCGCGCAGCTCTCGGGGAGATAATGAAGGCGAACTACAGCAACGTGTGATCTCAGATCGAAAGGGAAGTGTCACAAATGGCTTGGAGCACCACCTCTCCGAAACTAGCAAGCCCGTCAAAGACAATCGTATGCTACCTCGTAGGGTATCTCAAGTTCAGGGGAACGAGACAGTTGAGGTTCGCTCGTCTACTCCACTTGGCGACTTGGAGATGCCCCAGAAACAAACACCCGGTTCTGCTCGCAAGGCTAGTCGGCAGCACTCTTCGCCCCGAGAGCAGTCAGTTACACGTGTCAGACACGAGCACACTGCTAGAGATGTTCCGCAACGTACGAAATCCCGCCTCTCCAATACCTCTCGGCGCCGAAGGCACTCTTTCCGCCAACCACGATATACCAAGCCGAGTCACGAGAAAGTCGCTTTCGACCCAAAAAACCAGCAGGTTACGGCCGAGAGCCACTACGAAACACTTGAAAGTATGTCAGCTCACTACAACAAAGTTCTCAGTTACTCCAAAGAAGTCGAGCACAAGATGAATAGTCGTCTCATGGGCCAGAAACAGCAGATCGAGGAACTGAAGACTCGATTGGGACAATATCAGACACGCTATCAGAAAGACTGCGATCGCCGCGTACTTCTCAACTCGGAGCTTTCTCTAGCTCATAATCAAAAAGGCGAGCTCTCTCAAAAACTTGCTCAACAAGGTGGAAGAATGCAAGAACTAGAACAGGAAGTTGCCAATCTGCAAGCTGATAGGAAGATGCAAGACGAAGTGGCGGCCAGCTTGCACGACGAGCTGGAAGTCGCCCATTCCAAGCTCGACAAGTTGCAAGAGAAAAGCCGCTCATACAAGGATCACCTCAACAAGGCCGTTGCAGAACACCAACAACTATGGCACCAATCCAGAGATGTCGCCCAAAAAACCATCATTAGTATGAGAAAGGAGCATCATGAGGCGGAAGAGAAGTTCAATTTGGTCATGGCAGAGAAACAGGCTGCCCAGGACAAGTTGAACCGCATTTCCAAAGACAGACAAGTACTTCTCCAACAGGAGGTGGCGGCCGGTAAGCAGACCCGATTCGAAGATTGAAGATCGCTGTACTGACAATAAGAAGCGGCATCACAAGTCATACACATGACATCGGCCCTAGGCAACCTTGAGAAAGATTTCCATTTCGAAGTGCAGAGAGTCAAGGGATTGGAGGAAGAGCGTGTCGATGCGAACGCCCTAAAGAGTCTGCTGCACCAAAACGACGAGCGTGTGGCCGAAGTGTCCTTGAAGATGGATGACCTACAAGCGTGCTCTATCGAAGCGCCCGCTATGCCAACCGAGGTCATGAAAAGGTACTTCTCAATTGTATTCGTGTCGTCCGCATGCAACTGATTGCTGTAGGCTGGGCGAAATAGCGGATCATGTGCAATTCGCCCCTCATCTGAACGTTGAAGACGAGATTCGGCGAGCTCTGAAGACCTTCCAAAGGGAAATTATGCCACGGTAAGTATCCGCCGGTACATTTTAACCCCTCAACTGACGTAATTGCAGGTTTTCGAAAGAGTTGGAAGCCACGGTAAGTGGTCAGTCCATCGAAGAAAAACTGCAAAGTCTCCAGAAGACGCTTCAGGACCAATTGTTGGCGACCAAGACTGAGCGCAAGGGTCACCATGAACAGTTGATGCTGCAACTTTCAGAGACAAAAGAGGAGAACAACAAACTCGCTCAGGGTCTCTTAGCAAAGGATGCGGAAATCGTAGAGATGACCGACTCTGTTTGTAAAGTCAATCAAAAGCTACAAGAGGCAAGAGACTCCGCAGAGTGGGCATCAAACCAAGCAGCAACCACGGAAGAAGAGCTTCGAGCGTTAGAGCAGAGTCTCTTGGGCAAGGATTGCCAACTCACAAAGACCCAGACTGAGCTCCATCTCCAGCGAGAAGGGCATGAGGCTAAAGTTCGAGAGCTCCAGGAGAAATTGCGAATTGCTGAGGAAGATGCCCATCATCAACGCCAACTTGCCGAAGAGTCGGAGAAGAAACTCGCAGAAAAATCCGAGGAAGATACCGAGATGCAGACGCGGCCGAACAGCCCAGGAGAATCTCTGCACCAGGCTCGGCAACAGTTGACCATGACCATGGCGGAGGTCGAACGTCTAAAGGCCTTAGAGAGTGTTATCAGAGCATCGAAACTCGAAAATGAGTTGGAGAATGCTCGTCAAAGAATTACCAATCTCACTCTCAAGCTTCGCGATACGCAGGTTCCTGCTGCTAACAATAGCCAGCTTGATCAGGTAGCTGAACAGCTTGCCCAGCTCCAAACCCTAAAGGAAGACATCAAGCAGCTCAGATCGAATGGTAAGGCATACGCTACGATCAGTAAGAACCTTGCAGAAACGCTCGACAGAAAAGGTACCACAGAAAGCGACGAAATTCTGATCCCCGACAGTCTCGTGCTGCCGATGCTTCCCGCGTTGCTGCAACAAGATGTCTACGACCCCCTGAATAATTTTCAGCCGAGCTCCTCTGACATCCCGCTGATACGAGCCAGCAAACGAACAGTCTTCCGCAGTCCCGTTGAAGAGTCGGAAGACGAGTTGCCTGTGCCATCAGTTGAACAGGAAAAGTCGCAGCGAGTGGTTGTAGCCACTCAGGGATCCCGAATCAGATCGATCCTCCGCCCACAGAGAACTCCCACTGCCAGAACATCAAAGGGAAGTACCGATGCCATGGTAGCGCGTCATGCAGGACACTCTTCGTACAACCGACCCGTTCAAAGTGCTCCCAAGTCCAGTCAGGAGGCCATCTTGGATGTCAAGAACAGCCTCGTGGGCAACCGCAAAGCAATCCTCGGCGATCTGGCCAACCCTAACGAATGGGCGAGACTTGAGGGACCAGCGAACCATGCGGAGCAGCGAGGATCCAAAAGACCTAGCAATTCTCAGCAATGGTCTCGAGGTCCGAAACGGTCGAAACCATGCTTCACTGAGAACGAAGATAACGTTGAAACTTCGCAAGTTGCGAGAAGCAGTATGGAGGACCGTCTCCAAGCTGAGCCGCCAGAGCGCAGCAAGGACGGTAACAAGGTGCCTGCAGCAATTGCGCAGGATGATGATCAAGTTTCCCACCATTTCTTCTCAAACGCTTCTAAACCGAACGAGAGCGCAGAACGTGGAGGCAAGTGAACGCCGAACTCTCACAGTAGCCGCTGCGCAGTGAATCGCATACTGTGGCTAGAACAAGACACGATGTATTCTCAGAAAAGGATTGTAGCTTCTTTAGTACCGCCCATTGGGCTCAATTTTCTTAGACGTGGGCGAAGGATTCAAGTGTGGTGGAATTATGCGGAGGGATGTTGCATTTATGCAAGGTTTGTTCTCTTTTTGTAGAATATACAACTAGGCCGTGGCCATCGAAGCCTTAGCTTTCGTTCCGCCTCTGGGGCACAGTCCGACGTGCCAATGCCTTGTCCCTGACGATAAGTCTGAGGGATTGCAGGTTGATGATGTACAGTTCATCCATGTGGTCTTCGAGCCCCAATCGTATGCCGCCGTGAACGCCGTTTATGGTGATATCAGTGTTGTTACATATGGTGATGGTAATTCGAGAATACGCGGGCTCATTTTCCCTTCTTCTTCTGCTCCAAGAATAGCACCTTTCGCCGAACTGTAAATGCGTTAGCCCTGTCATCCCTATCTCCATCTCGTGGCGTCCTGAGAGGGGCGTCATGTTTGTTGAACCGAAGGGAAAGGGATCCGCATACTGATTGGGTCGTATTTCAGCAAGCTCATGGGTGTTGCGGTTCGGAGACGCTTGACAGTGTAGAAGTAACCAGTCGCGGCCATGGACAAGAGCCGGACGATCATGACACGGGACTTCGCTGTTGAACGACATCAGTTAGCTTGATAACTCGACTAAGAGCAACATTGTGATCGAATGGAGCGCAGAGATTGTGCATACCTTTCTTGGCCATCTTGAAGGGGAGTTTGCGCCGCACGCGGTTGGATAGCTTGAGGCTTGGACACGGGTGGACGGGATAGCTTTCGCAGTATGGAGACTGGAATTTTGCGGGTGGTGAGAGACTGTCGGCGGAAAAAGGGCCGTTCACCGAAGGGCCGGGTTCGGTGAGGATTCAGTGTGGTGGACGTGCACCTCCACGTCGGCTAGCCCACGGCAAGTGGCGCCAGCTGGCCTTATGATGAATGATCGCATGGCATTGTGTAGAACAGTCTCACTCACTTTCTCCTGGAATATCTATCAATAGGAACTTTTGTGACGTGATGTTAGTCAAGTGATACATTTTGGGAAGAAGCCAAGCAAAGAGGGGCAAAAGGGGCCATGATGGATCGAGGAACTGTAGCATCTTGCAACGTGAGTATCCGTAGGCTGTAGCATAGAGTTACAGCTCGGGGGTTATGCCAGCCGTACAGCGGTCAAGCTGCGCGGTCAAAAGTCTAGGAGATCGTAATCCGAGCAACGGAGATGTTGGTTGGTGGATCTTGTTCAGGGTCCTTTCTCGGTCAATAGCTCTAGCCAGCCTCTGGATCCCCCCGTTGGGCCAAGCACCTTTTTTAGAGCTTGCAGGGACCTGGGGGCATGAAGCGTCACCGCCATCAAATGCCTTTTTCCATGTTCGGACGGTGATAGTCTACTACATTCTGGGTTTGGGTTGCTGGAGCTGGGTGGGATTACTGTACCTCTTTTTTCTTTGCGCGCCCTTCCCTGCACGCGGCCCTTTTTTGAGGTTGAGCCCGCAGTTTGAGGTAGTTTTATCGCGAATACCTAGGTAGCCCCCCCGACTCCCGAGTGGTTCGTTCGCCCGCCGGCGCCGGGCTTTGAGGGGGTGGGCAAAGCAAGTGGTTATCTCGCAGCTCGGGTCGCGTTTCTCAACAGATCCACGGGCAGGACCGTGGCCGGGGCCGGGGAAAACAGCAGCAGTAGTAGCAGCGGCAGAATGGTGAGAGCAGGAGGGTGGGCAGGGCATAAGAATTTGGCGTGAGCAGGCGGATGGATTAGACAAATAAAGAGGAACGGACATCCTGTTCCTCCTGTCTTGCCTGCTTGCGTGAAGGGTGATGGTTCAGGAAGGCGTGCACTTCCCAAAGTCGTGGCTCTGAGACTTTTTCTTCCTCACCTTCCCTTTCCTTTTGGCATTCTCTCGTCAGCTGTACGGATACGTACTCGACGATCCGCACCGTCTCCAGACCGCCGAGAGCAGACCGCGTTTCGTCGTGGAATTTCTCTTTCTTCGACACCATTCGAGTCTCGCATTTCCAGTGAAGGAAGATACCCAGGGACACACCGAATACACCGTACACCGTACACCGAAGTTGAAAACGGTGAATCTCTCCACGAAACTCTACATTCGACAGACCAACCGACCGACAGTGGCGCATTACCAAATTCCGACCAACACCACGATACGTTTGGCGATGGCGGCGAACAGAGTGGCTTGCACCGCGGCCAGGTCGCTGGGAGCATCGAGGGGTCAGGCTGCCACAAGCCAAGTGCGATTGATGAGCAGCGGAAGCAGATCAAATGGTACGTCGCAATGCTGAACGAATTCCCTTTCCACCGTTTTAGAGCAGTTTGTTTTCTTCAAGTTGGTGTTTGTTGCCTAGCCCTTTCACCAAGCCAAAAGCTTTTCCTGTCACCCATGAAAGTGGAAGATTGGTGCAGCTCGAAGCTATCGAAAGCTCGCCTGTCCAGCACCGCTCAAACGGGACAGCTCCTGTCCAAGCTGCGCTTTCCTCCCCCACCTGTTTTTGCGCGCCAGCTTACACCGCACGCCACGGCTCTTTATTTGCCATCCTTCACCGAGCAAACGGACAAGGCACTTGGTCATTTTCATCTCTCAAGTTCGATCAAGCGCCCATGAATCCCACGTGGACCCCCACACTTTCCATTCTCCTATTGCAGGAGCAATTGCATTTTTTTCACCAAGGCGTCGAGGATTCGGAAATACCCTGGCGGGAGAATCCGCAGAAGCTCTAGCCTCTAGGCGCGCCGACCGGCTTCCCCCTTGTCCTGCCGTCACCGGTTTCGGACACAGGCCTTTGAGGCAAACCCGCGCCAAACACGACCGGGTCTGATCCACGTCTTCGTCCACGACTCACCAGCGGCAGCAAGTGCTCGGCTGGCGTCCCGCACTGGAAGGGGGGCAAACACAGCCCGTCATGGAAGCCATCCCGCGGCAGCACAGAAACGATGCCACACAGGGTCATGTCTCGTGCCCCCGAGGTCACAGTACCAGCCCAAGTAGGCTTGCGGCTGTCAGAGTTATTGAATAAGAGCTTCTGCATCGGACGATGACGGGAAGAGGATGCGCTGATTACCTGTCAACTTTGCCGTCTTTTTCTTCCCTCTGCCCGTTTAATCCATCAATTAGACATTGCGCACTGTTGTAACGGCCCCCGCGTCCAAGACCGACTAGATACTCACTTCGTTGACGAAGAGCTAAATAAATACTGGTTGAGTTGGCTGCGTACGTTTTCAGGGATTCCTTGAGACTCATTCTTCCCACTGTTTCTCTAACCATTCCGAAGTTTCTCTCCTTTTTGCTCGGCTCTTCCCGGTGTTATCGATCTGACCAAAGGTGTTTTTCTACCTTGATCTCCACTGTTGCGCGGCAGAAGCCCTTTTACTAACTTTTATATGACTCTTGCACAGATACCCCGCGGTCCCCTAAGATCTTCCTCTCCAATACCCCGCCATCTCAGAGGCAACTTTTCTTCAGCAGCAGCAACAGTCGTTCGTCACCCCACCATCGAACCATGTCTACCACACCGAGCCGCCGGCTGAATGTGCACAACATCAACCAGCATGTTGTCGCTGCCGAGTACGCCGTTCGCGGCGAGCTGGCTGTAAAGTCGGAGGAATACCGAGCGAAGCTAGCCAAGGGTGATAAGGACCTCCCCTTCGACGCCGTCATCTCGGCCAACATCGGCAACCCCCAGCAGCTCGACCAGAAGCCCATTACCTTCTTCCGCCAGGTCGTCAGTCTTCTCGAGAACCCCCTGCTTCTCGAGCACGAGGATGTCTTGCTGAACCAGCTTGGCTACAAGAGCGATGTTATCGCCCGCGCCAAGTTCCTCTTGAGCAAGGTCGGCTCTGTTGGCGCCTACAGTGCCAGTGCTGGTGTTCCCGCCATCAAGGAGAGCATTGCTAAGTTTATTGAGCGTATGTCCTTAACTCTGCCGACCTTGCGCCGAGTGTGAAAACTGACAGAGATCTCTGCAGGCCGAGACGGATTCCCCGCCGAACCCGCCCACATTTACCTGTCCGGCGGTGCCTCTTCCGGAGTTAACACCCTCCTTCACATCCTCGCCCAGAACGCCCAAAGCGGTGTTCTTGTGCCCATTCCTCAATACCCGCTCTACACCGCATCGCTGTCGCTTCTTAACGCCACCTGCGTTCCTTACTACCTCGACGAGGCCGCAGGCTGGGGTACCGACCTGAACACCATCAAGGCTGCCTACGAGAAGGCCACCTCCGAAGGCACCGATGTCCGCGCCATTGTCATCATCAACCCTGGCAACCCTACTGGTGCCTCCCTGTCCGAGGATGACATCCGTGCCGTCTACGACTACGCTGCAGAGAAGCAGCTTGTGGTGATGGCTGACGAAGTCTACCAGACCAACGTCTTCGTTGGCAAGTTCCACTCCTTCAAGAGCGTTCTGCGCAAGCTGCAGAAGGAGACCCCCGGCAAGTACGACGGCGTCGAACTCGCCTCTCTGCACTCCATCTCCAAGGGTATGGTTGGTGAGTGCGGTCACCGTGGCGGCTACTTCGAGCTCGTCAACTTTGACCCCGAGGTCGAGGCCAACATCTACAAGTTCGTCTCCATCACCCTCTGCGCCCCCGTCATCGGCCAGTGCATCGTCGAGCTCATGGTCAACCCCCCCAAGGAGGGCGAGCCCAGCTACGAGCTGTACAAGAAGGAGTACGACGGCATTTTCAACGGCCTCAAGGAGCGCGCCACCGCCCTCCACAAGGCCTTTGACCAGATGGAGGGCGTCGAGTGCGGCGCGCCCCAGGGCTCCATGTACCTCTTCCCCACCATCAAGCTCCCCGCAAAGGCCACCGAGGCCGCCCAGAAGGAGGGCCGCACGGCAGACGAGTTCTACTGTATGCGCATGCTCGAGGCCACTGGTGTCTGCGTCGTTCCCGGTAGCGGGTTCGGTCAGAAGGAGGGCACTCTTCACTTCCGCACTACTTTCCTCGCCCCCGGCACCGAGTGGGTCGGCCGCATCATCAACTTCCACAAGGACTTCTTTGAGAAGTACCGGTAAACGAGTTTGTGGTGTAGCTGCTAGTCGTTTTCACTGTGTATGAGGATCGTAAAGGTGCGAGGAGGCCAGCCGCGTTGGATGGCAAAAAGCTGTGCGCAGCAACGTGTAGCAGCGAAGTGCGGCTGGGAACAGGTATGAAACGAACGAATTTGCGTAGTCTTTTTCCGGAAGCACATATCCAGGGTGGATAAAAGCAGATATCGATGGGCACGTACAAGGGCGCAGAGTAGATATCTCGTTTGTTTTAGCAACACGTCTGGGATTTGGCATGTGTTGACACTTTTTGAGCATAGCTTGCGAGAATAGAAAGATTCCGCTCCCATGAATACTCAAGTCCGCGGCGCCATTCACGAGCATGACAAGTGAGCCTCGGCCAAGCCAAAGTTTCTCAAATTGGCTTGTCTAATCCGTAGGTATCATACAGAGAGTTATAGGAGTAGCACAGATTTGCTTTGCCCCAACCCCGATTTCTATTCGCCGCCTGCCGGTTCTACCTCGCGCCTTTTAAAGTCCTAAGCCTGACTGAGGGACAACACGATTGTAAAAGCACTGTGGTCAAAAGCTCTCCGTCGTTCTTCCCGTCACCTTGCTCTTTCAAGCTGATTATGCCCGCTCGCTTCCTCTCAGACGCACAGCCTGGCCGTACTTCTGGAGCTTGGTGATGAGCTGATCGCCCTGGCGGACGACGTCCTGGTACTGCTTGTTCTTGTCGTCGGGACGGTTGGTCTCGATGACGCCCTTGCCGCTGACACGGTCGATTGTGCAGGGGATGCGGCCGGCTGCGATGAACTTGGCAAGATCACTGGAGATGATGTTAGTTGTCTGATCTGACCGATGCAGCCCGAAGGGAAAGTATTATACCGGTCCAAGAAGTCAACGGTCACGCCAAAGTCGGTCGCCATTGTCTCCAAGCCAACCACACGGTAGCTCTGGAGGAGCTGCTGGTAGGCACGCAGGCGCATCTCACGGATAAACCAGTTCTTGTGCTCGTGGAGGTAGCGGTCCTGAGTGAGGAAAGACTCCTCAACCTGGGCGAGAGCCTGGAAGAAGTACTTGTACTGGCCGTTGTACAGGCTGGAGACAAGCTGAGCCAAAGGCGAGAAGTCGATAGCCATCTCGGCCTCGGGTTGATCGGTGCTTGTTCCGAGAGTGGTCAGGTTCACCGCAGTCTTGGCAGCGGCGGGCGGTGCGTCGTGCATGGCGTCGTCAGCACCGGGACCGGCGCTGAGAGCACCAGACAGAGCAAGAAGCTTGTCCTCTCCATCACCCAGAATGGCCTTGATCTCGGGGGCGTCGACGACCTTGCTCTTGAAGTCGACACGCTTCAGTGAAACGGATCCGGCGAGAACGGAGTAGACGACTAGGGAAGAGTAGGTGCAGAGTTCGTAGCTGGTGAAGGTGGACAAGCTGTCGAGCAGCAACGGGGCGGCCAAGCTGTATGACCGGACGGTCAGGAGGTAGATACCCTCGTATGCCTTGAGACGGTTGCGGCGATCCCAGTCACCACCGGACTCGACCAGGGTCTTTGCGCGCTCAACATGCTTCTTGACAAGAAGCTTGTCGCCGTAGAAGAGCCCCATACGGATTATTGCGAGAACCAAGTCGATCTTGGTGCCCAGGATGCCGGTCTTCTCGAAAACGTCTTCGTATGCGGCGATCGCCCGGTCCTGTCAAAGAGGTTAGTCGGAATTCCCTTGAAGAGTAAATAGTCTGTCCAATCGCACCTTGTCACCGACTCTGGCCCAGAACTCCGCGCGCTTGCCCCGCGCGGCCTGGATCTCAGTCTCGCCAGCCTTCTCAACGGCCTCATCCTCTTCCTTCTGAAATTCTTCCAACTCCTTGTCGTTGTCGGCCTTCAGCTCTTGGTATCTGGCCTCATCCCAGGGTAGGTTGACTGCGGTGGGGGTGGTCTTGGTGGCAATCATGCCAGCGAGACTTGACTTCCGACTCAGCGGCTTGCCGGGAGTCTGACTGCCACCCTCGCCAACTTGGTTCAGAATTCCCTCGAGGGGGTGTGCGAGGTACCGGTAGAGCGGTGCCATCTTGTGCTCGGTGATGGCATCATTGAGGGCTTTCGCAGCGGATTGTTGAGATGGCCGGGATGCGTAGGCGTTTGTGAGGGCGAAGACATGCTGGGCGAGGGGAAGGAGAGGGTACTTTGCGTACTGGGGTTCTGAGCCCATCTTGGCGGTTGATTGTAAGAAGGCGTCTGGAAAGGGTCGTTGTCGGTTGCTAAGGAGGGGAGAAATCAAAGAGGTTGAGGCTGCGGGATGTGTTACTGGGTGAGCAAGAGTGATGTCGTTGTATGGTGGTGTCTGGAGCTGGGAGCTCAGGAAAGCCCCCTGCAACCCGCAAGCGTCTGGGCAAACTCTGATGTGATTGGTCTGATGCCGGGGGTGAGCTTAGTCAAGTCAGCAAGGCTGCAGTGCGACACGTACCGGACCTGCCTGCAAAGCACGAGACAACCCACACTGCGCTACCTACCTACTTACTCAAGACGCCGAATTGCATTTTAAAAAAGCCCGAAGTCAGTAAACGACTTCTTTACAAGCATGTACAGAGTGACGCGAGAGGAATACAGTCTAACTTACCTAAGTAACCATGAAGATAATCCTGTCGGTCCCAGAGTGCGAAAGAGCCCTGCTCTCTAAAGCCACACCTTCCGTGTAATACACCTCTAAGTGGGCTTTACCTTCGTTCCCAGCAGGTACCCCAGTATCCTCCCCCCTACCTACGTGCCTACCTACCTACTTGCGACGCCCAACAGCTTCTGTTCCACTCTAACAATACACATCAACTTTCTCACATCCGTACCTGCACATACAACTTCTGGAAACAACAAAACTACACTGCAATCTCCACGGAGACGATAATATTTGCTCTTCCGAAGAATTCTCACGTCTGACTCGAGACAATGGCGGGTTACGACGACGACGATTCGTACGAGCGACAGACTCATTCATACGACGCGAAGAAACGCAAAAGATCACAGTCGCCCTCGAGGAACGGCAATTCCTCGCGAAGAGGCAATAAGCGCGAGGATGGAACGGATGAACTTCCACAACCCTACAATGCGAAGGAGCTTCAGCCCGCTAAGCGCCGAGCCGTCTCGCCCTCCGAACAGCCTCGCAAGCAGAAGCGACCAGGTGCCCGAGCCCGCATCTCCGAGTCCGAAAGAGAGGCCATTCGCCAGAGAGCACTCGATAGAGAGAAGGAATTGGAAGCTGCAGCCCACGCTGCTGCTGAGCGCCAGCGCCAGGGCGGTGCCAACAATGATGTTGTCACGCAACATTACAACAGTGTACCAGAGCGCGGTAGGGACTGGAGACGAACCGATAGCAAGATCAAGGGCCTGCGCGCCTTCAACAATTGGATCAAGAGTTGCATCATTCAGAAGTTCTCGCCAGATGAAGACTACACTCCGGGCTCTCGTGAGCCGGGCGCAAAGGAGCTCCTTGTGCTCGACGTTGGTTGCGGAAAGGGAGGTGACCTCGGCAAATGGCAGCAAGCGCCTCAATCAGTAGAGCTGTATGTCGGTCTCGACCCTGCAGATATCAGCATTGACCAGGCTCGAGAGCGTTACCGTCAGATGGGCAGCCGCGGAGGCGGTGGCAGGGGCGGTAGAGGAGGATACAGACGACCACCCCCTCGCCTTTTCGAAGCACGCTTCCAGGTCAAGGACTGCTACGGCGAAAACATTGAGGACATTGAGATCATCAGACAAGTCGGATTCGACACCAGCCCCCTCAGCCGACGAGGATTCGATGTGGTGAGCATGATGTTCTGCATGCACTATGCCTTCGAGACGGAGCAGAAGGCTCGAACCATGCTGCGCAACGTAGCAGGCTCATTGAAGAAAGGAGGTCGCTTGATCGGATGCATTCCCAACTCTGACGTCCTTGGTGATCACGTTCGAAAGTTCAACGAGCAGCAGGAAGAGAAGAAGAAGAAGGCCGCAGAAGAACCGCCGCAAGAAGCAGAGGAGGGCGAATTGGAAGATGGTGAAGCAGACCAGTCGGCGGAATGGGGCAATTCCATCTACCGGGTCCGATTCCCTGGCAAGACACCTGCTGATGGCGTCTTCCGCCCGGCATTCGGTTGGAAATACAACTTCTTCCTCGATGAAGCTGTCGAAGAGGTCCCCGAGTACGTTGTGCCATGGGAAGTCCTCAGAGCTCTTGCTGAAGACTACAACCTCGAGTTGCAGTACCACAAGACCTTCATGGAGATTTGGGAGGCGGAGAAGGATGACGAGACCTTGGGTCCTTTGAGTGAGAGAATGGGGGTTCGGGAACGTGGTGGCGGACGTCTACTTGTTTCACCAGAGGAGTTGGAGGCGGCGAGCTTTTACACTGCTTTCTGCTTCTACAAAGTTTAAACAGGGAAATGGCATATGAACAAGAGAGTCAGGTCTATCGGGAAACACACCGCTTTCTGCTTCACGGGGTTTAACCATTGGAAGTAGCAAGGAGGTATGCAAGTCAGGTCTAGTAGGAAACCTTAGGAAATTTCAAGAAACCCCAAAATCCCCTCTCTGGGTCAGAGTACGACTGACTGTGTTACTTGAAGAACCTCATTGTGATACTAGCATCTCTCTGTACAAGTATATACTAGTCATCCCGATTATAAACCCCTCCCACCCTGATCAGTCCACCGTGTTGATGTTCTCACGGCTATATCCAGTCTATGTCGGGATGAAATCCTCAAACATCGCCATGAACATTTCTGTGGTGTGATTCCGTGGGCTCCTTTTGAACAAATCGACAAACGTCGAGTTAAGTTTGCATTCGTCCTCCCACAATTGTTGATCAAGTGTTGCATCCCACCAGAGGCTGGAGTGAAGACGATCGACCTTGGGTCTATGAGCGCGGGCTTCTACAAAGAGCCTCAGTAGAGCCAGCATGGTGATCTGGGTCGTTGGCCAGCCGAGGCTAGTGGTCTCGGATGTGACGCCGAATTCGGGGTCGGCTGAAGGGTCGGATGTGTCGTAGATCTCGACACTCTGCAACTCGTAATCGGAGACCTTAGTTTGAAGATCGGAAATCAGGCCTATCGCCCGGATATATTTCTTTAGAATTCTGAAGCTGAAGGCGGAATAGCATCTGAGTGCGTCGGGACTTGCTCGGATCCATGGCTGGATTTCCTCGGGTTTCAATCGTTCCATGATGGCGAGATGGATGTCTACTGGTAGACATTTGAATTTCGACATTGCTGCGGGTGTGCTTGTGTATGGGGTATGAAGTTGAAAAATATCGTGCTTCGAGGAGAAGGGAGTATGCTTTTTGAAGAAGGTGGTCCTTGACATGTATGCTCTCTGCCTAATTACGTGTATAGAAGTCTGAGAAGTTACTATAAGCGTCGGCAACAGTAATGACGGAACGATGGACGAGCAGGGTCATTTAGTGGAGGAGAAAAGATTTCAGGATAAACTATACGAGTGGAGAGAAGACGAGCTACCTTTGTATCCTCGAATACCAAGTTAAGCTTTATTTCAACCATGACCGCCACGATCGTAGTCCAGAGAAGCGTGATCTGTCTGAACCAATCGCGGCCGAAGTTCTCCCATGTTGAACGAAGTCTAGGCAAGCAAGTTACTTAGTGTCTGTATGAAAGACATTCCCCAAGGTTGAAGAAACATGACTGGAAACCCTAAAGATCTATCGATAAATAGAACATGATCTGAGTCTCTTCGTCGATGGAGAACTGTACCACACCTACCACCCTGAATGACTCGGTCCCAGCGACTATATATAAGAAAACAAGTCCGAGATAGTGAAGAAGGAAACAAAAGAAAAAAGAGTTTAACACATATAGGTAGCCAACACGTAACGTTTGATTGAGACGAATGCCTTCCCAAGTTGCTAAACAGACATCCAAAGATGGAGGTCATGTCAAGACAGGGTACTGTACTCCCCAAACCCCACTACTATAAGACGAGACACTTATCTCTGAAAAGCTCTTTTAGAAGCGTGAACCAAGGCTATATAACCTAGCAACATGTTACAAGAACGCTCCTTAGAGATCACATGCCAACTCTGCAATGCTACAGAGTTTGGATCAGGGTGACGTATCACCTATGAATGGCACTGAACTAGGGCGATGAGACCCTAGACAGCTAACTGAGCCGCTTTCGGCGACCCAACGTATAATCACTCCTCAGCTGAGGGCTCTTCGTGTCCTCTATCAGGATCAAGACGATGACAAGAAGAACGGGTCTATACCCATGTCAGAGTCAAAAAAGGCTTGGTGATTGGGGCTATTGCAATTGTCCAGAGGTGACGAGTTGACCCGAATTGCAGGCAAAGACGCCGCTCCTGACTGCGATGCTAGCCGCACGTCTACCTGGGTCCGAGACTCTGCGTTCTGCCAACTAGTTGCAGTGAGCCCCTCTGGCTGGGCATGCAGCGAGGGCCTTGCTGCTTGAGTTTGGTCATTGCCAGAATACGAGGCACCACCCGGACTGCAGTAGTTCGAAGTTGGACCCGTGAGCATTCCATCATAGTATTCTGGTAGAGTACCACTAAGGGAAGTCTGTGGCCGACCCAAAGGAATTTGCATCGCAGTAGTATGTCCAGGAAGCGTCGGAGAATTGACGTTTACTAGATCGTTTGTCGCGCTGGAGACCCCGAACATCGAGTTGTTCTCGAATGAAAGGCTCACCTGAGCAACATCAGATGAGTTGCTCATCTTGCGGCCATATGGGATGTGATTGAAACTGCTCGACTGGGTACCAAAAGCCTCTGTTTGAGGAAAACTATCATGGGAGGGTGCTTGGCCGTACCCGCAGAGACTTCGGCAACTGTTGACGTTTTGCGCATCGCTCGCAGGACTACGAACAAGCCTCATGCAATCAAATGATGTTCGAGGAGTCGAAACTGGCCCAGCATCATCCGCTGAAAACCCAGATAGGTTGCCACCGGCCGTGTAACTTGTCGAGAAGCTTGATGCCTGGCCAAGCATCGTAGGTTGGAGATGATTCATGTAGTGTTCATCACAGATTACATCTACTATCCGGGTTAGCAGCCTGTTGCATTGATCGGCAATCATACCTTGAGAACTTACCACGGCCCGGCGCCCAAGGCGCTGCGGCAGATTGCTTCGGTGAAGATCTTCGAAAACCGAGATCGATGTTGGCGCGTTGTTCCGGAGACAAGGGGCGCTTCTCCACAAGCTTGTCAAAGATCTTTTTTCCGACCAGGAACTGGAATCCTAGAGACATCATTTGCTCGTCATCTAAGAGAGCTACGTTGCATTTTCCGAGGTCTCCGTTAGATAACTGACTGGCTCGAATATTTCCGGTGACGTATTCTGTTGGCTTGAAGAAGCCGAACTCGGTCATCACCTCGAGAGAACCTCCGGGGCGCCAGGGCAGTAGCCGTAGCCCCAACTTCAGCGCTACAGTCTTGGACAGCAGAGAGTGTTGACAGCTAGAATCAAATTGAGTGATGAGAGGGCCGATAGCCATGTGATTTGCGGCCGGTTGGATAGACAATGCGAACATTTGGAGGAGTCTGGCCACTATCGGGTGCTGGTTCCAACGTATCCGGGTTTCATATTGCTCTCCTGCAAGGTTTTCGTAGCTTTGAGAGGTCAAACTCATCGAGGGCGTTATAAGGGAAGACGTGGGCTCCAGAGTCTTGGGCCTTAATGGTCGAGACAAGCCGTCCACATTTAGTGTCTTTCCAGGCTTAACTGCCTTCTGGGTTCGATGTCGCATTCCTTGACCAATCGTTCGGTGAGATTTCTGAATTCCAATAGATCCCAAGTGTCGATTTCTTTGGGTCTGCCGTTGAGAATCTCGATTCATGGCAGAGACATTTCGACGACGTGCCTCTGTCACAGTAGGCTGTAGCGGGGGATGAGTTACTTCCGCAACCTCGCCCTGTATTTCTGAGGTGCTTGAGATCAAAGGACGTCTTCTGCTGGCATGGTGTTGCTCCCAGAGCCCGTTTGTCTCCATAGAACCCCTCATGGTAAGTCTCTTGTGGCTGTAGTTGTGTATGATGCTGTGTGGCTCTGATTTGGTCCGACTTGCGGTGAAAGGCTCCTAGGAGAATGTTAGGCTACCCCACAACAGCTAAGGAAATGATACCTACCGAAAACTAGAAGAACTTCTTACAGTATTCTCTATATCAGCGCGACACAGTGATTATAATCTGCCCAAGTCGAAGAAATGTAAGAAGCCCGTAGTCAAATTGTCGCCTCCAGACCCCTCAGCCTCATCCTTCTGCACGAGAAGGGCTGCAAAGGAGTAGGTAAGGGGTGGTGATGGTGGTTTCGATTTGCTCTGAAATATCGACCTCATATAGTTCGGCTTCTCAAGTGAATGAATAGGGAGACGATATCGACTGCGGGAACGGGGGGGATCAGCAGTGGGGGTAGGGTGTGTACCAGAATATCAAGCAGGCAAAATATGAAGAAGCGACGAAGAGAAGGAGGCTCCGCCACCATCAGAGAACTGGAGTCGCTACTTTACAACGAAAATGACAATTTCAAGAACAATCCCAACCGCGACTCCGGAGCAAGCAGAAATATCGTGTGTTCATCGAGGCTGTCGATGTGACATTGCCTTAGTCGCCTTAGCCCAGCCTCCTTAGGCGTTCTTGATGGGACGCGGTTGACAGCTACTTCCATATGCCTTGAGCTGGAACAGCTTTAATATGTAGCTGTTCGGTGTGCGTGATCGCGGAAAGACCGGGGGGGCAATGGTTGGGTTTGTCCCGGGCGAGAAGCCTGTCGTAACTTAACTCATGCGAGTTTCTTCAAAGCAGTTCGGCAGCCAAGCACTCCCTATCAATTTCCCAGGGGCTCCAGTCCTTAGGTGGCTTGAGGAACGTGATCTTGCGGCTCATAAAAGCTCCAATGGGCCAGACAAAGCCTATGGATACTACAGCATCAGGAATGGCACCTGTTCCAGTGCTGAAGGACTCCATTAGTACATTGTGATCTCAGGTGCTTCTGGTACGAAAGAACTGATTGATGCCCGACAATGTGCTAAGACGGGTGGTCGCAGGTTGGGCCCTCCTTCTCAGGTCTCTTCGGCCTACCTTATTGGAAGGCCAACTTGCGCTGCAGTATGCATGCGTAAGTGGGTTCCTTTGCAACCTCCTCATCGTAATTTGACGCAGTTGTCCGTTGACTGAAAGTGGAATTTTAGATAGACACCTCTTCACTGATACCAATTACAATTACAATTACAATGGCCCGCCCTGAAACTCTGAACCTGCAGTTCAACTAAGATGGATAGCTTCAGACTGTGTTCAGCCGCGAATTCCCACTTCCCGTCGGATCCCCCTCAATGCCACCGGGTGGAACGACTCACCCCGATGAGTCCGACGATCAGAGCCGCGAGGAAGACCGACCGCGCAAGCCTCATTCACGGACTCTCACCGAACTTTTGATGGTAAGTTCTTTGTTGAATACCTATATGAGCCGCGCCGAATGCTTCCCGACATAAATGTCCTGGGGGTTCAACAACTTCGTGGATCATCTCATAACTTCCACCAATGGCCTCTCTCCTTTCGCATTCTACCTCAATGCAGTCGTATGGTCTACTACCTACAGTCAGCACCTAATCAATTCTTGAAAAACTAGTCGACGCTGGTCCATAGCCACCATGACGTATTGTGCGGAAGACGTCCGAGACTTTCTGACATCTGACTTTCAACGTCCTACACGCCCTCCACAAACGCAGTGGGAAGAGCCACTTCCTTCTTCATCAACTGAAATCCACAAACAACGCGAATCACCGAGAGTTCCTCTCATTCCGCCTGAGTTAACGACTCATTGGCGGAAATCCTTTTGGGTCTCCGAACCTAAGCTTTCAGGGTCCGAAGAAAGTGTCTTATCCCAGGATCAAGTCTGTTCTTTAACGTCTTCGGTCACGGAAAGCAAGACTGATCTCAGCTTGTCGTCTTTTCTGCAAAGGGACTGCGAGTACCAGCTAGGCGGGTTGAGCCCAGTACTTGATCAGTTCTGTCAACAAACTCAATTGTCTACACCATGCTCTATCTTCTCAGAAAGTCGACCTTCAAACTATCCGAGTGACGACACTCAGCTTCTGACGAAATTAGAAGCGCTCCAGCTCCATCAAACAGCACAAGCTGGCCAATTGCAGCTATGCGATGGCAATAACGAGGCAGGAGATGTAGACATTAGCTCCCTCGACGACCTCAGCTGGGAAACCAGTGAGTCTTTCAAAGATTTTACGGAAGATCCGGCTCACCAGTTCTGGAAGTGGGATGAGACCTTGCAACAATGGTCCCATCAGGATGAAGACACCAAATCAGTGATATATTGTCCAGTAGAGCTGGATTAGAATCGCCAGGGCCCTGATACACTGGGAATATTAATTTAGAGGGTCGTATCGAAGTCGGCATCTGTTTCGCATGACTTGTAGCTGAAACTAGGCGTTCTCTTGATTCCACGAACTTGATTGAATCATTTAAGCTTGAGCCGGATAGAGGCGTATTGCTTGCATTGTATTCTTGGCAAATTCTTTCCGCTTACAACTTTTCTTGATAAGATACATGCTTCCTAGCTCAAACTCAGATCATGATAGCACGCGTGCTTCTACCTGTCCTTGCAGCTTTCGCACAATCTCTCGAGAGTCACTTATCCCATGCCATGGTTCATTTGCTCGTAGTCCGCCTTCATTTACTTATCCGTTCCCATGATGACTGAGCTATAAGTCATCCCACACATCCAGCGTATCGTAAGACACGGTGAAATAAAGCCCTTCTACATCCACAGGCCTCTCAGGTCCAGTATATCAGCGTCTCATGCCTGGTGGTCTGTCTGGCGAAGAGATAGAAGTGCCGGGAGAACGCCATAGAGCACGTCCTAAGATTCCTCACTATCTAGTCCGAAATAGACTGAGAGACTCTAAAACTTCTTCGGATCCATTGTCGGTTTTGCACATGCTTCTTTATCAGTACACATCCGAGCGACAGCTAATCCTTCAGTTCATCAGGCTGAGATCCGTGATGGTTCGTACGCTACTCTATGAGTAGTCCTGAAGAGAAAGAAGAGGAACATATGTCGAGAGACATAAGATTGTGTTCATCGCTAGAACACGAGAAGTCAACTCTCACACAAAATACGAAATGAATTGGGCCAGAACTAGTCTAATTCGCGTGGTGCCCAGAGAAC